>NC_083291.1:18185774-18510149 GCF_963506605.1 Zootoca vivipara | reverse complement strand
GGAAATTCACAAGACCAGGGATCGGCAAACTTTTTCAGCAGGGGGCGGGTCCACTGTCCCTCAGACCGGGCCGGACTATATTTTTTTTGGGGGGGGGAGGGGGCGGACTATATTTTGAAGGGGGGGAATGAACGAATTCCTATGCCCCACAAATAACCCAGAGATGCATTTTAAATAAAAGCACACATTCTACTCGTGTAAAAACAGGCTGATTCCCAGACCATCTGCGGGCCAAATTTAGAAGGCGATTGGGCCAGATCCGCCCCCAGGTCTTAAGTTTGCCTACCCATGCACAAGACGCTTAATATGGCTTCTGATATCTAAGTATTAATTTTAAACCAACAGTATTCAACACTTTAAACCAGGAGTGAGGTGAGCTTCTGTCGTAGCAGCATAGTAAACCGCTTGGAAGCCCATTTTGGCATTAAGCAGTATGTAAATGAAATAGCAGCAGCAGTAGCATCATCATCAGCAACAACAACAACAACAACAACAACAACAACAACAGGGTAGCTACGTTTGTCTGCCGTAGAAGAAGCTGAGTAGAATTCTACTAGAAGCAATTTCATCTTCCAAAAAATGTTGCTTAAAAAGTGCGGAAGCCAACAAATTTCAGTGCTCAGGTTTTTCTCCTTTATCTTATGCACTTTCACCTTTTATCCAAGTTCTTATTAGTGGTGTACCATTAATAGCTGGTGGCACTTAACAAGTCATTATTTTTCCTTCTTGTCCATGTGAATCTGAGAACCATGGCAGGAAAAGCTGCAGTCTTCCATTTGAATGATGGCTCTGTCTCTCCCATGTGGCCATTGATTACCAGCAACCTCTTTAGCTAGGCTCCTACAGCTGACATATACTTTCCATACAAATGCCCTTCAGTGTCTGTGGCGTATGGAACAAAAGTGCTGGATGATAAGGAGATCCTTTATAATTCTTCGCACTAATCCTATTAGGGAAAAGGGCTGCTGACTAATGAAGCTAATATATTTTATGCAACTAGAAAAATAATAATGATAATCCACTATTTGCTTTATTACACATGTGAATCCCACCCACCCTCCACCTTACAAGGTGGCTGATGAATTCCAGAAAGGTAAGTCATGTTCGCCTGATGTGGAAAGAACAGAAAGGGATCTTGTGCCACCCCCCATCCCCCGCTTTATCAGACCCCTTGAAGTGTTTCATTTTGTTGGCAGATATATTTATACACACACAAGTACAGGGGATGCGGGTGGCGCTGTGGGTTAAACCACAGAGCCTAGGGCTTGCCGATCAGAAGGTCAGCGGTTTGATGGGGTGAGCTCCCGTTACTCGGTCCCAGCTCCTGCCAACCTAGCAGTTCGAAAGCACATCAAAGTGCAAGTAGGTAAATAGGTACCGCTACAGCGGAAAGGTAAATGGTGTTTCCATGTGCTGCTCTGGTTCGCCAGAGGTGGCTTCGTCATGCTTGCCACATGACCTGGAAGCTGGACGCTGGCTCCCTTGGCCAATAACGCGAGATAAGCGCTGCAACCCCAGAGTCGGTCACGACTGGACCTAGTGGTCAGGGGAAATATATCTAAAACAGCCTTAAAAGGCAGTAAGAAGTCTGCAATCCCAAACAGATACAATCAGTATTGATGGATATGATTAAACTAAAATAAGGTCAACTTGTATTTGTTCTACTGCTTTAAATCAACAATCCTTCTAACTCTTCTCATTATTGTATTACAGGAGAACAAAGCAATAAAGGGACTCCTGTAGTACTTAAAGATTAGAATTTATTGTTGCTTTTGCTGCAGTAGTCTAACACAGCTACCTCTCTGGAATATAAAGATATGAACCTACCCAGACTCTGAGATCATTTTCTGAGGCCCTTCTTCCTGTGCCTCCTCCTTGAGAGTTCTGGAGGGTGGCAACATGAGAATGGGCCTTCTCCCCATATGTAGAATGTTCTCCCCAGGGAAGTTCACCTGGCACCTTTGTTATATACCTTTAGGTGCCAGGCAAAAACATTCCTTTTAAACAAGGCCTTTGGTTGATTTGATTGACAACCTATGCCCTTTTAAAATGTGAGGGTTTTGGGGGGGAGTTGAGTTGCTTTTATTTTGATTATGTATTTTGTGGTTTTATATTTTGATTGTATTCTGTGAATTGCCCTGAGACCTCCAGGTATAGGGCAGTATATAAATTCAATGAATGAATGAATGAATGAATGAATGAATGAAGATGATGATGATGATTAATTTATACCCCACCCATCTGGCTGGGTTTCCCCAGCCACTCTGGCTGGCTTCCAACAAAAGATTAAAAATACATTAAAACACCAGTCATTAAAAACTTCCCTAAACAGGGCTGCCTTCAGATGTTTTCTAAACGTCAGATACAGTGAAACCTCGGTTTATGAACACCTCGGTTTACGAATTTTACCCATCTGGAACAGATTAATTCACTTTCCATTACTTTCAATGGAAAAGTTTGCTTCAGTTTATGAACAGACTTCCGGAACCAATTGTGTTCATAAACTGAGGTACCACTTGTAGTTGTTTATTTCTTTGACATCTGATGGGAGGCAATTCTACAGGGTGGGCACCACTACCGAGAAGGCCCTCTGGCTGGTTCCCTGTAGCTTCGCTTCTCACAGTGAGGGAACCGCCAAAAGGCCCTCAGAGCTGGACCTCAGTGTCCGGGTTGCACGATGGGGGTGGAGACGCTCCTTCAGGTATACTGGAGTGAGTGAGTGAATGAGTGAATGAATGAGTGTGTAAGCATCGTGGGTTTATAAGACAAGCATGTTAAATGGAAGCAAGGGAGAAGCCCTGCATGAGTTGGCTATTGCAAATGAACGTGTATATGTTGACAGACTATCTAATTCATTTTCTTCTATGGCCAGGCAAATGAATGATAAAACAGTGTGATAGTTTCGTAACAAACCAATGTCTATTTTGATCATTCAGCAATTATTTACAGCTGAAAGATGAATTTGAACTCAAATAAACTCAAATAATAAAAACACTCCTGGCGCACTGTTATTTTGCCAATACTGTAGCTTCATAAGTTCATAAGGCAAATCCTAGCTTTTATAGGCATTTTCTCTTAATATTCCCCCCTCCCTCATAGCCAGAGATTACCCTCATTTCTGAATTAGCACTGTGGTCAGGAGGATTCTATTGCTATGCTTCCAGAATTAGGAAGGTTCGCTGTGGTAAACTCTGAGCCAAAAATTAATATTCACAACGAACAACCACAGTGGTACCTCTGGTTACGTACTTAATTCGTTCCGGAGGTCCATTCTTAACCTGAAACCGTACTTAACCTGAGGTACCACTTTAGCTAATGGGGCCTCCCGCTGCCACTGCACGATTTCTGTTCTCATCCTGAGGTAAAGTTCTTAACCCAAGGTACTACTTCCGGGTTAGTGGAGCCTGTAACCCAAGGTGTTTGCAACCCGAGGTACCACTGTACTACTAAGATGCAGGCAGACAGCATAAAAAGGGCAATTGGAAGAAGAAACATCCATGTGTTTAGATATGTATGTACTCAATGAAGAAACACTGACATCACCCAAGTATTCATAAATCACGATGACTCAAAGGCCACAACTTCCTTTCTGACAATCTAAACGAGCTTCTTGTGCCCACTCACCATGCATTTTTAACAGACTGAAGATGCGAAACAATTATGAACTAGCAAGCTATGCTTAAGGATGAAATACAGCAGGGAAAGTATTATAAAAGTGAGGGAAATCAGACATTGCTGCCATTAAAAAAACAGAATAATTTTCCCTGCCTTGCATAAATCACAACCTTGCAAGCACCAGCTCTATAAATTACGTTTAAAAACAACAACAAAGCAACCTGTCACCTGTTACACAATTTTCAACTGCAAAGCACAGGCGGTAAATAATCTGCATCTAGTTTGGAAGCCAACTCAAACTAGTCACTTGAATCAGAGCACATTAAGTACAAAGTGATATACTGAGACCCAAAAGCTGGAAGAGAAATCAGCAGCAGCCTGTACGAGGAAGCCCCATACCGTGAGGGCTAAACATTCTTACGTATTGTCCATTTTCTGTTTTTCAAATATACTATAAAGATTAGAACTTTAGTTTGTAGATGCGGTACCAATGGAAACACACTTTGCTAGTAACACTTTCTGTATAGGAACTAGAATTCTATGACCATGCATGCCTCAGTTAAAGAAATCAGAAGAACTACTCTGAAGTCTACTCCTATGAGTGGACATTTTCACAGCAATGTAAGAGATTCAAAATATTGTAGTAACAATCCTTCTCAAATCCCTGCACTGGTTTTCCATCATGTTACCATGCATTCAACTCAAGCTGCTTATTATCTTTAAATGTCTCCACTTATTTCCAACTACGGTACATCCCTCCAGTGAATCCAATGTATAAATAAGTAAGTAAGTAAATAAATAAAGTATATAACACCGTATAAATAAACATCTATAATGTGTACAAGTTGTTTTTTATATTTTAAAAAAAATCTAGGATCACAATCTCATACTGTCATGGGACTGCCAAGGAATGCCCTTGGGTCGGGGGGGAGGAGAAGAGTCGGAATGGGAACAGTTAGAAAGTGACGGGCAGGCCCCAAGTAAAGAATTTCTGGGAAATTATTTACAGTATAATGAAATGAAAAAAAGTGTTGAAAAACACATTTATTAAGAAACCAGCTTTTTTACTTGGGATAGTTAGAGAGGAATTACCAAGATATCACGTTTTTTCTGTATGCCACAACAGCAGCAAGGATTCTTTTAGCTAAGAATTGGAAGACTGAAGATATACCTACAGTGGACGGATAGCAGTTGAATATGATTGAATTTATGGAACTGGCTGAGCTGACCGGGAGAATTCGGGAACAGAGGGAAGAGTCAGTGGAAGAAGATTGGAATAAATTTAAAATTTATTTAAGAAATAATTGTAATATAAGAAATGTTTAAGACAAGATTCGGAAGTATAGGGAGGCTGTAGAGGTGGATTTGTAGAGGTAGAGTAGAATATTAAGATTTAGATAATTAAGTTATAATAAGAATTGTTTTTAAAGAATTAATATGAAAAAATAGTATGATTGAAGTATAATATAGAAAGTGTTACTAGTTAAGGTAATAATAAGATAATTGAAGCATGATATAGAAATTACTAAGGATGATATATAATGAAAAGCAGAAAGGAGGGACTTGAGGAAGTCAACAACATTAAGACATATGAGTGATTTAAAATGGTTTCTTCTTCTTTTTGTAATGTGTATTTGTATTTTTATGTTTTGTGATTCATGTGATTTTTTATTGTATTTGTGTATTTTTGTGTTTTTTATGTTTGCTTTGTTCTTGTTTTTATAAAATTAATAAATATATTGGGGGGGGGGAAGAAGGTGACAAGCAGGAAATGACGGAGGAGGGAGAGGGGGAGGGGAATAGAGCAGGAGAAAGCCAGGAGGAGTTAGGGCTCTCTGATGCTGCAGCAGATGGACAACACTGCACCAGGAGCTCAGGGACAGACGGAGAGCCTATGCCGGTGCCTTCAGCCCAGAGAACGGAGAGGGTTAAAAAGGAGGGCTCAGAGGTGTCCCATGAGGCTTCCTCAGCTCTTATGTTGGGGGAGAAGCTGGAGGAAGCCACTCCCTGAATCTGGCTTGGAGGATTCAGACACATGATTGTAACTGCGCTGCTTGTATGTAAAATAAAGAACTGTAAATATCTCTCAGTGATTCCTATTGCCAATCTGCAGTCTCAGCTGCCAACCCCAGATATCTATTTTTTTACACACAGAAAAAAAGCAGATAGTGATCATTCCTTAATACCTTTCCAATTCTACCAAGTATATTTAATCATTATATATCCTTTCACTTAGACCTCTGTGACTACAGCATCAGGTTTCCCCCCCCCCCTGCAATATTGTTCACACTTAATCATTGCCTCTTTATCACTTGGGTCTCCACTGGAGAGGCCATACCACTAGCTGTGTTTTAATTGTTTTATCTCAAAAGGACAGTGCATATAAGACTATCCAATGAAACTGAATAACCTGGACCACAGCTATTATGTTAGCATGAAGTCCTTTATCTATTCTATGGAATTAAAAAATGAAAGCTCCGAGGTGACGGCATGTACGTTCTGCTCCCTATTAACAGGTTTTTCTACCCAAAGCCTTTTTTCCTTAGCTGCTCTGTTCTTCCCACACAGACATTTCAGTAGGTGTTACTAAATAGAGCAATGGCATGTTGTTAAGTGCATCTTCTATACTTGAAAACAAAAGCCACATATTTTCACAGAACCCAAACAGTGCCAAAGGATCCCTATGAACAAAGTTGCCTGAGAAGAGTTGTAAGGCCTATTGACTTTAGCAATCTAGTTTATATCAGCAAAGCATAGGGAAATTTTGAACTATGTCACATTTTTATGGTATTTGTGGAGGGGAAGGTGGTTTTCTTTTTTCAACATCTATTGCCCATCCCGAACATTCAGGATGAACAAGATATCCTTCTAAATAGTTAAATAAAAGATCAAGCTGAGTTAAAGCTGCTTCACACATTATCTTTTTAAGGTATAAATGCAATATGCTTTGTGTGCATACTTAAAGCTGCAAAGTGTGAATGTGCCAAACTGATTTATAACCACAGATGTCACAGAAATAAATTTGTCAAGAATCAAGTATTAGTTGCAGCTCCCTCCTGAGCACATATTTGCTATCACATTATGTGTGATAAAGTTCTCAGTGATAGGAGACATATTGATTTTAAGGTACAAGTGGCCCAAGGCCAGCTCTGTTGACATACTAGGCCAGTCAAATTGGATGGGAAAGCACAAAAAGGGAATTTCTCAAACTCAAAAAGCATGCAGTGTAGCAAACAAAGAGTTGCAAGTTAGGAAGTCCTGGTTCAAATCTCATCTCAGTCACAAACTTACTGTGGCCTTGGGCAAGACTTGGCTACCCTGCAATAAAGGAATAATAATGCCCTATCTTTCATGTCTAGAACTACTGAGATAACGCATGTGAAGAACTCTGATTTATTGAAAAGTGGTAAAAATGTTAAGTATTTCATATTCAGAAAATACCTGCCTTGGGATTACTGGGGTGTTTAAGACTTTTTTAAGGATATGACCGTGTGGAGCGCAGTCTGCCTTTGTGTGATTTCTGCATAAAATATATTCCCCAGAGAGATCTGCATCAGGGACAAGAGCGCAGGGTTTTGCCATCACTGCAATATGACTCTCAAGTGCAGTGTTTCACATTCCACTAGCTTTGCAAGAATGAATGTCAGTCATTGTAAGGTGCCAGAGAATTTGGACCAGGAACACAGGCAGGAAGGCACCTCACATGTTTCAATTGCATCATGCCAGTGCTGTAGCAGCTTAGTCCATAAAGTGCTGGTTTTGCCTATTGATAAGCTTGGGACCATGTCAGCTTGGGGCCACCAAATGAAACAAGGCCAAGGAGAGAGGACCTTCTCACTGGTGGCCGTAATTGAAATACCCTCCTCCAGAAAGGTTCGCAAGTTTACAGAAACATGGCACAGAGAGACTCGGGCTCAGACACTCCTCCCCCCCACCACCAGTGCAAGGGGATGAATGTAAAGTGTTTGATCGTGGTTGCAACAAGCCTGAGATTTGCATTTCATTCAAATATGGTGCAAAACAACAGCTGGCTAATATAGAAACTTTTGCAAAATAGTAAAAGTTACACATTAAGCAATTCATTGTGTTTCCATTGCAGACTTGTTGGATCCCAGAACTAGGAAGACGCCACAGGCATTAGGATCTGCACAGGAATTCCATATGGGTGATATTCAGTGCCCTTCAACTACTGCAGCTCTGCAATGTGTTCAGTTCTCTATGAATATTTATCATGCTAATAACTAAACAGCCTGTACATTTACTTTCCATACCTGCTGCCTGAGAAAAGTAATTGTGTGGCAGGGAAAACCCTGTGCTCCTGGCTATGATGTTGTTGTTACCTGTTGTGCCTCTGTGTCTGGTATGGGTGGAGATGCTTCCAGGGGAGAGTGACTCTTTGTCCCACTGCCAAGGCAGTCAGAACTACCTCTGACATTGGTAAGGAAGGGGGAGGGAAGGAATCCAGGTGCTAATTACATCACCATAGGCTTCGTCCTCTTTAAGAGATGTTGAGTAGGCTTTTAACTGCAGGCTTTGAATCAGCTTGTGGCCCCTTCAGCTTTTGAGCAAATTTCTCTTCTCCCTCCATGTTTCTTCTCTCTCTTTAATATAATAGTAAATATTTCAAGAGAAGAGAAGACTCCCTGGAAAAGTCCCTGATGCTGGGAAAGATGGAGGGCACAAGGAGAAGGGGACGACAGAGGACGAGATGGTTGGACAGTGTTCTCGAAGCTACCAACGTGAGTCTGACCAAACTGCGGGAGGTAGTGGAAGACAGGAGTGCCTGGCGTGCTAAGGTCCATTGGGGTCACGAAGAATTGGACACGACTAAACAACAACAAATATTTCAAACAGAATCTCTGAAAAGTACAAAGCAATGAATTTTCCTTAATGGCTAATTTCAGCCTCAAATGGTCTATATGTTTTGAGATGCAGATAAACCAGATAAATATCAATGAGTCTTAACCAAACAATATGCACTTGATTGATTCTTTACCGAAAGCTCAGTGGCTATAAACACAGACAATAAAGTATATTCTTACAGAAATATAAAGAGTTGGATAAGAGCAGCATTTCTGAACCCCAAAATAAACTATTATTTGAACTTAAATTTATGAAGGACTTATTCCTGACTCTGTGTCTACAAGTTATCTATACTGATATTTGGTATGTATATTTTTGTCCTTCCGCACACTATCCAATTACGTATGTACAAGTTAGGTGAATATTTGTTTAGGTTTTGAACCAATATTTTTTATGTCAAAGAAGGAACAAAGTGTTGACAGAGGTAGTAATGGAAAAACCCATACTATCTATTTTTTGTACCAAAATGGGTTTGGGCTGAAAGCAAATAGTCCAACCCGTTTCAGTACACTGCTGTTCCACAGAAGGCCACATGTAACATGCACCAGCTTCAATATATACAGATCTGATAAACATTTTTTTGTATTTTGAAAATTAGAAGGCTATTTGTTTTAGTTCTTTTCCAGAGATTCAGGAATGGTGCCCCTAGAACAGGCACGTCCAACAGGTAGATCGTGATCTACCGGTAGATCACTGGACGCCTTTGGTAGATTACTGGTAGATCACTGGCTCCCCCCCAAAGAAGCTCAACAGCTTTGGCTCCCCTAAAAAAAAGCTAAATATTTTTGCCCTGCACCCCCCCAAAAAGGGGGCTTTCCTCCTCCCTAAGAAAAACTCAACAACTTTAACCTGAACCCCCCAAAAGAGGTTAGATCACTGCCAGTTTTTAAACTCTGCGAGTAGATCGCAGTCTCTTGGGAGTTGGCCACCCCTGCCCTAGAAAAATAAACTCACTACTCAATGATTCCTACAACACTTTCTGAGTACAAAGTTACCTATACTGAATGTTTAATCTTCAAAATTCTGTGATATAGCACATTGGTCTGCTAGATATAGTGTCTTGCTCAAGACAAGCTATGTTATACTTCTACTACTGGGGATAGTGTGCCTCTGAATATCAATGGCTGGGAATTGCAAGTGGGCAGGATGCTTTTGCAGGACTTCTGTCCTGCTTGTAGGCTCTCCATAGGCAGTTGGTTAGTGATGCATCAACACTTGCTTGAACAGAAGGCGGGGCACTCTCATTGTTCATATCCCAATGCTGAGAGCTACTTAAGTGTGTCCAATAAAACTTGAAAACTCTAAAGAGGATTCTGCATATTAGAGACACCAACTTCCAAAGTTTGCTATGGCTTGTGTAGGGCTGCTGCCCAAGTTAAAAGCATTCACCTTCCATTGGGAGTACAGTTGTACCTTGGTTGTGAAACTTAATAAACCGGAACACTCATTTCCGGGTTTGTGGTGTTCAGGAACCAATTTGTTCAGGAACCAAGCTGATTGACAACCAAGGTACCACTGTATAGCCAATCACACATGGCTGCCTTGATGATGGCCTTGGATTCAATTCCACCATTGCACTAAAAAGTTTAAACTTTTAGTACATGCTTTGATTTTAAAACAACTTGTGTTTAGAAAGCACAGCTTATAGTTATTTTCTTGGGATGTTGAAGCAGTGTGTTTCTATGAGCTCCTCCTTTAACATCACAAAATGACATCATTTCCCTTTTAGGTGTAAAAGCAGCCAGCTAACTTTAAAATTCATGAAATCAAGCCACCAAGGCCCTAGGGTGTAGGATTTCAGAACTACTACTCCCTTACCAGCAAAATGCAAAAGAACTGGAGATTGCAAGATATTTGTTCCAGGTCACTGCAACCCTGAACACACAAGACAAATTGCACCTACTGCTTAACTAATTCAAAGACTTTAAGGAAGAACTTGGAAGTTATGTTTAATGAAAAACGAAGCAAGTTTTAAATCTCGGCTATTTGTTCACTTGCAGGGAAAGTTCTATCCTGCAACAAGCAAGGAGGAAAAAGGCCCTATATTACTCAGTTTTCCGCAATATACGCTGTACTAAGTGGATTCTTTTCTCAAAGGGATAGCCATGTTGGTTTGCTGCAGCAAAAAAACAGAACCTGTGGCACCATAATGGGTACTGTCACTTTTCTTCACTCCAAACAAATTGCAATATTGAAAAACAATAAAGTAGTTTGTAGTTATTGTGGGATTAATTAAAACCATACATGAATATTTTCACATTGTCTTGTACTCCCTAACAATTCAAAAGTAGTCAGTTATCATCCTAATCAATCTGTTGACCAGGGATGGTTATAGCGAGCATATGACTTCCTGGTTACTGGTCTGTTTCCAGGCACAATTCAAAGTGCTGGTTATGACCTACAAAGACCTCCACGGCCTAGGTCCAAGCAGTCGGAAAGACTGTATTCCCTGCCTGGGTTTTGAGATCTTCAGGGGAGGCTCTTTTCTCAGTCCTGCCACCTTCACAGGCATGCTTGGTAGGGATGTGGGAGACGGCATTATCAATGGCTGCTGCTCCCAGACTTTGGAACTCCCTTCCTAAAGGAGCCAGACTGGCTCCCTATTCTCTTTCCACCGGCAGGTGAAGACTCTTTTGTTCCAACAGGCTTTTTGGGAAACTGGCTGCTTTTAATGAAAGGGCTTTGTAATGGTGTTGTTGCAGCTACTCTCGAGTAAAGACACCCAAGTCCGTGCTGGTCTTTAACGGTTTTATTATGCATATTTACAGTGGAGAGCAGCAGATAACATTACCTCCTAGTCACTCGCAGAATCCGGGAGTGGACGTTTCCTGTTGCATGACCAGCATAAGAGCTTGGGCATCCTGAAACGCCTCCTCCCGACCTTACGTTTAGTGGCACACCTTAATTCGGGCCCCCAAAGGGGCTGCCTGTTCCCCTCCACCTCTTGGTCAAGGTTGCGCAAGGGCTCTCCCACATCACTGAGCTTTGCCTCCTCCATCCCGCTAACTTCCTCATTCCTCCCACCTGACCCATTGCTGCTGCTCTCACTGGGCGAAGTGCTGGTCAGCAGGATGGGGGGAGGTTCCCTGTAGGAAGGTCCCCTGACAGGCTGGGACTGTGCTGTTTTTTATTGCAATTATTCAGGCATCCCCAAACTTCGGCCCTCCAGATGTTTTGGAATACAATTCCCATCTTCCCTGACCACGGGTCCTGTTAGCTAGGGATCATGGGAGTTGTAGGCAAAAACATCTGGAGGGCCGCAGTTTGGGGATGCCTGCAATTATTGGTATAGTTTTAATATATTTTATATATGTATATAGTTTTAATTCTCTCCATGTATAATTGTTTTTAAGGATTACTTTTTCTATGTTTTTGTTTTTACAGTATTTGTAAACTGCCTTGAGTCCCATAAAAGGGGGGGGGGGAGAGGGCAGGGTATAAATAAATATATAATAATAAAATAAAAGTACTTCAATTAAAGCACTGGAGTGATACTGCATCAAACACCTTTCTGTAAAATTAGATAATTATGGGTTTTAAATGTTTTCCAAAGCCCAAAGCAATTCCATAAAAACATTAAACAAAAGAACTCTGGAAAATTAGCTACTTAAACATGTTTTGCAAGAAGACTTAGATAGCCATGGGTTTTGTTTTTTTTAAGTTTCTTTAAAAGTGTCATCTAGAAGCTTTCCCCTTATTTTTTTTCTAATGGTCTTAAGGCAATTTTCTAACATTTGGTGCAAAGGTGTTATTAATATGTAATTTTCTAAAATAAGCTCCCATATTGTCATAGAAGGGAAAGAAAGTTACTTTGTTCTCATGGTGGCTGTTACAAGTTGTACGTAACTGTGAAATACCAATCAGCATGCAATGTTCTTGTGAAACTTTAAGAATAGTCATTCTGCTCTCAGCCATGCTTACTTTGGTGCAAGGGGGGGGGGGAGAGACAAGCTGAAATCCATTAGGCATTTTCAGATAGTTGTGTTTAGAATGAGAAAATCAGTTTCTTAAGAGGCCAATTCCATTTCCCCCTGTCTTTCGGTCATTTTTTAAAAATAACATCTTTGCAGTATGACACACAACTGCAAATGTTGAGCTCATCAGTTTTATAACGTGGACCCCCAACGTATTTCTATCTTACATTAGACTAGAAGGATGAAATTTAGCTTGAACCTCAAAACTGTGTTGGATACCTTTGAAAATGCTAACTTTCTTATTGTTGTTGGTAGAGACTTATTTATGGTACTATATGCACCTGAAAACAAATATTGTGTGACCCACAATAATATATATATTGTGTGACCCACAATAAATGAAATTTAGCTTGAACCTCAAAATGCTGTTGGATACCTTTGAAAATGCTAACTTTCTTATTGTTGTTGGTAGAGACTTATTTACTATATGCACCTGAAAATAAATATTGTGTGACCCAGTTAAAATCAGGAAACAATCCAATAGCTAGTATAATATGCAAGCAGAATCTTAATACTAATTTTAAGACATATTTCCCTCAATTCTCCTCATAGCAAGGTCAAGATGTTTTGGAAAAAATTAGATATTTCACTTCTGCTGTAGTTACCAGTGTGAATTAAGGTCAGTTATATATAGATCATCTGCAGTTTAGCACAGTAGGTTTTACAGAACACGGGAGCTGTCATAATGTATCAGTCAAATGGTCTATCTAATATAGAGCACTAGGTCTGGGCTATCGTTAAAAGAGGAATAATTAATTAATTAGTGCTGGGAAGCAGAGATGAACTCCAGGCTCCCAAGATCACACTCAATCAGTAAAGTGCTGTTTAAAGTTGTCATGCCGATGGGCTACTAGAGTAGCTTCAATGGGCAAAGAGAGCCCTCTGAAGCGTTGCTTGCAGACAACTACCATCCATGCCAGCAGGTGGAATATATGACACATTTCTGACATTTCAATCCCACTCTTGTTCCAAGGAGCCATGGATGGTCTCCCCACCATTTTATCTTCGCACCCTCCATGTGAGTTAAGCATACCAAAATGACACCCCCAAGCACAACAGAACACCCTCATCCCATGATGGAAAGCCCGCAATGCAATGCAATGCAATGCAATGCAATGCAATGCAATGCAATGCAATGCAATGCAATGCAATGCAATGCAATGCAATACACCACCTGCCCCTATAAGGCAGGACTACCAGAATCTGAGATAAGGAGCAAATGTGGTTGAGGGGGAGTATACACTTATATTCTTACTTCTGCTACAATGAAACGTGCTGCATCACAACCTTTCCTCCAATATGAGATGTCGCATCCTTGCACACTAACTTGACTGACCAAACCCCAAGAGTGCTCATTAATGGTTCCTCATCATCCTGGGAAAAAGTTCTGCCCAGGACCTGTTGTTGCTCATCGTCTTTAAAAATGACTTGGATGAAGGAATTGAGAGGATGCTTATCAATTTTGCAGATGACATCATACCAGGAGGTGTAGCTAATGCCGCAGAATACAGAATCAGAATTCAAGGTAACATTAACAGACTGGAGAACTGGGCCCAAACTAACAAAATGAATTTCAGTAGGAACAAATGTCAGGTTCTACACATAGGCAGGAAGCACCAGCTGTAACAAATACAGCTGGATTGCCAGTAGTACATGTGAAAAGGACCTAGGGGGGTCTTGGTAGACCACAAGCTTAACCTGAGTCAACAGCAGCAAATAAAGCTAGCGCTGCATCAACAGACAGTAGTGTCCTAATCAAGGGAAGAGTACCACTCTATTCTGCCTTGGTCAGACCACACCTGGAGTACTGTGTCCAATTCTGGGTACCACAATTGAAAAAGGATACTGACAAGCTGGAACGTGTGCTGAGTGTGACCAAGATGATAAAAGAGTCTGGAGGAGTTGCTTAGCCTGACTAAGAGGGGTATGTTTAGCCCGACTGAGTCAGAGAGGACTGACAGGTGATATGATAACCATCTTCAAATATCTAAAGGGCTGTCACACGGAATTCAAGTTATGAGAAAGGATATTCCAACTAATCATCATGAAGAATTCTATGATGGTAAGACTGGTTCGACAGTGGAATGGACTCCCTCAGAAGGGAAGGACTGTCTTTCATTGGGAGTTTTCAAGCAGAGGTTGGATGGCATCTGTCATGGATGCTGTAGTTAAGATTCCGGTATTGTGGGGGGTTGTACTATCTAATCCATGGGGTCCCTTACAACTCTATGATTCCGTGTCAGAAAAACACCGCTCCACATTGTATGCAACATTTTCAGAGATGTTATGTCGCTTTGTGTACAACTTTTGCCTGCAATCATCACATCCGCCATTCTAACTTCCACAATCCATTTTGTAGCCTTAGCAGAATTATATTATTCACTTCTGCCAAATCTTTGTAGAATGGAAGTCTGCCCATCCCTTCTGTAAGCAGGGGAAAAGACTAAAACATGCCGGGGGGAGGGGGAAGACCCCTCCTCTCAACGGCACACTTAGGTCTCCATTACTCTCTCCCTCTGAAACCTGGAGCCAAACTCATGTCTAGAAAATCTCATTGTTGCTTATGTTTTGGAAAGCTTTTGCAGCCCTGAATATTTATTTTGTACTAACCAAACCAGAAAGAAAGCATTGTATGAACTCAGTAAGATTGCTATTAGTGTGTACTTACAAGAAGATGTATTTGTTCCTTCCGTCGATGCTGGAATCTTGTCTATAAGTTCTGCAATACACAGAAGGCAATATGATAGATAATAGAGATGCTCTGCCTTCCTATTGGAGCCCACAGTGGATTCCCAGAAAAATCAAATACTTCTCTCCTTAAAAAGAAGGAAAAGCAGCTCTGGAAAGCAAGAATCTTGAAAAGCTGGTTGATATTCCATATCTTCAAAAATGTGTTTGTGCGTGTGGGGGGGGGGGAGTTGTTATCACTTTGTCTTGTATTTAGCATGTTTTTTGTGTTTTTATTTTGTATTTTTATGCTGTGAAGCTCCCTGAGATCCAAGGATGAAAGGTGGTATATAAATTCAATATATAAATAATAGAGAAAGCAATTTGATGATGTCTTAGGCACACTATGAATAACCCATTAAATAAATAAACAAATAAGCAAGCTCCATCGGCACAAAACAGGTAGAGCTTTGGAAATGTTTTCAGCTGTTTGTAACAGGCCACCCAGAAATTCAAGGGCTGAAAAGAATCACTTTGTTTTATTACATAAATTGGCAGAAAGTGCAAGAAATATAACACTTCCTGGCTCATGACAATTGGACTTTCGGTTTCACAAGAAAAAATGCTATGTTTAGATGGTTCGACAAACAAAGAACTTGTAACATGTAGCTCTTTTGAAAATATCCATGCTAGGACGGGAAGGCCAAACCAAGAGGCAGGTTTAAAGAAGCTTCAGATTAGCCAGTGTAACATGCGGAAGATTTAGATTGAATAGAAACTCAACTTGAATTAGTTTAAAATGTAAATCGTAAGAACTGAAACAGACCAGCTGACAAAAAAAAAAGACTCTGAAGACTAGCTGAAATAAAGAGAACTAGGAAAGGAATCAGGATTGTTTAGGCTTCTGAAACTGTGTGGAAAATGGGCACAGGACCGATTAAAAACGAGCCAAGAATAGGCTGAAGACAATTTCAAAATAGAATAGAATAGAATAATTTATTGGCCAAGTATCAACCATACTTGGAATTTTGCTTCGACTACATTGCAATGTAAAGAAAATAAAAATTGTTAATGTTGCGAAGGAATCCTTTTGCTCTAGTTCAGAATGTCATTCTATAGCCAGGCTCTGTTAAACAGAGGCATCTCAGAAAACTGGAAGTCCTACGAAGTTGACAAATTAGCAGAACAAGCAGCTGCATGCACTTCGCACAGGGAGTGGGGAACTCAATCTTGTGATATCATAAAGAAAAGTTCATAGAAAACCTGAATGTGGTCCCCATTATAAATACCCTGAGAACCATCCCAAGGAAGGCAACATAAGGACAGATCTAAAATGCTTCCACTAATATAATATTTTATAAAGCATGCATGTTCCTAGAAGGGAAGCATATGCGATATTAACTATAGAAGCAAAAGACCTATTCTGAGATTGCCTTTTCATAACTTCCAAAAACACTAAAATTCAGCACTGCCATGCTACAAGAAGGCACATGCGACAGCAGAAGAAATTAGATGCATTTACATACTGGGACATTATTAAGGAAGAAGAAAGGATGAACACCTAGCAGGTTCCAAGTTATAAACAGTGATCTCTAGAGCCCTACTGTAAATGACTGGCTGTTGCAATGGGCAACCTAGGACCACATTTAAAGATGGAGGCATTAAACTCCAGCTGAGGTCTCAATACTGCATTAAACAAAGTCCAGGAAATCAGATTGATTTCTTTTTTCTCCCACATGCCGAAGATCCAGTAAGGTAAAACTGTAAAGATGTAGAGAAAGACTGAGCCTGCAGAATTTGCTTCAAGGAGGCAAACATTTCAACTTGACTTACGTGAGGATGTGTTTGATGCTTTTGTCAAAACTGGTATCATGTTGGTGGGTTCTGCAAAACAAAACAAAGATGAGAAGCAGTTACACATGCCAGGGCATTGCCATGTGTAAAAGGTTGTGTCCTGATGAAACTTGCAGGGTTTCTTGCAACTCTTCATTTGCCTTAAGAAAATTACATCTTATAAGTGGATGGATCAGAAAAAGTATCATATCAATTAAGTATCATAAATGGCAAAACTGAAAGGGGTTGACATAAGTTAAGGCTGTGTGGAGTTTGGCAAGCCATGTCTTGGTGAATTAATTACTCGATTGCTATTTTGCCTTTGTCTGTTCCACATGGGGAATTATACTAGAACTTGGAAAATGATAGATATGTTCTCGAACTGGAACACAGAGTTGAATCACATAAGATAGAATTCAACAGAAATAGATGTGTGCAAATGTCCTGTACAAAAAAGGGAGGGGGGGGACAAGGCACACGTATAAGATATGGGAGACCTGGTTTCACAGAAGTGTTTATTGTCGGCATCCATTGATCCTGAGAGACAATGGAAAAGTGTACCATCCAAGTCAAACCAGTATGGGAAAGACATGTTTTATTGCCACCAGGGCAGATGAAGGTGTCTGGTTTCACTGGTGCAGATGCACCACAGCGTTTCTTCTCTCTGCGCTCTTCCCAGTCATTTCTCCTCTGGTCATGCAGAACGCATCTAGGTATCTTAGATGATCACAAGCTGAAGCTGAGCCAACACTGCAATATGACTACTAAAAAAACCTAATGCAGTTTTAAGTTGTGTAAATAGAACTGTACAAAGTAGCAAGAGTTTCACCCTATTCTGCGTAGGTCAAGCCACATCTGGAGTACTGTGTTGAGGTTTGGGCACCAAATTTTAAAGAGGGCACTGATAAGTTGGAGCACACCTAGAGGAGGGGGACAAGGATGCCAATGACCTGAAACCTATGAGGAGCAGTTGAAAGAGTTGGGTATGCATAGCCTGGAGAGAAAAGGCATTCGAGGGGAAAACATGGTAACAGCTTTCAAATATCTGAAGGCCTGTCACATAGAAGATGCAACAGACTTGTTCTTTGTTGCTCCAGAAGACAAGACTAGGAGCAGGACTAGACCTTCTAGGTAGAAATTGCAGGAAAGCTGATATTTGGATACATTTTCTGTTTGACAGTGTAATCATGAAGAGAATGTAGACTCCTTAATAACTGAAGCTATTTAAGTACATGGTGGATAGCCATCCAGAAGTAGCCATCTGTTAGGGATGCTGTCATTGCATCTGCATTGATCAAGAGGTTGGGCTAGATGACACCCCCCCCCCACCCAAGACCTAGAATTCTATTCATACAGAAGTGGCACCAAAGAAAAAGTTTTTTTTTCAGGATTGGTTTTTTTTAAAGCTAATGTGGTATCTCAATGAGCACACACACACACACACAAACACTTCAGTTAATTCTGGACACATAACTCTTGTGCAACACATGAACCCTTTGACAAGGCAACTATATATAACTAATAGTCACCTTCCAAGATGATTGCTAGGGTTGTTCTTAGTGATACCTGAATAGAGAGTCTTTCAATTAAACTGTAAACTTCCAACTTGTAGTATGAAAAGCCACAATGCATGTGTATCCCACCTCTCTATATGAGCTATATGGTGTCTATAGTGCAACATGAAATATAAGAAAAGACACAGGTAATCTTATTTCAAGATGCATCAGGATTTTCTGGCTTAGAATGGTAAGAGCAGGCCGAAGAAATTTCAGACATTTGAAGGAATGAATATGCCAGATGGAATATGATACATGTAGTTATGGTAATCCAATTCTTCAGATCTGCCAGACTCTTAGAAATACTGAATGCTATGCAAAATACAAGGAAGTACCTCTATTAATTGTACCCATTCCCAGTCATACAAAGCCACTAGGTGTCCACACATAATACTTTTACTACTTCTATCCAATGTACAGTTTAAGGCTTCCAAGACATACAGCCTCTCTTCCATCCTTGGGGATGCTGTTGAGGGCTCCAGATTACCTGTTTATTGAAAATTCATCCTGATTTAATTGCACAATGCTTATGCAGAGCTTAGAATGTGTCCGGTCTTTATTGAACATCTGTTCTTATTTGTTTTCAGGAAAGTTATGCAACAATGAGCATTCTTCGTGATTTGCTTGTGCAGTGTCTTCGAATTAATCATTTGTTCATCCCACATTTTTCAGTGCATTTCCCCATCACTTTCCTAACAAAAAGTCCAGGTTTTTTTTTTAGGAAGCACATTTCTTACAGGAAACAAATGTACCATTCAGCCAAATAAAGGCCAAGCTTATAGAACCAACTTAAATATTAGTGAGCTAATAATATACATCAAGTATTTAATTTGATAGTCACATGAAGTTGAGTCACATAGACCCTGAGACAGTAACTACTAAACTCTATCATTACCACATTTATGTTACAGCTGGTGTAAAATCACTGTTTTAGGAAAAGCTAGTTCTTGGCTCCATTAGAAGAAAACCGGAATGGGATAAACAGAAAACAGGAAGAAGTTACTTGAAGGAGTGCAATACTTGCTCCAGTGCTTGCCAAAGGCAGATGGCAACAAAATTTCTGGAAGAGCTACAATTGCCTTCTAAATATTTGCCAGCCTTCAAGAAATACACAGAACCATTGTCTTCCTTCATCTATGTTCACAACAGCAAAGCATTTCTTCTAAGGGAGCCAATTCCTAATTCAATCTTTGATTGAAGCACCACAAAATTCCCTGGAAATGTTCACCCATGCTTCTTCCCCTTCTACAGGTGAGCAGAAGGAATAAGCATATATTTAGAAGAAAACGAGAAAACAGATTAAAGATGGTATTTGTAGCCTAAGAAATCCTCAGAAAAGTTCAGCCACCCTAGATACAATCGATTGTTCTAGCACATAGATTTGGCTAGCTGATGGAGATGAGTTCCTTACTCCCACAGGAAACTCAGCAGGCATGACTCCTGGAATCCGAACAAGTCCTCTGCTCAAGTCCTCAAATAATCTGTTTTTTTGTTTTCTTAAAACCCTAATCCATAGAGGAGGAAGAATGATCTTTGGTCAGCTCCCTGTTAACAGCTGGTTAATAATTTAAACTTATTTACAAGCCACATTTCATACTTTTCTGAGGGGCAAGGATCGGTTCATTTTATAGGCAGGCATGGCATACTAGAACTATCAATATTATTCTAGCTTTAAGCTCTCGAAGCTGTCAATACAGTAGGTAACCAACCCAGTAATTATCTTATTCAAGACAAGATATAAAGCTGTAGCTCAATGGTAGAGCACTCTGTTTTGCATGCAAAAGGTAAAGGGCCCCTAGATAGTTAAGTCCAGTCAAATTTGATTATGGGGTGCAGCACACCATCTCCGCTTTCAGGCCAAGGGAGCCAGAGTTTCTCCGCAGACAGTTTTTCCGGGTCATGTGGCCAAAATGACTAAACTGCTTCTGGCGCACAGAACACAGTGTCCTTTACCTCCCAGGTCGTTCTTCTTCTTTGGCGATCACTCGTAGCCGAGTAAGATTGTCTTCCATAAACACGATTTTAACCATGGGTCCATAAGTGACTGTGGAGGCCAATTCTGGATCCACATGTCCTTCCACAGTTGGGACATTGGTTTCCAGGCGGGAGTTGATCATGGTGTGGATTTGACAAGCGTGCCTTCCTCTTAGCACGGCAAAGAGATAGAAACTGTGCCACTAAGAAAAAAACCTGTGCCAACGCTAAGGCTGAGGTTGAAAGAAGAACCAGAGAAATAAAAAACACCTGGTGGATAAAAAAAAGCTCAAGAGATCCAGCACTTAGCCGACCCTCATGATGCACAGAGTTTCTTTAAAGCCACAAAGACCATCTTCCAGGTTCAACACCACCCATGCTAAATACTACTACAGTGGTACCTCACAAGATGAATGCCCTGCAAGACGAATTTTTCGCAAGACGAATGCGTCTTGCGATCTGATGGTGACTCGCAAGACGAATTCGTTTTGCGAACAATTCATCTTGCAAATCATGGTTTCCCATAGGAATGCATTGAAATTTAATTAATGCGTTCCTATGGGCAAAAAAAAAGGAATTTCAATGCATTCCTATGGGAAACCGTGATTCGCAAGACGAATTTTTTGCAAAATGAATTGACTCACGGAACGAATTAAATTCATCTTGCGAGGCACCACTGTATGTATTTTGTTGCTCAGCATGCATTTGGACACTTTGCATCATGGTCCTTAGGGCAAGGAGGCCCTTGCCTATGTTAGGAAACAAGTGGATGACAATTTTGATCAAAATGGAGGACTGAACCTTATAAAACAGCACTGATTTTAACTACTCATTGATTTGCTGGTTTCTTGGAATTCTCAAGCAATGCTGGGTATGAGGCTGCTAGCCCTTTCCATACAAGTCTAAATATAGATTAAAATTTATTACCGGTATGTTTGGCACACATACTTGAAAACGTTGTCCTTAATTTATAAGAGATGTTATCAGTGCCCTTCATTAGAGTTTCATAAGATACTTACAGTGTGACAAAGCCCACACAATAAAGGTGTAGCAAGACTCTTTGTAGAGAGAAAAAGTGACAAATTAGTTGGCGAAAAGCAATTATCATAAATGTACCCAAGCCTCAGTGTCTGCTATTTATATCACCCTCTTGTAGAACTTCACACATCTTTCCCGACCTCAATTACTCTCTCCTAAGGAGGGCTGCATTTTGAAACATGGCAAAATAACACTCTTTACTATAGTTTTTAAGAACAGAGGACCTATTAGCATTAAAAAGCTAAATATGTATGTGACCTTTAGTCCCCCCCCCGATTCTATTAATTGGTTTCAAAATATTATTTATTTGAAGGTGACCTAGGTGAGATATCCAAATACTTGCTAGTAAGGCAACCTTATCAGAAATACCTGGCTAAATGGAAATAATATTCCTGGGAGGACAATAAGCTGAAGGGTAGACCAGACTGCCAACATCACAATAGCTAGCAGAAAAAGGAGAAATAACCTGTGATAAAAACAGAATGAACAGCAGCCTTATTAAGGAAAAATCTTTCAAATATAGATGGAAAAGGCAGCCTCTAGAACATTCACATGCCCGTGTTGGGAAGGAAACCCCAAACAGAGCTTGCCTTCATGCGGATCCTCAACCCTTAAAACCTAAAGAACAAGATGGTGGTGAAAGAAAAAATAAAGAAGAAGAAGAAGAGTTTGGATTTGATATCCCGCTTTATCACTACCGGAAGGAGACTCAAAGCGGCTAACAATCTCCTTTCCTTTCCTCCCCCACAACAGACACCCTGTGAGGTGAGTAGGGCCGAGAGACTTCAAAGAAGTGTGACTAGCCCAAGGTCAACCAGCAGCTGCATATGGAGGAGCGGAGACGCGAACCCGGTTCCCCAGATTACGAGTCTACTGCTCTTAACCACTACGCCACACTGCCAGGCATCATCTGCTCCACATGCAATAACATGTGTCTTTTCCTATACTGGGGCAGTATAGCCACAGCAGGAGCAGTAACTTACCAACAGTTTGACTTCACCCCCAATGGCACACCTGCCCTGGCTCGTCCCGCCTTGTGGGCGGCTGGCCCCGCCCCTGGGTGCAGGGCACCCGTACCGCCCTTGGTGCCCAATCATCTTGCTCCACCATTGACCTTACTCGATGGTTTTAGCTCACCCAGCCTTAGGACAAACCTTTCTTACAGCTTGTTTAGGTAATTACAACACAAGCCTGAGATTGCTTGGCATGCTATGCCAAAGAGTGGCTTAGCTCAGTGTGGCACAGCAGCAGAACTATTGGGCTACGAGTGAAATGACCACAACTACCCAACCCCGGCAGGACCCTTCATGCAAAGCTGTGGATTGGAGCAAGTGTGCTGTGCAAACCAGATTGCAGTGGTACCTCAGTTTAAGTACACAATTGGTTCCGGAAGTCTGTACTTAACCTGAAGCGAACTTAACCTGAAGCGAACTTTCCCATTGAAAGTAATGGAAAGTGGATTAATCCTTTCCAGATGTTCCGCAGAGTACTTAAGCTGAAGCAAACTTCCCATTGAAAGTAATGGAAAGTGGATTAATCTGTTCCAGACGGGTCCGTGGAGTACTTAAACTGAAAGTACTCAAACCGAAGCGTACTTAAACTGAGGTATGACTGTAATGGACAGCAACATCACTTTAATGTACATCACTTTCTTTGAGATTAATGGAGATGAGTACCACTTTCTTGAGATGAGATAGCCACCTTCAGAAAAACAATACAAGGCATTCGCAATGATAACCGGGAGTGTTAACTTTTGACAAGCAAAATCACAGAGCAATACAGAGCTATCTTGAAACAACTCTCTTTTCTGTTCAAGAGAGAGTGGAATGTTCCACAGTTATTCAGAGATTTTTCAGAGTGAACAGGGCTGAGCAACAAGGGGTCTGTAATTGTCAAAAATCAACTGACAACTACAGCATTACTATGTTACTATTCTCTCTATGTGCACACCAACCTTCCAATTGTTGTGAACACAGTTATCCCTCTGATCTTTTACTTCATCATCATCATCACTTTTAATTTGTATACCGCCTTTCTATCATACAATACTCAAGGCGGTTTACACTTGCTCAGCCCCTGACCAATTGTCTTGAAACAGCCCTCTCAAACTGTGTACAATTTCACCAGTTCTCCAATTAGATGTTGAGAGAAAATAATAGCATATACTGTTACAAAAAAAAGGGTAAAGGTGAAGGACCCCTGGACAGTTAATTCCAGCCAAAGGTGACTATGGGGTTGCAGTGCTCATCTCGTTTCAAGGTTAAGGGAGCTGGCATTTATCCACAGACAGCTTTCTGGGTCATGTGGCCAGCCTGACTAAACTGCTTCTGGTGCAACGGGACACCGTGACGGAAACCAGAGCGCACGGAAACGCCGTTTACCTTCCCGCCACAGCAGTGCCTAATTATCTACTTGCTTTCTAACCGCTAGGTTGGCAGGAGCTGGGACAGAGCAATGGGAGCTCACTCTGTCACAGGGATTCAAACCGCTGACCTTTAGACCACAGCGCCACCCGTGTCCCTAGCATATCCTGAACAGAGTCTGCAAAAGTAATGTCAGAATGCAGGGCAGTATGATAAGTTCCACAATTGCAAGAGACCAGTGGGCATGTCTCTAGATAGCCTAGCCCTACCCAATGCAAGGGTTCCTTTTAACCTACTCTTTATTATTGTCATAATATAAATCCAATCATAACCACTACAAGTAATTATTTTACCATCATACTCTGGGTGTCCACTGATAAATCTGGCTCAGTTTTAATCTTACCATATCCAAGTCTTTCTCTCATACACAAAAACAAATTTTAGCCTGCTTCCTCAAAAGAGTCTGAAACAGCAAGTGCCAAGTATTATTGTTATTAACGTGAAAGCTGGTTGCTATGGTTGTACCAGCAAGCAGTTATGGAAAATCAGAACCTTTTAACTGGAAAAATGTATTGTACAAAGTATTTTCTTTACTACTGGGAAAACTATAGCTTTAACTATACGGACCTTTGTAGGCAAGGTGATGTCTCTGCTTTTTAAGATGCTGTCTAGGTTTGTCATTGCTTTTCTCCCAAGAAGCAGGCATCTTTTAATTTCGTGACTGCTGTCACCATCTGCAGTGATCAAGGAGCCCAAGAAAGTAAAATCTCTCACTGCCTCCATTTGCCTACAAAGGTCCGTATAGTTAAAGCTATGGTTTTCCCAGTAGTGATGTATGGAAGTGAGAGCTGGACCATAAAGAAGGCTGATCGCCGAAGAATTGCTGCTTTTGAATTATGGTGCTGGAGGAGACTCTTCAGAGTCCCATGGACTGCAAGAAGATCAAATCTATCCATTCTTAAGGAAATCAGCCCTGAGTGCTCACTGGAAGGACAGATCGTGAAGCTGAGGCTCCAATACTTTGGCCACCTCATGAGAAGAGAAGAATCCTTGGAAAAGACCCTGATGTTGGGAAAGATTGAGGGTACTAGGAGAAGGGGACGACAGAGGACGAGATGGTTGGACAGTGTTCTCGAAGCTACGAACATGAGTTTGACCAAACTGTGGGAGGCAGTGCAAGTCAGGAGTGCCTGGCGTGCTCTGCTCCATGGGGTCACGAAGAGTTGGACATGACTAAACGACTAAACAACAACAACAACAACATTTTCTTTACACAATCAAAAACTTGTCATCTTGGTTAGTTAGTTTGCATTTCTTAGTAATTATGCCAATTTTATTTAGCTATAGTATCTTCAAGGCCCTCACTGTTCCAAAAATGCAACTGTAACAAATGATGTATGTATTCTGATTGAATTTTTTGATGTACATTTTAGGTTTCTGAATGAGATCCCCCACATATTCTATGATTCTTTCCCCATATCTTTGGCTGGAACACAGTATGGGAATAATCTTATGCTCAGACATGTGTCCATTTATCTGAGTCACTACTTGAGCCTAGCATGTCTGGCTTAGTCCTGACTCTCTGGGATATTGCTTGGAACTGGTAAATCTATTCCAAGTGTGAAACTGTGCAGATTTATGAGCAAACAACTCCTTTATGCATGGGAACTATGTACGTTTACAAAGAAAAAGAAAAATCTGCTCAACCCATCATTCCATTATTTGTACAACAGTAACCCAGCACAATAATTAATGTAGTAGCAGTCTAAAGTACCATGAATATTGTTACATTATTTTTAGGTATCTTTTTATAGTTCATCTGGATTACATGTTTACAGATCAACACTTTAATAGCTTGCAGCCATTAATGGTCTGCATGGAATCTACCTTATTAATATTTGAGACATGAAAGCAACAGTGAACAAGTTGAACAAGAACTTCAGGAGAAACTCCTCAATACCTTCATCCTTGAAAATACTGTAATTTGTTTTTTTTTTTTGTTTTACAATATATCTTTATTGATTTTTTTCCATAACAAGAAAAGAAAAAGAAAAGAAAAAAGACAACAACCAAGACACTGCAAACACCTACCAAACACCTACAAGACCTAAACAAAACAAGAGGGAAAACACACACCAAACCAAACATAAATATGAACATGCAAGAGCCATATTTCTAAAATATTGTAATTTGAATAAGAAAAAAATGAAGAATCAATTAATATGCTACCAAACTGATGCCCGGTGGGACGTGGGTGGCACTGTGGGTTAAATCACAGAGCCTAGGGCTTGCCGATCAGAAGGTCGGCGGTTCAAATCCCCACGACGGGGTGAGCTCCCATTGATCGGTCCCAGCTCTTCCCAACCTAGCAGTTCGAAAGCACGTCAAAGTGCAAGTAGATAAATAGGTATACCGCTACAGCGAGAAGGTAAACGGTATTTCCATGCGCTGCTCTGGTTCGCCAGAAGCGGCTTAGTCATGCTGGCCACATGACCTGGAAGCTGTATGCCGGCTCCCTCGGCCAGTAACGCGAGATGAGCGCTGCAACCCCAGAGTCAGTCACGGCTCCCTTTACCATTACCTTACACCAGGCATGTCAAACCTGCGGCCCTCCAGATGTTTTGGACTACAATTCCCATCTTCCCCAACCACTGGTCCTGCTAGCTAGGGATCATGGGAGTTGTAGGCCAAAACATCTGGAGGGCCGCAGGTTTGACATGCCTGCCTTACACTGATGCCCAAGCCACCTGCATACCTGATTGCTTAGCACCTTTGACAATATTCAATAATATTTACAAGGTAATGATGACAGACTTCATTCTTCCTTATGGCAATGTATGGATTGGTTTAAAGATTTGAAGGAGGTTGGGGAAGGGTTGCTGCTAATAATCAAATGTGTATACAGGTAGATCACATCTTATGTCAATTTCACTTATGCCATTTGCAACCTTATGTGGATCGCCAAAAATTAATTAAATTAAAAGGGGGGTGGGGAGTGGAAAACTCACCTGGAAAGGCCACCTGATATCGCACAAGACCTTGCCAGAGCCCAGTAAGCAATGGGGTTACAAAAGCTATTCAGGTTTCTCTTAATTGGTTCTCTGGGAAACAATCAGACTCTTGCTTCTCAAACTAATAACTCTGGGAGTCAATTAAGACTGGGCAGAAAGCCAAGTTCTGCCAGAGACATAGCAACTACTCTCTCATTGGTTGAAGGTCAGCACTGAACTCTGTTATTAAGGAATGCTAGCACATTTGTTCTGTGTGGTGGTGTAGGTGAGAGTTAGGAGACATGCTGCATCAGATGGTTGTGTGTGTGAGAGAGAGTAAGGATTTATTTTGCTTTGCTTTGTATATAGAAACTCTGTTTTTTCTTTTATTTAATAAATCCTATATATAGTTATTCTGCGTCCAGACGTTGAAACCTCTGGAAGTTTCCGTGTTGTGCAGCGATACTCTGCTACGTTTGGGCTAAAGCCGCTAGAGCTACGCCTGACACTTTATCAAAATTCTAAGAAAAGCTGCCTGCTTTGCAAGGGAGGGAGAAAAGCCTGCTCAGTGCCGGGTTCAAACAGGTTGGAATGGTAGCAGAGGGCTCTTTCCTAGGGCAGTCTGGCTTTTTCCCTTGTACATACAATGGGCAGCAACATAATCCTGCATAATATGTAATCTACCTGCATGTGGTCCAGTATTTCAGTGATGGGAGAACAACGTAAACAAATTCTGGGAAAGGTAATACAGTGGTATCTCGGTTCTCAAACGAAATCCGTTCCAGAAGCCCGTTCGGCTTCCAAAATGTTCAAAAACAGAGGTGTGGTTTCCCATTGGTTGCAAGAGCTTCTTGCACTCAGCGGAAGCCACGTCGCACATTCGGGTTCCAAAAAACGTTCGAAAACGGAAGCATTTACTTCTGGGTTTTTGGTCTTCAGGAACCGAAATGTACGGCAATGGAGGTGTTCGGGAACCGAGGTCCCACTGTAGTAATGAAATAAAAGTATTAAAATTTCAGATGTTTAGTTCAGAGCTTTAGTTTATGAAAATTATAGAACACATTAGCACCACTTCCTATTAAATTTCAGCTACTTAAATGGAGCTGCGACCATAACTGTAAACTTTGTATCAAGCATGTACTCATAAGCTATACACTAAAAAAATTGTAGAATTACAGTAATGACCAAAGAGTCTAGTATGTGGCTTTCCCTTCTAAACTATGTTTTAGAAAGGAGCATTTCATAAGAGTTAAATTCTTTCAGGTTTTACGAAGCTTAATGAGCCCAAGGTTCCATTGTGTTCTGGTGTGTTTAAATACAGACATATTGCTGCTGTCAGTATGTCTGAGTTAGCCTACTTAAAGAAACAACATGGCAACTTGTATATTCCAGGAGGCTCGTAACCAGAAGTACTGGTATAAAGATTATGCATATTGATGGAGTAAACAGAACCTTTAGTATCTGCTGAGATAAGTAAAGCAGAACAAAGGTTTAAACATACATGCTTCTTATTTCAGAAAGACCTATTTTCGGCCTATTTTCTGCTCTTCACAATCACAAATCTAAATTACATTCCTCAAGAAAAGGCAATGCATTTAACAATTCCCTTTATCCCTCATATAACTTGTACTGCAATAATTCACCTAATGAGGACAGTAAACCGACCAAGCGCCCACATGCTTAGAGATAAATTTGTCAATTTTGTTACCTGCCCAGAAACCAGAGACACACCGAGAAAAGGGGGTATGCCTTTTAGCAGCTAGGTTGAAGACAAGTACAGCATGAGAAGATGGCCTAGATTCTAAATGCCTACCCTGACAGACTGATTCCACACTTAAGAAACATGCACACACTTAACTGCAGAATATAACAGATATGGTCAAATACCCAGTTCTAAAAAGTGTATTTTTCATGAGTGCTAAATATATATTTAAGTTAGGTTTTCAGAGTTCCAAGTAGCTTCAAGTTATTAATAAATAAACTAATGCAGACAGCACTCAATTACATTACTCATATTTTGAATAATAGCATGCCATTTGGAATTTATTTGTACCTACATTAGGTGCTTTTTACTACATTCAGTAAACAAGTATTTTTCATTTCAGCGTTTTTTTCCCCTCAATTAGGATTCTCCCATGTGATCTTCCTCCCATGTTTTGCAAGAAAGCCTACTTCTGAAAGCACTTCCAGATAAAAACAAACAAAAAAACACTGGTGTCTTACCATTGGTGTCTGTGATTGTTACCCGAGCTCTCGTGCTGTCATTCCCAAGCTTGTTGCTTGCTTTGCATGTATATTCCCCAGCATCAGCCAGTGAAGCCCTAGAAATGCGAAGTTCTGAGATTGTCCTAAGGGAAAAGAGGAACAATAAGGATTACACCACTTATACATTACAACAGCCTCCTCCAACTACAGATGTTTTGGATGACAAGTAAAATTGTGCCTGACCATGGGCCATGGTGGCTAGGTCTGATGGGAATTGTAGTCTAAAACATCTGGAGGGAACTAGGCTGTGGAAGTTTGCACTATAACACAAGCAGTTTCTTTGCAGTGTTAATTAATTTCCATTGGAGTTGGGAGAAAAAAAAGAGAAAAGCTGGTATTTTACCCATCTAATCAAAACCAAGCATTTAGGAAGGTTAGCACATTTAACTCTCTCACTGAAATACAGTGGTACCGCTTACTAATTTAATGCGTTCTGAACGCACATTTGTAAGTCGAAAAAATGTGTAAGTAGAAAAAATCCTATCTAAACCGCATCCAAGATGGCGGACGGAGCTCCGTTCGTAAGTAGAAATATTCGTAAGTAGAGTTATTCGTAAGTAGATGTACCACTGTAAATGGGATTGCTGGAGAGTTTTACAACATTAGTTTCAGGCTTCCAGTTTTGGAAACTTTAAAAAAATGAAAGCTGATTCTTAGGATTGTCTTCTGCACTGGACAGCATGGTTATCCACCATGATTTATACATCTTCATAAAACTATTCCTCAAAATTATTCAATGCTTCATTTCCAGCTTCTCCTAGTGACCTACTAAGCCCTCCAAATCCATATTGGAAACCACTTAACAGTTGTTGTTATGTTGTTCAGATAATTTGGGTTGCATGCTTGATAAATGTACAAAAACAGCACTGACAGTCAGTGCCATCTAATATATTCTATTTCGATGCAGCAGTCTGAAAAACCTGTTTGTAGTATATGCTAAGGCACAGAAACAAAAAAAGGGAAACACTTGCTTACAATATCCCCCAAACCCACCACAACCTTACCTCTCTCCTCTCATTTTCTTTGCAAGCTTCCCATCTTAAAGACTTATACTGACTTCTTTATATATATATATATATATAAAGACAAACCTCTATGAAGTAAGAACTCAGAGAGGCACCCCAATAGTTTGGCCATTACAGATATTACAAGTGAAGAATAATCCACAGGTACATACAGTGGTACCTATACTTACAAATTTAATGCGTTCCGAACGCACATTCGTAAGTAAAAAAAAATTGTCAAATCCCATAGGAATGCATTGGGAGAAAAAATCCGTAAGTCGAAGCAACCCTATCTAAAAATTCGTAAGTAGAAAAAATCCTATCTAAACCGCATCCAAGATGGCGGACGGAGCTCCGTTCGTAAGTAGAAACATTCGTAAGTAGAGTTATTTGTAAGTAGAGGTACCACTGTAAATGGGGTTGCTGGAGAGTGTTACAACATTAGTTTCAGGCTTTCAGTTTTGTAAACTTTAAAAAAATGAAAGCTGATTCTTAGGATTGTCTTCTGCACTGGACAGCATGGTTATCCACCATGATTCCATTCGTAAGTAGAAACATTCGTAAGTAGAGTTATTTGTAAGTAGAGGTACCACTGTATTCTTACATTTGGCAGGAATCTATCGACAAAAGCTTCAAAGGAAGTACAGTACGTCCTTGAAAAAGCAACTCCAGCTGATTGGCAAGTATGCATTGCACCAAGAACCAGGCATATACCGTACCTGGGCTGCTTTCCTAATGGCTTGCCAACTTTAAAGATGTTTGCAGTCAGTAAACCAACAAGAAAGCATCCCATCCTTCAAGGAATAGCCAACATGCTATTGTGCATACATCTGTCAAGTGAATAGTGACAAGCTACAGCCTAGTGAGGCCTTGTTTTCCACAAACCGCAGCTGTGTCACTTTGGTTGAAAACACCTCCGCAAACACTAACAGTACAATCCTATGCATGTCCACTCAGACATGTAGTTAATTGAAGCTTACAGGTAGGTGTGCATAACAGGATCTCAAACTTAGATGTACTGGTATCTATTCACTGCAGAGCAGGCAATGTTCAAAGAAGAAAAGGCAGCTAAAAGATTGTATATGTGAGTAGCCACAGTCACTTTCCCGTCACCCTTGAACTCTGGGGGCCTGTCAACTGGAATAAGTGTCTCTGAGGAAGAATTAAAAGGAAACTACTTTGACTGTGCAACGTTTTGGGATTCTCGCGTGCCATCCTTCCTCAGTGGTTTCATTTCTAATTTTCACCAGCCAGGTGAAGCAGTACTAACAAGTAAAGGCTTCTGGGAATTCTGCTCGGAAATGGGGGCAGGGGAAGAAATCACCACTTTTGGCTTATTTTTGCTTTTGAAAAGATAACACATAATTGTACTAAAAGTTCAGTACAGTTATTTTACACGTCATCCTCTGCTGGTTTCCAAGTAACAGTGTGTCATTCGTTTTGCATTTTAAGGGTTCAACAAACCAATAGCCTTTTGCGGGGATATATTTTGCTCGCCCTTAAAAAATAATAATAATGAAAACAAATGGTCGCTTCAATGCTGCAGATAATTCAAATAGAGATGCTAAAAAGTAGGTGTGCTCCATCCATGCAGGGCAACACCACTACTAACATGCCACAAAACCATCTACTGGTCTCATTTGCAAAAAAACAAAAACAAAAACCCCCAAAAAATAAATAAATTCCAAATATGTCATCTTATTTGAACTGGGCCCATGATATATGGATTTTTGTTAGAATTTTTCAATACAGAAAAAGAGAAAATAAATGACAACAGGGACAACTCCATGTTTTCATGGTGGCCATGACATCCCAAAGCAACCCTCCTAAGGTGATCTCAGGATGCAGGTTGTTGTTGTTTAGTCGTTTAGTCGTGTCCGACTCTTCGTGACCCCATGGACCATAGCACGCCAGGCACTCCTGTCTTCCACTGCCTCCCGTAGTTTGGTCAAACTCATGTTCGTAGCTTCGAGAACACTGTCCAACCATCTTGTCCTCTGTCGTCCCCTTCTCCTAGTGCCCTCAATCTTTCCCAACATCAGGGTCTTTTCCAAGGATTCTTCTCTTCTCATGAGGTGGCCAAAGTATTGGAGCCTCAGCTTCACGATCTGTCCTTCCAGGGAGCACTCAGGGCTGATTTCCTTCAGAATGGATAGGTTTGATCTTCTAGCAGTCCATGGGACTCTCAAGAGTCTCCTCCAGCACCATAACTCAAAAGCATCAATTCTTCGGCGATCAGCCTTCTTTATGGTCCAGCTCTCACTTCCATACATTACTACTGGGAAAACCATAGCTTTAACTATACGGACCTTTGTCGGCAAGGTGATGTCTCTGCTTTTTAAGATGCTGTCTAGGTTTGTCATTGCTTTTCTCCCAAGAAGCAGGCGTCTTTTAATTTCGTGACTGCTGTCACCATCTGCAGTGATCAAGGAGCCCAAGAAAGTAAAATCTCTCACTGCCTCCATTTCTTCCCCTTCTATTTGCCAGGAGGTGATGGGACCAGTGGCCATGATCTTGGTTTTTTTGATGTTGAGCTTCAGACCATATTTTGCGCTCTCCTCTTTCACCCTCATTAAAAGGTTCTTTAATTCCTCCTCACTTTCTGCCATCAAGGTTGTGTCATCTGCATATCTGAGGTTGTTGATATTTCTTCCGGCGATGCAGGTTGTAATCCCCTGGAATTAAACTCTGCCCCCCCCCCAAACCTTCCTCCCAGAACCAAGTTACCCTTGCCAGCTCAGAGAGGGAGAATGTTGGCCACTTGTGGTTGGTGGTACATCCCTGCTCTGTCTTTCTCTGGCTCAATACGAGGTACAAATTATTGCACCTGACTCCTAGGGAGACTAGTTCACTAGTGGGAGATTGCATCCCTATGAACAATGGCAATGCCCTTCCTGGCCCTCCCATCTACATTGGTAGTGCATGAAGTATCCAGGAGGAGGCACGGTTGAGAAACTACAGGTGTGGTGTCTCCTCCACCCACCCTCCCTGCATAGGCATGGAGCAAAGTTCTCAAAAATACTTTTGCCGCAATCAATCAGACTCAGTTTGTGGTTGCAGACTCTTACCAAACCATTTGTCACTACCTTTGACACAATGACAGATGAGGATAACAGAGCAGCTATCTGGTTTTAATTGTAGGAAGCAAAAAAGTTTTGTGTACCACAAAAAAGGTTAAGTAAGTGCTTTCTTTGATTCTGGCTGCTGTGTGGGATTGAGTACTGCAGCCATGAAAATAAGCACGGTAATCTTTCCATATGTTAGTTCTTCGAAATGAAGCTACGAAAGCTCTGTTCTTTCTCCCTCTAGCAAATGACATATGCCAAGATTAGCAGCATGGAGGACATATGTGCCTTGATACTTGATCCAATAGCATTTGAACAGGCAGAATTCACTAAAAACACCAATCTTTCATGAATATGCTTTCATGAATCTGGGAATCCAATGACATGAAACTAAAGTATAAGCCATCTCCTGCCCCTCCCCTGAACATGCTGACTAGGGTGGGTCATAAAAAACTTTTTTTGGAAAATGTTTCCTCCCTTGATCTTATATCAGGCATATGGTATAAACATAGTCAAATTTCAAATTTGGGACAAATCGGTTAATATTTAGACCCTGCTCCTACAGATTGAAATTTTGCCTCACTACGAGTGATGAAAATATAGGGATTTGACTCATTTATTCTCAGTATGTTAAATTGTGATCTAATAAACATAAATTTTAGGTTTTATGTAGAGCAATAATAGTTGCATACTATTATTTTCTGCAATATTTATTTATTTAAGATAAAACATGTTGATAATTTACATGAAAAACCAATGGTTTTGAACAAATTATATGGAACAATTAAGCAAACGGTGTACTAAACAAGTAAACATAAACAATAAACAATAAAACACCACTCATATTATGTGTTGCGTCAAAATATCACATTATACTTAATTACTTAGGTATAAATTGTACTAAATGCTTACATTTTGTGTAATTAATAAAATTTAACAGAGGAGCATATTTCAATTGTTTCATTGCCTGATGGAAATTACACTGGTGGTCATGTTACACCGGTTGATAGCAAGGTGAAAGACCTAGAGTGAGTCAACTTGCAGCAGTTGCTTGTGATGGGAAAAACACAAACATAGGTGCCCCGGGAGGAATTAACCATCTTTTTGAAATTGACATTGGCCGGCCATTGCAATACAATATTTGCCTCCTTCCTGCTAATGAACTGCCTCTACAACATCTCATCATTGAACTAGATGGACCCACATCTGGGGCTAACACCTTTTCATGGCATATTGGGAAATTACTGCCCAGTGTCACCGATTTGCCAGTTGTTGAATATAAATGCTTTGCACAATCAGATTCAATCCCAGAAATGCCATAAGTAGTTTGGAAAAATCTATCTACTGACAAAAAGTATTTGTGGCAAGTTACATCTGCACTCATCTCTGGAGAATTAAGCAGTGACTTACAGCTGCTCAGAATTGGCCCATGCAGCCATAGCAGGTGGCTCACTAGTGCCTGTCGTATCTGCCGGCTGTATGGAACAAATGATAAAATGGTCGGATACTGACACGTATGAGCCACCAATAATCAGGAACATGACAAACAATGAACTGTTAAATATTGTGACCACTCCATTAACAATTCCAAAATTCAAGTGCCATTCACAAATGGTTGAACATGCAGTGAAGGAGGTTACTAGAGCATCTGGGATAGTTATTGGAGAGAAAAGACGTGATGCTACCATCAAAACAACAATGAAAAATCGCTCTAAATTCCCAAAACAAGAGACAAATAAGGACTTTGCACCAAAATAGACGTTTAGTGTAAGGCATAAAAGCATATTTTTAGCATGATATAATATGGTGTACATGTACAATGTATAATATTGCATAAGGCATAATTTTATTAATTACACAAAATCAAAATGTAAGCATTTAGTACAAGTTATACCTAAGTAATTAAGTATAATGTGATGTTTTGATGCAACACATAAAATGAGTGGTGTTTTATTGTTTATGTTTACTTGTTTAGTACACCGTTTGCTTAATTGTTCCATATAATTTGTTCAAAACCATTGGTTTTTCATGTAAATTATCAACATGTTTTATCTTAAATAAATAAATATTGCAGAAAATAATAGTATGCAACTATCATTGCTCTACATAAAACCTAAAAATTATGTTTATTAGATCACAATTTAACATACTGAGAATAAATGAGTCAAATTCCTATGTTTTCATCACTTGTAGTGAGGCAAAATTTCAATCTGTAGGAGCAGGGTCTAAATATTAACCGATTTGTCCCAAATTTGAAATTTGACTATGTTTATACCATACGCCTGATATAAGATCAAGGGAGGAAACATTTTCCAAAAAAGTTTTTTTATGACCCACCCTAATGCTGACAGTACTTTGGGAAAGGCAATCTTCAATAGCTTTGCTTCTCATCATCTGTGAGAGCCAGTCTCTAGAAGAGGAATAGCTTCTGCCAAGTTAGGAGGAGGTTAATTAGAAAAATCACCATCTTTCTGGTCCACTGTTCAGGTGAGGCATATGACTGGGTTTAAGTTATAAAATGTAACTGCTGTAAAGGAAGAACCTGACAGATGGATATCCGTTAGTGTTGGATCCCGTGGCGGAGGCGGGGTTTGTGTGTGTGGCGTAGACTCCATGGGGAGGGAGGGGGTGTAGGAGGAGGAGCTGAGGAAATAACGCCACTTGAGGGCGCTGTTTTACTTTGTGGAAAAGCAGGTGTTTCTACATGCCCAGGTGTGAAATTTGAGGGATTTTCTTTTCCAACAACGCTCGGGGAGCGGCATGGATCGTTGCGTCAAAATTTCAGGACAATTGAGCAAGCGGTTACGGAGAAAAGTGGAACACACACTTTCACGATTTTTACATACAGTGGTACCTCGGTTTATGAACACAATTGGTTCCGGAAGTCTGTTCATAAACTGAAGCGTTCATAAACTGAAGCGAACTTTCCCATTGAAAGTAATGGAAAGTGGATTAATCCGTTCCAGATGGTCCGCGGAGTAACCGTTCATAAACTGAAGCGAACTTTTCCATTGAAAGTAATGGAAAGTGGATTAATCTGTTCCAGACGGGTCCGCAAAGTACTTAAACTGAAGCGTTCATAAACTGAAACATGGGTGTAATTGGTTCCGGAAGTCTGTTCATAAACTGAAGCATTCATAAACTGAAGCGAACTTTCCCATTAAAAGTAATGGAAAGTGAATTAATCCGTTCCAGATAGGTCCGCGGCGTTCATAAACCGAAAATTCATAAACCGAGGTGTTCATAAACCGAGGTTCCACTGTATAGATGTATGCTCCTTGGAACAAATATAAGGATTATATAAGAGCTACAATGTTATTATTATGAAGCAAGATATAACAGCAGCACCATCTTAAAACCATTCAGTGAAACTGAAGTGATAACCTATTTCCATTAATTTGCACACATCACAATACACTGTTGGGCTCTGTGGTGAATAATTCAATTTTCCTCCTACAACTCAGCTTCTTAGATACATCACTGTATACTTACTTTTGTTTTTTGGGGCTCTTGATTTTGATGTTCTCCGGTCTATCTTTTTTTGTTATTTCCTTTTCATTTTTTAACCATTTGAATTTGAGAGAAGTGTGCTCAGAAATGGCTTCACATCTGAGAATTAATGTTTGACCCACAACTGATTCCTGGCTTTTCATCTCCTTCAATTTAGGAGGCACAGCTAAAAAGAAAGAAAGAAAAAAGAATGTTTAAGTGACTAGTTAGCTCTTGTTTCTCCCCTTTCAAAGACAAAAGGTGACTCATCTGAACAATTCAGGGTGTTCTAAGATTCATAAAGATCATTTGACATATATTTTTTTAACAAGAATAATGAGGAGAGGGGTGGAGGAGTCAAGCATCAAGAGCCAGGGAACAAATGAGAACCACTAATTCATGGTAGCCATGTGGATATACCAAGAGTATTATCACATACAAAGAAGAAATTGTAGTTTAACAAAAAGGAAAAGGAAAGTTTATGCAGATGTTCAGTTTAACGAAAGCTGCATAGGTTCAAAAATAATGTTCTTTTTAGCATGTCTTTAAAACATCTAATTTCTACTTGGGGAGGTGAAATATTTTGTAGGGAGACTAACTTCATTGGATTATAAAGCCACATATTTATACAAGCATATACTGCAAAGTAGCAATGAATAGATGGGAGATACAGATATATTCTCACTACTTCATCCTAAGGTGATATCGGTTAGTAGTATACCCATGAACATATGGGCAAAAGTAAGGGTACAGCTAGTGAATTAGGTTTTACACTAACCTTTTAAACAACACATATAAAGCATGATTGCCCCCTCTAATCTGATGAACGCATCATAAACACTCCGCTAAAGAAACCTAGGTGAATTGGGATGTGCTTCATTTCTAGTTGGTGGCTTTGGCTTCAGAACCCCACAAACCCAAAGCACTTGAAAACTTTTTTTAAAAAACCCCTCTGTAAACTTTTAAGAATACAAACCATGCAGATGGATCTTAAACATTTTGTGTTGATGTTGACCAGTGTTTCCCAAACTTGGGTCTCCAGCTGTTTTTTGTGGACTATACAACTCCCATCATCCCTAGCTAGCAGGACCAGTGGTCAGGGATGATTGGAAATGTATTCCAAAAACAGCTGGAGACCCACGTTTGGGAAACACTGATGTAGGCAATCAGCCTGTAGCACCATAGCTGCCAAGTCTCCCGTATTCCCCGGGAAACCCCCGTTTTTCCAGCCGTTTCCCCCCCCTCAGTTTACTTACTGGCCAGGGGAGGCTCCTTCTGCGCATGTCTGGAGTCTCGGGACATGCGCAGAAGTGATTTCTGGCATGGTGGGCATTTTGGAACTGGACGGAGCATGCTCAGAAGCGACTTCCGATGCTGCTCTGCCCAGTTCCAAAATGGCGGCAGCGCTACTTCCGGTCTGCTGATCCCTTATTTTTCCGGCAAAACTTGGCAGGTATGCTGTAGCACATGGGCATACAAAACCAACAGCTAATGGTGCATTCAAACTGGAAAGAAGTATGTCAGTTGATTGTAGTGTATACAAAGGGAAGGTCAGGCCTATCCTTGTGGAAGAGAAAAAAATGAGGGGGCTCTGGATCTAATTGATCCCTGGCAACCCCAAACTTCTCTTGAACACCTCTGTTTACCCCTTCCTGCTGCTTGGGGAATAAAGGCAGCTTTTTCAGGGTTCAGGAATATTCAGTAGTGTATGCAGCATTTTCTCTGCAGACCTCCACCAGAACTTAAACCACTTCTCAATGCCCTCAACTAGCCCTTAATGGTAAGATTGCAGCCTTAATCCGTTATTCAGCATTGAAACAAACGAAAGAAAATGTTTCTAGGTTCAATATATCCTATTAATAATAAATTAGGTGAGAATGGTTTACATTTTTGATATAATAAATTTGTTGTTTAGGCTGTCACTCAATTCACATAGCAAATGCAATATTCTGAACAGAAATCTATTTGGGTTAAGTCTTGATGGTTCATATTCGTTTGTTACAGAAAACTCTCTACAGTACTTTAAGCTCTTCACTTTTGCAGTAATATTATCAGGCTTCAAATGTTTTGCAACCACTTTAATCAATTCCCACTACTATAATGTTGACATTTACCAGCATTTGTTAAAAAGAGCACATGCCAAAATGATCTGATTTTTTTAAAATTACTATTATGCACCAATTAATAAGCAAAATCATTTATAGTTTTCACCAACTAAAATAACAATTAGTGAACACCAGGAACGACATCATAAGAGTAAAGCTTTTCAGCTTCTAGAAAAATAGCTCCCTTTAAAGCAAATGTTGCTGGCAATCAACTTGCTTATAATGTAAATACACCATTTATGGAGTTCTGATCCTTTGCAGAGCAAAAAAGACATTGGACAGAGTTGTTTGAAAATATGTTTTGTAACTTTACATGATATGCCGTCAGACAGTCAAAAACAAACTCATAGAGAAAGAAGAAAGAAAGAAAAGCCTTTACGAATGCCCAAGGGACTATCCTCAAAGCAGCAGTGTTCATATTAAGGTAAAGTGAGCTATGCTTCATACACATTCCATGTCTGAAAATTCACTGAAATACTGCACAGTCTCATGTGTAAGGGGGGAGTAGACAGACAGACATCCAAATCTACCTTAGAGATTTCTTACTTCCCCCTCAATATGTCCCTCCTTTAACATGATTAATTTCCAAAGAAACAAGCAGCCTGGGTTACCCAGGAAGAAATGAGAGAAATGATCTTGCAGAAATCAGCCCCGAACTTGGCAGACCACCGTTCTATTCTTTGCTCCACCGTGAGTCATTGACTGACCTTGTACTAGTCACTTAGCTGCTGTGGTTTTACAATACTGCAAGGCCAGATCAGTTAAACTTCAAAGGAAGGTGCATGGGAAGAAAGTGTGCTGCAAATTACAAAGGCAGCTTGGCTGCCTTTGCAGACCTAAGTTGAGAGGAAGTCCTTCTGAACTCAGTGAAGCCAACTTCTGAATACAAGTAAGATTGTGCAGCTCAAACAGTCAGCCACCATATCATGAACTTCTCTGGTTGTAAACCCCCTGCAGCCATTGTTTCATAGACAAATGGTCTTTTCTAAGGCACCACATTTCATCGTGCTCATTTAACATGACAAACCTTGACTGCAGCTTGTGGTTAGTAAAGATACTTTAACCACAAATCTGGGTTTGGACAAGTTGTGGAACTCCCTCCCTACAGAGGTGTGTGTCTTTCAGAGAAAGCTGAAGATGTACTTCTTTACCCTGACCTTTGACACCTGGTGAAAAATTTGTTTCCACTATGCAAATAGCAAATCCCCTAATTTTTTAAGATAAAATAATGGAGGATCCAGCTTGATACTTAACATGAACTGGGATTAAGTCTCATAATTTATTTCACTGAACACACTGTCAGTCACTAGCACTCAAATCATTTTTATGATATACTGTCCTTAGCCTAAAAATCTGCAAGGCTGTATACAATAAAAATAAAATAATTCATAATGCAATATTTAAAACCAATTCTCATAAAACACCATATTTATTTGCTATATAAGTTGACTAATCATAATACTGTAGCTGAGATTGTATACACAGAAAAAACATTTGCTATATAGAGAAGAGATGTTTTGCATGTGCCTCCGTATTAAAGTTACTTAAGCCAAATCTTCATACAGTCATACCTCGGTTTAAGTACGCTTTGGTTTGAGTACTTTCAGTTTAAGTACTCCGCGGACCTGTCTGGAACGGATTAATCCACTTCCCATTACTTTCAACGGGAAAGTGCGCTTCAGGTTAAGTACGCTTCAGGTTAAGTACTCTGCGGACCGTCTAGAATAGATTAATCCACTTTCCATTACTTTCAATGGGAAATTTCGCTTCAGGTTATGTACGCTTCAGGTTAAGTACAGACTTCCAGAACCAATTGTGTACTTAAACCGAGGTACCACTGTATCAGGGATAGATAACAGAACTTTCAGAGCTGAAGGTGGTTTCCACTGAGACTTAACCCTAGGCGCATCCCCCTCTCCCAATTACGCATTACTGCCCAGTACATTTATGTGCCTCAACTCTCTGCTTTAGCTGCCAAACTCTCTGGTTTCTCCAATGAACCTCTGAAACATTCACAGTAGGTAAAGTGATTCCTTTTATTGGACTATACAGAATATTGCTATATGCAGTAAAACATAAATCTCTCCAGATGAAAATGGAAAATTCACAGAGAGCTTCAGATATAAATTATGTGACTTAGGCCATATTTAACCTTCAAAACAAACAAAGCAAGCAATAAAGTCAATAAAGAACTCTTTAAGTCCCAGATGCTGGGCACCCAAACCACATGAGGAGCTCCTAAATCCATATTTAAGACTTAGCAACTTACCATATATTAAGGAATGCAAAGCAAGCACATAATCTATTTCCTCTTTTGAGAGCTACAAACACTCTGAAGTATCTGAAGAAGTGTGCATGTACACGAAAGCTCATACCAATGACAAACATAGTTGGTCTCTAAGGTGCTACTGGAAGGATTTTTTTTATTTTGACTCAAAAACAAAGAAGGGGGGGTCTGCATTTCTCATAAGAGGTGTGCTTGCTTTGCATTCCTTAACGTTTGGTAAATTGTTATGTTTTACACAGTTCATAGGCGAATAGGTTGCTATAGGATTAATACATTGCCTCTTTTCAAATCAAGACATGATCCAGAAGCCATTTATCTGTGCAGAATGTTAAAAGGAGTTGTGCCTAAGTACCACGTGGCCAGACTGCCAATCTTCATGACTGCTTAAAAAACCAACCCCTCTTAATTTTGTTCAGTTATTTTGATGGGAGAAAAATAACAGGCCTTATAATCATTCCAAAAACTTACGTAATAAGCCCCTGTATGATAAAGGTAGAGGGACCCCTGACCATTAGGTCCAGTCGTGGATGACTCTGGGGTTGCGGCGCTCATCTCGCTTTATTGGCTGAGGAAGCCGGCGTACAGCTTCCGGGTCATGTGGCCAGCATGACTAAGCTGCTTCTGGTGAACCAGAGCAGCGCACGGAAACACCGTTTACCTTCCCGCTGGAGCGGTACCTATTTATCTACTTGCACTTTGATGTGCTTTCGAACTGCTAGGTTGGCATGAGCCCTGTATGATAGTGAGGGGTAAAACTCAACTTTTTACCAAATTTGCAAACTGTTTAGGTAACGATCTCAAGACTTAGTAAGAACCAAGATAAGAACCAAGACTTCCGAGGAGAAAATGCTTCCAAGGTCTAGAGATGCTTTGGTTATGTACAGGAGACTAATAATCTAAATGGTTGGCTACTTTTGCTTTGTAGAGGGAAATAACCATTCAGCTTCTTCCTATTAAACCCTCTCAATGCATTTTTAAAAGTTACTCATATAGTCTCAGAGTCAGTTCTACATTTTTCTATCCATTCCTGAGCAAGAGACTTGTATTGGGTCTTTCCTGGAACAGGAGACCTATGCCTCTTGTCTCCAGAGTCCTTAATGTCCTTCACACTTGTCTTTGAAACACAGAGAGAAGCTGGATGGACCAATTAAAGAACAAGTCTCATGTTTGGGGTAGTGACCCCTAAGTTCAATGTGTGCCTCACATAGCTGTCTAACCTTGCTGAGTGTTGGTATGGGCAGCATTCATTAAAATTGTTAACCTACATCCATGTCTCTACATGGCAAAAGTACCGGTATATATTTAGAATCCAAAACAAGCTCGAGGGAATGAGTTCTTTTAAACCATTCTGGTATGGAAATAAAGCAACATTAATTTCAGACCTGCTTAAATCCATGTGGTGTTTGCATTTCAAAATATCAAGCCTGAGACTTTAAATACACTCATAATTAAATTCATGAGTGTGTAAATGAGCACCTGATTCAGAGACAAGTTTACCCTTGCTAGGTGAATTACTACCTGCGATAAAGCCACAAAAAATCCATAGTACAGGATCAATATACTCTTAACAGATTTCTTAGAAGAGGTTCAGGCAGACACCAGGAAACGACTATAGAGAAAGTTTCCAACATAACATTATGAGGGGGGGGGGGAATGTATCCTCTTTTAAAGTCATCCAAGTTGGTGGCCATCACTGCCTCTTGGGGAAGTGAGTTCTATAGTTTAACTATGTGCTGCATGAATTAGTACAGTGGTACCTTGGTTGTCGAACTGCTTGGCTCCTGAACAAATCAGCTCCCGGACGCCACAAACCTGGAAGTGAGTGTTCCGGTTTGCAAACGTTTTTTGGAAGCCGAATGTCCGACACAGCTTCCGATTGAGTGCAGGAAGCTCCTGCAGCCAATCAGAAGCTGTGTCTTGGTTTTCGAACGGTTCCGGAACTCCTGGAACAGATTAAGTTGGACAACCAAGGTACCACTGTACTTTATTTTATCCACCCTGACACTTCCAACACTCAGCATCATTGGATGTCCAACAGTTCTAGTGTTGTGAGAGAGGGAAAGAAAACATTTATGTATCAACTTTCTCTGTGTGATGCAGTGGCGGAGCTTCATGCTCCGGCACGGGGGGCGGGGCTGGCGCCCGTTCCGGGGCCGTGGCGCACCTACTGGAGGGGCATGGCGCGCATTCTGGGGGCGGGGTGCGCGTTTTGGGGGCGGGCTCCAAGGGGTGCCCCTTGGAGCCCGCCCCTTCCTTCCTTCCTTCCTTCCTTCCTTCCTTCCTTCCTTCCTTCCTTCCTTCCTTCCTTCCTGGTGTGATGTATTATTTTATGAACTTCTGTCCCCTCTTACACACCTTTTCTCTAAACTAAAAAGTCCCAAATGTTGCAACCTTACTTAAGGGAGTCGCTCCATCCCCTTTATCATTTTGGTAGCACTTTTTCTGAACCTTTCTCAACACTACAATATCCTTTTTGAGGTGAGGTGACCAGAACTGTAAACAGTATTCCAAATGTGGTCGCACCATAGATTTGTATAATGGCATAATTATACTGACAGTCTTATTTTCAATTCATTTTATAATGATCCCTAGCATGGGTCAGTCGTTATCATGCCACAAAAAAGTATTAAGAACTGGCCAACAGCTGCTGAATGTCTACATGTAATCATTTAAGGAGACACATAACTGCATAGAGAAAGCTACTGTGAATCAGCCTGTACAGTATTTTACAATTAAAGCGACAGCATTATTGCAAAAAAGGGTAGCTATGATAGAAATGTTTGTAAACTTACTGTATCTGTAGCCCATTTTGTACATTGAGGTACCTCTATGCAGTTGTGTCTGTGTACCTGATCACAATGAGAAACTCAGCAGTGTGAATCAGCTACAGTTTACCTCCCAAGTTAAACAATATTGTTCACACAATTTTAACTTAATTTATTTACTGGCGCCTTGAATATAAACATACATTAAGCCACATTTACTTGCAATGCCAGCACAACACCCCTGCAACGCTGGTGTAATGTAATTGTTGGCATAGTATTGCTGATGTTGTAGTAAGTATTTTCTCTCTAAATGCTCCAATTCAGCAAAAGCCATGCATTTAGAAAACTGTTTTTACTTTGGGGCAATTAGGATGTTATGGGTTGGGAGGGAAGAGAAATGGTAACAAATATCTGCTCCACTGCTTCCCAACATAGTATTTTAAATACGCATACAGTACATGATTCAAGGGGCTTTTTCTACGAGAATGTATCCTGCTCTAATTCCCTTAATGGTTTATGAAGCTGCCTTAACTTATATCTTTGGGGGTTCATGGTTGTAAAGATGCTTCTGAAAAGGACACTGAAGGGGATTACTAGGAATGCTATGCATTTATCTGCAGCAAAAAACAGTTTATTAGGAAATCAATATGAGCACCACTGCTAACTTGGCTGGTGGCTCAGTTACTAGAGCAGTTTATAATCTTATTGAGCCTGTATATTTAAAGCTTAAATATAGGCAACGTAAGCAACATGAAGATATGGACGATTCTAGTTTTACTGGAATATACATTGCAACCTTATTTTATCGAAGATAGCTTAGTTTTTAATCAACATTACTTTCTTCCCTATATATAGTTAACAAGGTAGGACGCAGATTACTTACACCGAGTTCTCAATGAGTGTGTGTGCCTTTTCCATAGCTCAGTGTGGAGCCCCAGTTAGATAAAGCAAGGAAAAGCCTGGGACAGCTCAGCTGCACGAGACTCTTAATCACAGGGTCATGGGTTCAAGCCCCACGTTGGGCGAAAGATTCCTGCATTGAAGGGGGTTGGACTAGATGCCCCTCGTGTTCCCTTCCAATTCTACAAATTATGTGAGTCTATGATCCAACAGTCATTAATTCTCCAGCATTTTGTTTCAGTAAACCTGATCAATAAACCGATATTGATCGCACAAAAGTGAAATGGGAAGATGCTTGGAAGTGATTAGAAGGAGAAATGTGAGGGCAAGGGATAGAAATGTTTTTGGGTGGTTGGTGTTTTTTTCTAAAAGGAAAAGCAGCTCTGCTAATTTCACACATCCTTAGCCCCCTGCTGGTAGAATTATGAATCCACACACAGAGAGAAGCAGAGGGGGACAAACACTGCTCAGGTCAACTATTTATTGCAGTAAAATAAAAAAATTCCTTCAGTAGCACCTTAAAGACCAACTAAGTTTATATTTTGGTATGAGCTTTCGTGTGCATGCACACTTCTTCAGATACACAAGCCCCACGTTGTGTATCTGAAGAAGTGTGCATGCACACGAAAGCTCATACCAAAATATAAACTTAGTTGGTCTTAAAGGTGCTACTGAAGGAATTTTTTTATTTTGTTTCGACTCAGACCAACACGGCTACCTACCTGTAACTATTTATTGCAGTGTAGATCAAGCCATTATCTAGGCTGTGGTTCTGTCTGGAATTTGTAGATGATATAATGAAGCAGCATAGCACTATTTTTTAAAATCTTGACAGGATTAAACCAAATTTAATGCTTTAGAAGAAATTCAAAAGCACTTTTCGAGAGTTATTCTGTTATTTTATTCTTATTAGTTGTTTTTCTGGGTTACCCAGGGGGCCTGTGCTGTATAAGAGCAATAAAGATTTTTTTTTAAAAAAAAACTAGTATGAAAGTAGGTTTGTAAAGCCTCAAAAGGAAATGCAAATTCCTGCAATTCATGCAATTCATCACAGGAAAGAAAGAAGTTTATAAGATTACAAAAACTTGCACTGAGATAGAGGCTGCTAAATATAGTTACTGTCAGAGATGCTTTCTGTCAATAAGACAGCAATATATCATTAGGGGCAAGGTCTGCACTTCTGCATTAGAAACTCAAATTTTTCAACTATATAAATCCATCTCATGCAAACCAGAGTTAGTTAAAAAAAAAGCCTAGCCAGTTTTCTCCAATTTGATGTTTAAAATGTAGACAATACGCAAGAGGAAGTGAAAAAGGGGGGAGATAATGAGATGAAGATGGGCAAGGGTACAATTCCTATCAAGATTTAGAACTATGAAAGCTAACATAGTTAGTGGTTTAAACTAGAGATTCTCTCGGTTTTATATACGCCACCCAGTTTTATGCTAGATTCTTTGTAGTGTAATATAGAAGATTTAGCATATCAAGCTGTCTATATATCAGTGTGACACAGAAATGGAAACCTGCTTTTTGGTGGTTTTTGTATTAGCTATGGCTAAATAAAGGTAAAGGTAAAGGGACCCCTGACCATTAGGTCCAGTCGTGACCGACTCTGGGGTTGCGCGCTCATCTCGCATTATTGGCCGAGGGAGCCGGCGTATAGCTTCCAGGTCATGTGGCCAGCATGACAAAGCCACTTCTGGCAAACCAGAGCAGCACATGGAAACGCCGTTTACCTTCCCGCTGTAGCGGTTCCTATTTATCTACTTGCATTTTGAGGTGCTTTCGAACTGCTAGGTTGGCAGGAGCTGGGACCAAGCAACGGGAGCTCACCCCGTCACAGGGATTCGAACCGCTGACCTTCTGATCAGCAAGCCCTAGGCTCAGTGGTTTAACCACAGCGCCACCTGTGTCCCAATTACAAATCCTGAACTGTAAAATCTAAAGTTTCTAGAGTGTTATGCATGTGTTCACATGAAATGAAAATTGAATGGCTTATTCTGGGGACATGCCACAAGTACGGAATATACTGAAAGGGTTCTATTTCAAGCAGGCAGCCATCAGTGCTAAGAAGGGATATATACAGTACAGAAAAGGCAGTTCTTAAGGAATAAACAGCTATTCTCACTCACCCTGGTAAAATGCTCGTTTTTAGGCTTATGCAGAACATATACACTGAAAGTAGAGGAAACATCTGGGGGTTATTATAACACCACTTTGCTAGCCCACAGCATTGTACAAATCCCCGCAGGCAAGGAATCACCCTTGACCTGCCAAACACGATTACTGCAGTCAAGCAACTTCCTTCTGCCGCACAGCTGCTCTCCCCACAGTCAGGCGGACTTGCCATGCTCACACTGGCTTCAGGAGGAAACAAGCAAAGAGTCCTTGTTGCCATAGTGAGCACACATAAAGACTTCTTGGCTAGGTAAAGTAAATTAAGGATGAGGTCTAGCAGAATAATTTTGGCTTCAGTACAGTAGGGGGGAGCACAACAAGGCCCCCTGAAATGATTTCAGCCCCATCCTCCCCTTACAGAGCCCCCAACTCTCATAAGCAATGCATACCTCCCACAATTGCTGCTGCATTTCCAGTTTCTACTCCCTTGCATTCGCTTATCCTCGCTACAGATCTTTCCTCACTCACACATCCCTTTCTTTTTCCCTCATGCTCCCAAGGAGCTCCCTCTTCCTGCTTCAACCTCCTCCAAGTTGTTCATACATAGTCTTCTTAGTTTCCTTCCCCTTCGCTACATGTCTAATTTCATTACAACTTGTGTCACTGCTGCCCCCAAGAACTATGTACGGATGTATCTCCTTCACATTTCCTCCTTGGGTCACTATGCGAGTCCTAAAAGACCCTACCTAAACCACTCAGTCAGAGTCCATAAATTTACTTCGCCCTGAACTAGTTTTGAATACTGGTCTCTCAAGTTTAGTATTATGTTCTTTTAAATTTAAGGGGGGGGGGAGAGAAATGTGGCTTGTAGAGTTCTCTGTCATGTGTAGATAAAGGTAAATGTCTCTTCCCATAGACCCAGAATCTAAATAATAAGAAAGGGGGGGAAAGGATAGAGGCAAACACTGAGCTTGCTGTATGGGATATGATAATTCCCTCCCCATCATAATCAAGCATACATTACCTGATGTGGTACAGTCTTCTCAAAATACATCTAAAGCTACACATGACTTGCTTCTTTGAAAGCACTTCTACGGTATGTGAAAAATCTCTACCCCTAACAAAACTTCAAGAGTATGGATCCTATTATAGTATGCTTTCAAATAAGCATGTCCCACATGAAGAGATAGGACTGTGCAGTTGCTGATCAACTTAATGAGTCCACAGAGAGGCTAGAAGGAGGATATACAGTGAGGGAAAACCAAGAAGATACAAAGCAATATAAGGAAATAAAAGAGTAAAACTTTCAAGCTCCCCAGTTGCAAGAGCAAACAAGCTTCTGAGCATACTGTATAGGATAATTGCTTTCTCCAATGGAAGGTTCTTCTCTAGCACAGAAGACATGTAGCTAGTCCATCTAGAATCTGGTGTATAGTTCCCATATGCTCTTGATTCATGAATTAAATGCTCTCATCAGGTTGAGAATTTGGTTTCTGTGCCAGACTCAAACTTATGGCCCTGATTAGGCTTTGAGTTCATCTACAGTTTTGGGGAGTGGGTTGTGAAGAATGGTGGGAATTACTATGAAGTTGCTTGCTAATTTTCCACAGCCTTTTCTGTAGAATATGCTATTCCAATGTAGCTTTCATGTGGTTGTTCATTGCTTTGATTACTCAGAGGTAAGAGTATGGTTGTTGTTTTCCATTGAGAATCTTTACTTCCATATTTATTTGAAGTGATAATGAAAATTCTGTGGTGTTTGATCTATAATGGCTGTTTCATTATTGCATCACAGTCAACAAATGTTGAACATGCATGCTCACCAATCTATGCAATGTCTTTTAAATAGCAGATCTACCTAGATGTTTATGTGAACTGAACTAAGGAGAAAAGGTCAAGGTTGTCTTTTAAACATACTGTATGAAGTCACTTATTTTTGGGAAGGTAACAATTTCCCTGTAATCAACCCTTGATTTTCAATATTTCTCAAATTAAGAATACAAATGTCTTGATGCAGCACTGTATCAATTTTCAGAAGACTATTCTGCAGAGTTTACTTATTAAGAGGCAATGAATTAACTATCCTCATCTTAGTGGTAGATTGATGGAATGTACTTGCTGACTATGATGCTCTTAAGTCTTTCATGCAGTCTAAAATCGAGAGAAATGCATTTCTGAAAGTAACTGAAAGGACTTGTAGTGCTTTTTAAAGCTTTCACTACTGAATAGCTTGGTTTAAGACCTCTATTATATTTGTAGCAATACACAGCTTTCAGTGTGTGTGTGTGTGTGTGTGTGTGTGTGTGTGTGTGTGTGTTAAATTGAATTCACCAATCAATTAAAACAGCTTTTTGGAATTATGCCATAGTACAATAAAAGTATACTCAAGAAAAATATGAATTGATTCTCCAATGGAACAATATTAAATAAGTTTCTATTTGATATACTTAAATGGAATGCCAGCCCTTCTTTTACAAAGAGTTTGCCATAAAATGTCCTTTTCACAGTCCTCCTTCAAACATTTGCAGCATTGTGCTTTCAACTGAAGGGCCAAACTAAGACCCGGGGGCCGGATGCAGCCCAATTGCCTTCTAAATCCAACCCGCGGATGGCCCAGGAATCAGCATGCTTTTACATGAGTAGAATGTGTCCTTTTATTTAAAATGCATCTCTGGGTTATTTGTGGGGCATAAAAATTTGTTCATTTCGTTCAAAATATAGTCCGGCCCCCCACAAGGCCTGAGGGACAGTAGACCGGCCCTCTGCTGAAAAAGTTTGCTGACCCCTGGGTTAATGTTTTAAAAAGGTACAGCAGTGGGCAAACCTATTGTTCTCGAACAAAATTTTGAGCCAGTCAGTACTGTAGTTTAAAAGATACTCTCTGCCTATACAAAACTAAACTTGCTACTGAAAATTAAAAGTTTCACGAAAGTTGCAACAATATCTAAGCACTGCTGACAAGGCTGAGAATGACAAGCAGTGTCATAAATTAGCCAGGTGCCAGGTGCGTTTTTGCAACTGGCATGGCTCCAACTGCGACTTCATGGAGATTTCCGGGCACCAGGTTGGCGACCACAGTTAAAAAACCACTGCCTTAGTCCATAGTTAATACCATTTCCATTTCCACTGTGTGTGTTTCTCCTTCTTGCATACTGGGACAAGTAAACTGTTTTAAGAGCAGGCTACAGTCAAGCAATGTAGCTGAGATCGTAGAATTGTAGAATGTTGGAAGAAACCCAATGGGCATCTAGACCAACCCCCTTGGCAAATAGATAGTCTGTTGTGGCGACCATAACCTAGGTTTAAGGTGCCATTTGGAACCTAGTTTATATATCTGAGTTTCTAACGCTGACAAGGCTGGGTAATTATGAAAGTCGTTATTATGGAAGACCACATAACACCAGTCCTGAAAGACCTACATTGGCTCCCAGTACGTTTCCGAGCACAATTCAAAGTGTTGGCGCTGACCTTTAAAGCCCTAAACGGCCTCGGCCCAGTATATCTGAAGGAGCGTCTCCACCCCCATCATTCTGCCCGGACACCGAGGTCCAGCTCCAAGAGCCTTCTGGCGGTTCCCTTGCTGTGAGAAGTGAGGTTACAGAGAACCAGCAAGAGGGCCTTCTCGGTAGTGGCGCCCGCCCTGTGGAAACGCCCTCCCATCAGAAGTCAAAGAAACAAACAACTACCAGACTTTTAGAAGACATTTGAAGGCAGCCCTGTTTAGGGAAGTTTTTAATGTTTGATGTTTTATTGTATTTTAAATATTTTGTTGGGAGCCACCCAGAGTGGCCGGGGAAACCCAGCCAGATGGGTATGTATGTATAAATAAATAAATATCAGTAATTCTTCAACAGTGTGCTCTGTTAACTCCACACAAATAAGGTTCACGTGAGACCAAAGTAATGAGCAACAGAGGACATGACCACTGCACCTCTGCATGATTTCTTAGCAGGCTGTCCTAGGGGCAGGTATTTATTGTGGCTTTCTGTACTGGATGGGATTGAATCATTCATTCACTCCCAATGCAGACACACTTAGAATTATCTGTCCTCAGAGGAGGCTAACCGCTGTATCTCTGCATGAGCTCTGGGCTAGTAATAATAATAATAATAATAATAATAATAATAATAACAACAATAATTTATATCCCACCTTTTTCCATGACAAGAAGCTATGACCAAAGCAGCTGGTTTTTCTGCTCCAAACAGCCAGCTTCTCCGAAGCAAGGTGATTCTTATTCCAGGCATCCCCAAACTGCGGCCCTCCAGATGTTTTGGCCTACAACTCCCATGATCCCTAGCTAACAGGACCAGTGGTCAGGGATGACGGGAATTGTAGTCCAAAACATCTGGAGGGCCGAAGTTTGGGGATGCCTGTCTTATTCTGATACACACAAAAAGCTAACATTTAGGTATAAAATGTGAAGAGCCGGCTCAATTTTAATTCAGAAAAGTAAACTTTATAAAACACAGCCCCAAGTCATTTCAAATGCCACCAAGAGTGAAAGAAGAAAAACAGGAAGAAAATTAGAGGTGATTCCCCCCCCCCCCGATTCTGGCAGAAGTCCATACAGCTTTCACAAATGGGTTATGTTTCCTCCAGGAGGTAGCAGTTGCCACCTTTTTATGATACATGTATTCGGAAATGAACGTGGATACCAGTTCCTAATAGGTGCAGAAGGTGTGAAAACAAACAAATGCATGTCATGAATCTGAGGCCTGAGACAGTTTCCCAATCCAGGTTCAAGTCCCATCACAAAAAAAGGCAAAAACAACCCTGCTATACTTGGGGCGAGGGGAGAGAAGGCAAAATTAATATTGATGTTAACAATGACAGATGATTTTCCTATTTATCAATGAGAAAATAACTCCACTAGGCTACCTAAAGGTAAAGGGTAAAGGGACCCCTGACCATTAGGTCCAGTCGTGACTGACTCTGGGGTTGCGCGCTCATCTCGCATTATTGGCTGAGGGAGCCGGCGTATAGCTTCCAGGTCATGTGGCCAGCATGACAAAGCCGCTTCTGGCAAACCAGAGCAGCACATGGAAACGGCGTTTACCTTCCCGCTATAGCGGTTCCTATTTATCTACTTGCATTTTGATGTGCTTTCGAACTGCTAGGTTGGCAGGAGCTGGGACCAAGCAACGGGAGCTCACCCCGTCACAGGGATTCGAACCGCTGACCTTCTGATCAGCAAGCCCTAGGCTCAGTGGTTTAACCACAGCGCCACCTGGGTCCCCAGGCTACCTATATTACTTAAAATATTATTGCCTATACAGTACTACTGTTGACAGTTTTTGCAGGACAAGATTTTTTGAATTTAAGTGGCCTCAGACCTTTCTCTCAGTACCTCAAGCTTTTTCTCTGGGGCAAGCTGGGGGTGGGGTAGGGAGAACATGTTCAAAGCATTTCACTAAGTAATTTTGTTTATTCTCTTTCTGTTCTGGACTGTGTTTTTTTTCCATGAAAACTGATAGTCACTGCTCAGAATGGGAGTCATTAGTCACAAATTCACCATGAAACTAGCCAGTCCTAATGATGCCTGACATCTAATTTGTCAAGGGAAATCTGAATCAATTTCAGTTCAAAGGAAGGGGGTATTTTCAGAAATAGAAATTTTTGCTTTTGAGCAGGATTGGATGACTTTCCACATCACCCTAGGAAAAAAGAGAGGTTATTATTCCAGAATTAATGCAGAAATAGAGTAAAACATGAAACTGTTTCAGTAGTCCTTATTTTTCTTCATTAAGAAGGGTAACATTTTCCAAATCTGTGCGATTCAGCTGTTGACAAATTTCACAGAACCATTCCCAGAGGGAGCCTGGCTCACTAAAGTGCCAAAGGTTTAATGAAATAGTAAATTTAACAGAGTTTTAAAACACAGGCTTTTCTTCCACCACCACCCCCAACCTAGGTGGTGACAGAGTCTATGATGTAATTAAATTACCTTCTACATAGTCCTGAAAATAGTTTCAGAATTAGCTCCTCTTCCTTCTGCAGATAGTGTGAGGAAAACAATATGTGCACACAATGTGGAAATATTAAGCAACATTGGCAAATAAAATGTGAACAAGATGGGGTTCATGAGGGTAGCCCTTGGGTCTCAAACCCTTGGTGAGTTAGGGTAGGGGTTGGCCGGTTCATGGTCCCGCAGACGCCATGGTGGGCTGGAGTGTGTGTGTGTGCGCGCACACGCATGCACAAATGCTATTTCCGGCGTTCTTTCTGGCGTGGAGGTGTGTGCAGGTTCCCATTGGCTGCAGGAGCTTCCTGCAGGAGCTTCCTGCAGCCAATGGGAAGCCGACCAGTGTCGCAGAAGGTGGTCCCCACTCTGCTCCATGCCGGTTTAGCACGGTGCACGGGAGCTGACCGAGCGGGCGGTGGGGGTCCATGGGGTGGTTAAACGACCCCCATGGGCCGCTTGTGGCTTATAGGCCTTAGGTTGCTAACGTGAGTTAGGGACTTCCCCTGCATGCAAAGACAGACTCCGGCGGATTGAGCGAACAAGTGCAATAGTGGGTCCAAACAGTCAAGAAGACCATCACTGCACAAGCTTTAGAGGAAAATGTGGGGAAGGTAGCTCATCTAGGAGAGAGAAAACTCTGGTCCTAACCCCCCCCCCCTGCCTTGCGGCTATACTCATTTGTGAGAAAGGCTTTGGGAGTAAACTCTCGAGGCAAAATCTGCACTCACTGCCTTGTGGGACATTTTCAGAAGAAGGTGAGGCGAAGGAGTAAACCCTACACAAATCTGGAATGGAGTCCCTAAGATGGTTGGGTGGCACCTTGCATGCTTCCTTCTGGCAACTCCTGAAGCCAAGCTGGTGCTAAATGTATTGCTCTGCATTCCTTTGGACCACATCAGTGAGGCTGAGAAGAAGGTCTTGCCATCTGGGCAGCCCAGGCTTGCACCCTGACAAGGTCACTTCAGTACTGCAAACGTAGCAAAAAAACATGAGTGGCAAGTTACTGGTCTCTGCAGCCACAGAAAGCACTGTGATTCTCCAGCGTTTGCCTTCACACTCGAAACAGACAAATGCCAACAAATTTACCCAAATGCAATAGACTAGGGATGGTTTTCTTGGGTCACTAAGCTCCAAAAACTTGACTGGAGTCTGAAAGTGTCTGACCAATTTCATGGATGGCATCAGCTACTGTGTTTCTCCTAAAATAAGACACGTCTTATATTTATTTTTCCTCCCAAAAAACACACCACGGCTTATTTTCAGGGGATGTCTTATTTTGCCGGCTCCTGCTCAGTCGGGGTTCGGCGGGGTGCGCTGTTGCCGGCTCTCACCGGGTCCCGCTGGGTTGGGCTCGGGGAGGCGCGCTGTTGCAGGCTCCCACTGGGTCGGAGCTCGGGGAGGCGAACGCTGCGCCTCTTGCCGGCTCCCGCTCAGTCGGGGCTTGGTGCGGCGCGCGCTACGCCTCTCACCGGGTCCCGCTGGGTCGGGGCTCGGGGAGGCACGCTGTTGCAGTCTCCCGCTGGGTTGGAGCTCGGCGAGCGCTGCGCCGACAGGCATCTTCCTTTTCCTCCTCCTTGGCGCCATCCAGACCTGCTCCCCCCACGGCTTATTTTCGGGGTATGTCTTATATTTATTCATCTCATGAAAAGCCTGCCATGGCTTATTTTTTAGGCCCGTCTTATTTTGTGAGAAACACGGGTAGTAGTAAGGGATTCACAGATACAGATGGCACAGTGTCGCTGATTTGATGGTAGGGCAGCTGAGGAATTAAATGTCCTACCTAGAATCATAGAATCATAGAGTTGGAAGAGACCACAAGGGCCATCCAGTCCAACCCCCTGCCAAGCAGGAAACACCATCAAAGCATTCCTGACAGATGGCTGTCAAGCCTCTGCTTAAAGACCTCCAAAGAAGGAGACTCCACCACACTCCTTGGCAGCAAATTCCACTGCCGAACAGCTCTTACTGTCAGGAAGTTCTTCCTAATGTTTAGGTGGAATTTTCTTTCTTGTAGTTTGAATCCGTTGCTCCGTGTCCGCTTCTCTGGAGCAGCAGAAAATAACCTTTCTCCCAACTCTATATGACATCCTTTTATATATTTGAACATGGTTATCATATCACCCCTTAACCTTCTCTTCTCCAGGCTAAACATACCCAGCTCCCTAAGCCGTTCCTCATAAGGCATCGTTTCCAGGCCTTTGACCATTTTGGTTGCCCTCTTCTGGACACGTTCCAGCTTATCAGTATCCTTCTTGAACTGTGGTGCCCAGAACTGGACACAGTACTCCAGGTGAGGTCTGACCAGAGCAGAATACAGTGGTACTATTACTTCCCTTGATCTAGATGCTATACTCCTATTGATGCAGCCCAGAATTGCATTGGCTTTTTTAGCTGCTGCATCACACTGCTGACTCATGTCAAGTTTGTGGTCTACCAAGACTCCTAGATCCTTTTCACATGTACTGCTCTCAAGCCAGGTGTCTCCCATCCTGTATTTGTGCCTTTCATTTTTTTTTGCCCAAGTGTAGTACTTTACATTTCTCCTTGTTAAAATTCATCTTGTTTGCTTTGGCCCAGTTGTCTAATCTGTTAAGGTCATTCTGAAGTGTGATCCTGTCCTCTGGGGTGTTAGCCACCCCTCCCAATTTGGTGTCATCTGCAAACTTGCTCAGGATGCCCTCAAGCCCATCATCCAAGTCATTGATAAAGATGTTGAACAAGACTGGGCCCAAGACAGAACCCTGTGGCACCCCACTAGTCACTACTCTCCAGGATGAGGAGGAGCCATTGATGAGCACCCTTTGGGTTCGGTCAGTAAGCCAGTTACAAATCCACTGAATGGTAGCATTGTCTAGCCCACATTTTACCAGCTTCTTTACAAGAATATACCTGAAAGATTTGAGGCAGATTGGCAATTAAAGGTGTCACATCAAGGTACCACATATACAGCAAAATGTATATGAAAAACACCAAAAAATGAAACATATCCTTATCTGGGGCTAGTTAACAGTGTCACCAGGCAACTGAGCGGAAAATATTTTTGACCTCAATTCCTTCATTCCAAAAATGAATTGGAAGAAGGGTTGGGGCAGGCAAGCCTTTTGTGCACCAATACAATGAGAAACCTCCCCCCTCCCCTTATTGAACCACACTTGGATACAAATTTGGCACAGGGAGCCATTAAAATTCCTTTGAAGACAAGATATAGCTCAAGGGGCCTCAAAGCAGCCACACCTAAACTAACGTATTAGCTACATTGGGTTGTACATTGCTGTTATACTTAAGTACGTTTTAATAAACAAACTATGCATATATCCCACTAATTAATCTCAGTTAACTTGTTACAACAAAGCAAAATATTGGTAAGAGTTTGCCAAAAAGATGAAATTAGCCAGGAGAAAAAGAAATGTTTAATTATTCTACGGCTCTCCTGCCAAATGCTCTGCGGAAGAGACACATCTTTGCAACATGGTGAAAGGCCAACAGCAACAGTGCCAAATTGGCTTTTCTTAAAAGGTGCTCTGCAACTACACCTGAAAAGGCCCTGTCCCCTTATATCTCATATTGGAAGGAGGAAGCGCATAGAAGGGCCAATTACGCTGCTCTAAGCAGCTAGGCAGAAGCAACGTACAAATAAAATGAACAAAATTTAAAAACATGCACACATATTTACATGTTTTAGACAGGCTTGCTGAAACCAAGGTTTTTTAGCAAGCATCTAAAACAGCACAACAGAAGCATCTGGTGTCAGACAGAACATAAAGTGCCCTGCTACAATGACTTGCAGATGTGAAGTGGACAAGCGCAAGGCTGCAAAGTTCTGCTGATCAAAGCTATTAAACAGGGGGGCAATGTCACTCCTTATGTAAACTGGCCCCAGGCTGTTAAGAGCTTTATATGCTAGTATGATATTGACCTTGGCCTGCCAGCAAATTGCCAGCCAATGCAGATCTTTGGGCAGAGGTGTAATATGCCGACAAGATCTTGCTCCTGTCAGTAATCACACTCCAGAGTGGAATCTACACACATATAAAAACTGTTCTGATTTTAAAATGTATTTTAAAAAATACATTGAGTTTTCCATAAGGCTCACCATCGCCATCTAGTGCCATGTTATATATTGTACTTAAAACACACTTAAAAGGTTTTATTTGTAGCTGTATAACTGAGACTCAGGATTTCTCATTAACTGCTGCTTCCATACCAACCACATAGAGTGCATTTGCATGTGGTGCTATGGTCTAAACCACTGAGCCTCTTGGGCTTGCCAATCAGAAGGTTGGCGGTTCGAATCCCCGTGACGGGGTGAGCTCCCTTTGTTCGGTCCCAGCTCCTGCCAACCTAGCAGTTCGAAAGCACGCCAAAACTGCAAGTAGATAAGTAGGTACCACTCGGGCGGAAAGGTAAAAGGCATTTCTGTGGTGTGGCTGCTCTGGTTTCGCCAGAAGCAGCTCAGTCATGCTGGCCCCATGACCTGGAAAAACTGTCTGCGGACGAACGCCAGCTCCCTCAGCCTGTAAAGCAAGATGAGCATCACAACCCCAGAGTCATCTGCGACTGGACTTAACTGTCAGGGGTCCTTTACCTTTACCTTTTTAAAATAATATTAAGGAAAATACGTAATAGCAGATTGCAGCTACCTATGATAGGTTACCAAAGCAATGGAAACCTCACTTTCAAAATACAACCATTTTGGTATTAAAACCAGGAGGCAACTCTGAAGTTCCCCGTGTCAAATTTCACGTCAGGCCAACAACTGTATTGCTGAGGAATTACTCTCCTTATTAGCTGAAGCTCTGGCTAGTATTGCTGATCTAAGCACATAATGCCTAAACTTGGTCTGGGAAAAGCAGCTTGTACATAATAACTTCAGAATCACACCCTCAAGTGGCTAAGGTAGAGATCAATACCTATACACTTTGATCAGCCAAAGTTAAGACTATTAAAAAACACACAGATGAAGTGGCTGGAATAAAGTTGTTAGAGATATGAAATTTACAGGAAATTTAAGTCATGGGGTGGTTTTATACATTGGCACTGTAAAAAAATGTAACTATATAAAATCGCTATTACTTTATTAAGCCTCAGCTTACTTTAGTGTTTTAAAGAACGTGAAATATATTATGCGTACCATAACAAGGACATAAATTTGCACTGTGAAAGATGGCTCCTGGCAAAAGTGTCAGCAGATTTAAGACAGAATTATGAAGAACATGAGACATATCTATCTACGACTGCTCCTTTCAAGAGGTTTCCTAGCTCACTGCAATAATCTCTGCTACCGTAAAAGGTTGAAGATTGCCAGTGTAACATATTTTAAAGTTCTAATTATCCTGTTATTTCGTATCTCATTGTCATTCAATTCTGACCATACCATTTTCGCCTTTATATACCTGCTAATTAAGATTTCATTTTATGTATCGATTTCATTTTATGTTGGGCTTAAGTCTGGAAACTTGTTTTTAAGGTGTCACAGGACTCCTGATAAGATTTTCCTGGAAGGGATTAACATGGCTACCCCACTGGAATATGTGTGTGTGTGTGTGTGTGCGCGCGCGCATACCGGTATATAGATTGTCTTGTGTCTGTACAGATAAAGGCAAAGAAGAAAGGAAACTGGCCACACACTCAGCAATCCCTGATGGGTTTTCTTTCCCCTTAGCAGACATATAAAGTAAACATAAATACCAGAGCGGAGCTGGAAAAAAATGAATCTGAAATGAAAAAGGACAGCATGTTCATGAACATCCCTTTGACCTCACATTGAACCTATTCTATAATCATATTGCATGAGATCGGATCAGAATGCATGCCAAGACCTGTGTTTCTATCCAGTCCACCTGTGCGTGCATGTGTATGTGAAAGCACATGTATGCACATGCGCACCAGCATAGATCTGTTGAGCTTTTTAACTTTTTTTAAAATGGCAACTTTAAAAAAAACAGTCTTTTAATAAACTTTCCTGATGCACATAAAACAAATGCAAAAACCCCATGGAACTATATGGTTCCAGAAAAATACGCAAGGCTAACTCTACAGCAGAACAGCTGTCTAGTGAAAACAGCTGCCTCCTTGCTGTCACAGTGATCTGAAAGGCCTGGCATGTCCTGGCAATGTGACCAAAATCCTGCAGTTGTATACACTAATGATTTAAAATGTTTGCTTAGGCACTTCCTCATGCAATGAGCAAATGTTCACAATGGGTTTTAAAAAGCGTATGTGGAAACTAGCAAGGACTCTTCCACTACCCCTACATTACAGAATACCAACTGTTGCAAGAACCTACAGTTACACTCTTACTTTATCATATTAAGAGTTCCCCATCTGCTTGGTTACTGGTTTAAACACATTTCTTTCTTTGTTTTAAGTATTTAAGCTAGCTATAAACTTCATGTGCTCCACAATTTTAACCAGGGGAGGCAGGAAAACTTTAAAAAACATTGTTTCAACTGAAAACAACACACTAAGCCTTATTGCCTGCCAGATAACAATTGCAGTAAGGAAACAAATTGTGTTTCCCTCTCAATATTAAGAACAATACACAAGGATTTCCTAACCCCTTCGAACTAAAGTAAAGGCAGTAGACTATCGTATAAAAAGGCAAGACTTAAAGGAAAAAGTAGTCCAAGATCTCTATGTGGATAAATATTACAGTTAGTGACTGGGAATGGATTAAAAATCTTCCAACAATCTTAAGACACAAGGTGTGGAACATGCAAGGCCTGGCCTTTGAATTCTTATTTCACATGAGTACAGTATAGGAAAAGCAAGCGCATAAAAGGTTGCATTTGGTATGTGCTGCTCCTGGAGCACCCTCTGGTGGCCAGAAAAATGTGCCAGGGGAGTAGCTACATTAAAAGATTATGTGATAGCCAGACTGCAATAAGAGAAATGCCATTCTAGTTTCCTAGACATCTTACTTAAAACAACAACAACCCCATTTTTATGCTATGTGAATTGTTTCCACCAGGAGATTTCACCAGGAAAAGGCAAATTGATCCAGATGATACACATTTGCACTACCCTATATGCCTGAAAATGTTTGTCCTGAATGTTTTGTGACACTGCAGCAGTGGGACAGATCTTAGGAAGCTATAAGAGAGGGATGCAGGTGGCGATGTGGTCTAAACCACTGAGCCTCTTGGGCTTGCCGATCAGAAGGTTGGCGGTTTGAATCCCCGCGACAAGGTGAACTCCTGTTGCTCTGTCCCTTAACCTAGCAGTTCGAAAGCACTCCAGTACAAGTATACGGTATAAATGGGTACCGCTGTAGTCAGAAGTGGTTTAGTCATGCTGGCCACATGACCTAGAAAGCTGTCTGTGGACAAACACCGGCTCCCTTGGCCTGAAAGCGAGATGAGTGCCACAACCCCATAGTCGCCTTTGACTGGACCTAACTATCCCGGGGTCCTTTACCTTTTTAGCTTTACCAAACATATTCCTTTCTTGACAGAAAAATCCGTGACACATCATTTGGAGACAGGCACTCTCTTTCCAGTTTGGCACCAGGCCAACCGTGATGTACAACTTCGCAAGGAAACCCACAAGTGTTACTAGCCCACCTGCTCAAAGAACACGTTCTTAATGAAGTAAAATAAAAAAAAACATTTTAAAATCTTTCCTACATGGTTACCTGGAGCAAATTCTCTGTTAGCCACAGGCAGCAGCAGATGTAGGTATTTATAATCCCTAATTTTCATATAACTTACATATGAAGTTATGGTATAATAGAAAAAGATTATATTATCTATAATTAGTACTAAGACCAATGTCCAATACAGCAAGTTGTACGTTGCCTAACACAGCAAGTGGCACTCCCTTTCAGGTCCCATACGTAGAAGACTACTTTAAGGTTTCTTACAACTTACAAACACAACGTTCTCATAAGGATACAAGGCATGCACAGTCCAAGTTAAATATGAGGAGCATCTCTACTTTTCAAACAATCTCAAAGACACCAACCTCCCCTCTACACAAAGCCTGCATGCATCACTAAAAGGGAAGATAAAAATAAAGTAAGGCGTTCCGATGCAATGCTGAGAAGATGAATTGAAAGCAAAAACAACTCCAGCAGGCAAGACATTCAAGCAGAATGTGCCTCCAGCTTTCATATTAACTATAAAAGAAAGGACAAATTCATCCCAGCATTGTGACATTGCAACAATACTTAACGCAGAAACAAACCAAATCCACAACAGTGCAGCATGCAGAGGAAAGAAACTCAGGGTTAAATGAAAGCAGATAATTGACATCCATGTAGGGGTTTTTTTTTGTGTGTGCTGCCTGAATGACTCACATAAACTATTGACACTTGGTTTGCTTTCTTGTATCAAAACGGAACATGATAAACTATCAGTACTGTTAAAGTTGCATTCAGTCTTGTTACTTTTGGAATGTTAACAGCACACTGATTTGCTAAGAATTCATAGCATTTCCAGAACACTCAGCACTCTGCTGAAAGTATTGTTCCTCACTGTCTACTGTTAAGCACCTGCCACAGACACACTATTACACAATTATTTTTTTTAAAGAGGCTCACTGGGTGCCACATTTTCCCTGAACCTTAAAAAATACAAGTAACAGGGATTTATTTTGTCCACCCCCACCCCAAAAAATCTGGCTTTATTTGGAAATTATTGAGTTAGAGGTTTTTGTAAAATAAAATTAGATGCTTCTAATTTTGGGGGGTGGGAGTGGGGTAAGAATTTCATTTTCCCAGAAGAAGAAAAAAAGCTTGTAGTGTCAACTTTTTATCTCTTTTTTTTTAAAAAAAAAAACCTTACATAAGCTAACAAACCTCAACTTTTTACACCAGACACAAAATATGCTCTGCCTTTCTCTCCTATCAATATTTGCACAATGTCCAGAATAGTTTCTGGGCCTATTGCACAGGGACTGTCTTTCTGTACACAAATATTATTGACTGTAGAGCTGGGCTGCAACAGTACTGGTATGTCCTTACCACTTTATTTGCATTCCATTGGCTGTAGCCAAGAGTAGCTCTTGTCATTTCCAGGCAAAATAAGATTGAGCGGTAAAGTCAGTTCTCAAACGATGCCTGTATTCAAACGCTTCAGGGAAGACTAATTATCAAATTGTTTTTTACCCTTTTCATGACATATTTGAAGTCGTTCATGTGTTACATCCAGGTTAAAGGCTTTTATTTTCCCTCCTCAAACAAAACAGGGCAGGCATGCCAAGAGCATATAAATATTTTTACTAGGGGAAAAAAAACCTCCGAGATTAATTTGTCACTCATTTCAAAAGATTATTTCTCCTCAACAATTAGCCATATCTTATTTGAGAGTACGGTTGCTCTTCCTCTACACTAGACCAATGGTATCATGACTTGTTTGTTTTTAATTCCAAATGCCCACTACTGAGTCACAGAAAAGTGTGCGTGTGGGGGGGGGGACCTTTGGGAGAGAGAAAACAAGGTTCTAAATCTTGTACCTGCAACCTACTCACTCTTTATCCTGGTTTACACAAGAATGAGATGGCCCTTGCGGTCCCTTCCAACACTGTGATTCTATGATTTGAAGTATTATCCTGCTCAAGGTTGCAGCCAAGGATAAAGTCAATAGGACAAACCACCGTTCTCTGCTTCTTTGTGGAAACAATACTTGAAAGGCCTAACATTCTCAGAGAGGTAACTATCTCGCCCGTTAGGATAATGTTCCTATTATTGTCTTAAATTGTGAATATAAAGCAGTCAGAATATGGCCACACAGAATGAGGCACACACCTGACAAAGCTCTCCCGATTTTTCTAGAGTTCTGCACCTTTGACATATTTTTATATTCCAGATGGCATATTAGAAGCCAACTGTAGCCCACCTTCTAACATTAATTTAACAGCACAAGGAAGGAAAAGTATCATGGAAAGGCTAGAGAGATTGGCAACTGCTTAGCAAGTGCAAATATGTTCTTTTCATTCAGATCACAGACTGAACAACGCCTTATTGTCCATTGAACCCTTGGTGGAAGATAGTTGGCTGGCCATTCTATAGGCATTATTGCTTTGCTGCACTACATGTGTAAATTATAGGGGTTTTTTTTAGGTTTTAGTACATCTAGTACACCTTTTTTAGCAAGCATTTTAAGTAAATGTTTTAACTGATTTTATTTTATCGCTTGTAATCTTACTGTACACTGCTTAGATACCAAGCTGTTAAGCTGTACATAAACTGATGAAATGAATAAAGATACGTAAGATGGTAAAACCAACTGTAAAAAAAATCACCTCCTCCTCCCTGGTTATCTATTTCATATTTTTAAGTAGTAGAAGAACTTTTTATTATGACCTTAGGTAAAAAACATAACATTAAAACATTAAGACTATATTTAATAGTCTATGTAAATGGTCAGCCTTCACCTGTTTGCATCTACAGTGGGTCCTGGAGAGTCATCTAATCTTGGCACCCCAGAAGTCACTAGAAGAGCCAAATAAGGGCCTAATTTTCGCACATTTATGACTGGGGCTAAACCAACAATAAATGAGGCCAACAGAGCAGCAGCAATTCCATTGCTATGGGCTGAAAAAGTCTCACACAAGTGGATTGAGTCATCATTTTGTCAGTTCCCAATCTCTGCTCACCAACCGGTAACTCTCCAAGAGAGGTCAGCACTCATTCACTCTTAAAGGATATTGGCTAGGTTTACATAAGTACGTTAATTAGAGAAGCCTTGGATCAGACCACACCACTTGTAATTAACTGAACAAGTAGATTTACTGGCCTAACACAAACTGCAGTCAGTTAAATAAACTTAGAAAATAATCATTTCTAAACTAGCTGGCATAATAAGAAAGCACAACCATATCTTACATGCTGAAGAAAATCCTAAAATAAAAGGCAATTGCTGAGTCAGCAAATCAACACGCTCTACCTTCCAGCCAAAAGCAGCTAGCTGTGCTCTCTCAAGTCCACACTGCTAACTCCCAACTGAAGGCACATAGCTCTACAATTTATAAGTTTTTTCCTGTGGAACGCACATAGAGGCCTGATCAGAATATTATACCGAACTGGGGTGAAACAGAAGGCAAGCCTGGTTGTGACATGCACCCAGAAAGAAAGACAGTAATAAAGTCTGGGGTCTGGATGTAACAGATTTAAAGACCCTCGACTTTCTACAGTTATTTTATATTATTAATTTGATTTATTTGTTGCATTAGTCAACTAATAAATAAAAAAGGCTAAATGACCCAGAAACAATAAAAACAGTGTTAAAACACATGGCAACCAATACACTAAGAAAACAACAACCTCAAGGACCATGCAACCACCAACAGATTAAAAATATCAACAGTAGGGTAACTTGTCACAATCCACCAAATGCCTGGAAAGAGTGTATTAACGTGGAACTGGAAATATATTAAAGTCAGTGCCAGGTGGCTTACTAGGAAGAGCATTCCGTAGCTGGAGGGGGGGGGGCAATTGAAAAAGCGCTCTCCCATGTTACCACCATTTAGATGTCTCAAAAAAGGAGCACGTGGAGAAGGGCCTCAGGTGATGAACATAGAGTTTGGATAGGTTCATGTTGGGAGAGGTGTTCTGTGCAGTATTTGGGCCCTGAGGCATACAAGGTCCTGTACATTAAAACCAGAATTTTGAATTTGGCTTAGAAATATATACATAGCTGCCAAGTTCTCCCTTTTTTTAAGGGAAATTCCCTTATGCTGAATAGGCTTCCTCGCGAGAAAAGGGAAAGCTTGGCAGCTATGAATATATAGGCAGCTATAGCAGCACTGCCAGAACTGATGCTTCATTCTGGCTGGTAATTTGGCCAGAATGCAACCACCTGCATTCCAGGACTCCATGACAGTGCCATTATAGCAACTATTTCCATAATAAATAAGAATGGCTTTGGGTACCTTGCTTCATATACGATTGGAGAAAAAAGCAGTTCCACTATCTATTGCAGGCATCCCCAAACTGTGGCCCTCCAGATGTTTTGGCCTACAACTCCCATGTTCCCTAGCTGACAGGACCAATGGTCAGGGAAGATGGGAATTGTAGTCCTAAACATCTGGAGGGCCGAAGTTTGGGGATGACTGATCTATTGGTTTATAACAGGCTTCCTCAGCCTCAGCCCTCCAGATATTTTTGGCCTACAACTCCCATGATCCCAGTGGTCAGGGATGATGGGAATTGTAGTCTCAAAACATCTGGAGGTCCAAGGTTGAGGAAGCCTGGTTTATAATACAGGAGTGTGCATTACTTTTCCATCCCAGGAATGCCCTCGGCTCAAGTAAAATGAACCCCCCACAACTCAGATGTAAAGAGATTTAAAACTGAGTTTTAAAGTTTGATGTAATATATTAACAGAAATATCAAAAAGAGGTTATCATTAGACATATCTTTACCAGATCGTGTAAGTTGGCCTCTTCAGCAATTATCTCACATGAGACATCTTTCTTCTAACATTTAAAGAAGATCCAACGGTTGCTTATCATTAGTTTACTGATTTAGTTACAGGAAACTGCCTGAGCGGGTTTGAGTACATAAGCCAGTGACGATTCAGTTAGATTTCCCAATGTCCTGTGTCTAATGCATCTCTTAAGGAGTCAGCAAACAGTTTTTGTTGATGATGACGGTGGTGGTGTTCGCAATTAAATCTTTCACCCACTTAGCTTCTATCAATTATCTATAGGACCATCCTCCATGACCACACACAGTATATCTTTTCACTTTCCATATGTCCATTTTTGGTAACCATTCATTTTTTAGTCCACCCCACCCCCTCCAGCCATCTTCAGACTTCAGACCTCATATTTGAAGATTCAGGAGGCACAGTGGCTAATTGTAAGTTCATCATATAAATAATACAATTATACGGAGAACCTGGATCATTCAGACTACAGTGGTACCCTCAGGTTACAGACAGTTCAGGTTACAGACGCTTCAGGTTACAGACTCCGCTAACCCAGAAATAGTACCTCGGGTTAAGAACTTTGCTTCAGGATGAGAACAGAAATCGTGCAGTGTCAGCGTGACAGCAGAAGGAGGCCCCATTAGCTAAAGTGGTACCTCAGGTTAAGAACAGTTTCAGGTTAAGAACGGACCTCCGGAATGAATTAAGTTCGTAACCCGAGGTACCACTGTATAGTGAAGTAAACTTTACTGTGATCCCACAAGTGGGCAGATATTCAATGTAGGGATTTGACAAAGCGCACTTGACTGCATAGTCATACCCTGGAGAGGAATTGTTCATAATGCACTTATGTTCTGTCTTATGCTGATAGACACGAGGATGCTTTGCTACTTGGTGATTAGTTGCTGGCATTCCTACAACCTCAACTTATGATTCCAGATATGCCCTTGTCCTTTTACAATCCTTTCCTCTTTTTTTCTAAACCCTCTCACTTCATATTCCCCCCCCCCTGAACTGTATTTATAATGGAAATATTATAACACACTTGGTGGTCAAGGAGTATTCACTGGTTTCAAGGAAATGCAAACCACATGCATATGATGAATCACTGGAGTTACCTTGGACTTATACCAGACAGAAGGAAAAACTGTGTTATGTACAGTCCAAGTCTGATAAGCACTTGGGTCCCTACTATGAACAAATCTACTTGTAATTTCCATTAAGCTTAAATACTTCTACATGAATAAAAGTGATAAATATTAATGGAACAGGGGCTTCTAAGACCGCCGTACACCTGTGATTTGCACTCTATGGGTTGCTGTACAAGCCTGGTATCAGCATGGAGCGTGAATAGCATGGAGACAAATTTGTCCAACACAGAGACTGAATGCAAAGTAGAAATCAGTACACATGGAGCTGATTTGGTTGCAAGCGTTTCCCATAAAGTCTATATAAAGTATTGCCTACCTCACGGGATTCTACTCTCTCCTCACAACCTGTATATTTAGATCAGATTTACTACTATCTGGAGTAAATTACATCAACTTTTGCGTATTATAAGAACCTCTTTACTAAGTTTTATTTGTGGTTCAAGTAGAAAACACTGAACTATGTTTATAGGTTTAAGTGTATTTGTCATTTCAATAGGCTGCTTTTTCTTAGCAAATGATTTGGTATACCCTCTCCTTGAGCCTAAAAATTTGAAAGAGTTACAGTGTAACCCTATACATATCTGCTCAGAATTCAAAGGGTCTTGTTGTGAGATATACACGTACAGAACTGCAGCATATATGAAATTCTGCACCTACATAAATCTAGCATACACAGTTATAGAACCAGTCATTGTGATGAATCTCAACTGTCTATACTGGGTGCTCTACTGAAGTTCAAAGATACCCAGCAAAACTGTTGAGCTTATTTACAAACTTGGTTAGAATAACAGTTTGATGATATCATTTGGAGAGAAGGAGTCAAATGATTTGCAGTTCCAAGCCTCTCAGTTTTTCCGCCACCTGTACTTACAAGTGCTAATATGTCCCACTGAATGGACACACAATTTTTTCCAGATTTAAGAACAAGCCAAGCTAAATCCATTTGTTCAAGAACATTTGAGGGCAAGAGAAGTATTAGCAACAAATAAAACACAGCAACAAACCCTGCTTCCACATTTCCTCACATTAAAGTCTGACATTTATTTCAATGTACTACTGCCAATTCAGAAAAGTGCTTACAAGTTGGTTTTTCTCCCCCTCTGGACTACTGTGGACCATGCATGCATATTCTCTGTAAGAAAGGAGCTGTTGCCTCACAAAGTCAGAGCTGTATCTTAGGGATCACACCTAGTGTAACAATGTTTTGTAAAGGTAAAGGTATCCCTGACCGTTAGGTCCAGTCGCGGACAACTCTGGGACTGTGGCGCTCACCTTGCTTTACTGGCCATGTAGCCAGCATGACTAAGCCGCTTCTGGCAAACCAGAGCAGTGCACGGAAACACCGTTTACCTTCCCACTGTAGTGGTACCTATTTATCTACTTGCACTTTGACGTGCTTTCAAACTGCTAGGTGGACAGGAGCTGGGACCGAGCAACGAGAGCTCACCCCGTCACAGGGATTCAAACCACTGACCGTCCTGAGAACCTGAACATTCACTTCGATATAGAAAGACTCACAGAAAATATGTGGGTCTCTAGTAATAGTGGACAAAATTGATATCCAACTTGATTAGAGCATAAGGTCTTATCTTGAACCTCTTTGAGGGGATGGGTAGGTTTGAAACTTTTTCAAGTAAGTAGCTAGGTGGGTCATCCATTGTCTGGAAGAAGTCAACAAAAAAGAAAGGGGGAAACTAACACAATATGTGTTAAGGCCCACAAAAGACTTCTAGGGAATGAGAAAGTTAATGGGGTGCCTTCATGGTTTTACATTCTTCCTAAATTGTTAGTACTATGACAGAAATGGGAAGAGGTACACAGATTATCCACTCTTTGCACTGTGTTGAATGAACAGGTGGAGCAATGGAGAACGTCCCTTCCATACGGTATCGAGCTACATAAAGGAACTGCTGTAACACAGAATCACTTCCAACGTGCCACCGCTCCCTAACTGAGTAGCTTAGCAGGGGAAGAAAGAAGAAAACTTCAGTCTGGAAGTGGTGGCTGCTGACATCCACACTAAATATCTCTGCCTTTGCAAATGGCCCTAGAAATATTACATCGAATATTTGAAATGTGCCCTATACTATCATATAATCTCATATATGAAGGAAAAGTTAAGCGCAAACTTACTCAAACAGTGACATATGTACAGCATTATGCCATGTCTCACTGATTTCAATGAAACTCAGGCTCCACTGAACCTGAGATAGTGCCCCTTACCTAGTACCTGTTACGTAAAATGACCAAACAATTCCAAGGACTACAAAAATGGTTTTTATTAACCACCAACTTTGATTCATAAGTTAATTTTTTATAGACGTTTTATGGATGGATTCACATGACTAGTCTCTCCGCTCGGTCAGCTGTAGAGAGAGCTGTGTGGAACTCAAGTCTTCTTCAACACACATTTTACTCCTTGGGAGTGTCTGCATGATAGCTTGGAAGCCACCGATAAATAATTGAATGCCTTTATTAATCCATATTCCAAAAGGATCTCACCACGGAACAGAGTAAGAAAATCTATGTATAATCTGCAATTTTTAAAGTGGCTTTCCCCCCCTAATTGTCTAAATAAAGCTTTATTTTTAAGAAATGAGTTTAAATAACTTAGGTGGACAAGTAGAGCATGCATGTATGGAACAAGGTCCTCTTTTGCAATGAAACTTTCCTCCTTCTCCACTCCACACATGCTCCCTAAACCTGTTCCCCAAACCACAAAATAAAGGGGTCCCAGGGGTTTGAAAGCGTGAGTGAGAGGGGCAGTCCCACTGAATTAATGGACCTTGTTCCACTCATGCAACAACTCAGTTGAATCCCACCCCTTATATCTGTGTCACTGAAATAACTTGGAATACAGCAGATAATGGCAGAAACAGTAGGGCTGCCATATTTCAAAAGTGAAAACCCAGACACAAAAGTTGTTGAGCTTTTTACGAGGGCCGAATACTGGCTGTGTCCAGAATATTCCGGACATATGACAACCCTACAAATAGAAACACACAATGCTAAAGGTATGCTGGCTCCACCCTTGTCCCAGTGGAAGCAAGATGCCTCCTGTATTTGTGGCAGCTCCCCACATGGTGCAGAACATCACATGGGGAGCCCTACACAAACAGAAGTGGGCTTCCCATTTCATACGGTCATCTTCCAACTCATAGAGAGGGTTAGAGATAGGAGATAGCATTGCACCTAGCACACACATCCTTCTCACATGATATACAGTCATACCTCGGGTTGCATCCGCTGCGGGTTGCGTTCTTTCAGGATACAAACGTGGCGGACCTGGAAGTGTTTGCTTCTGGGTTCCGCCACGCGCGCATGCGCTGAAGCGCTCTATCACACTTTCACGCATGCGCTCTATCACCGCTCGGGTTGCAGACTTTTCAGGGTGCGAACGGCACCCTGGAACGGATTGGATCCGCAACCCGAGGTACCACTGTATTTCCAGAATGCCTGAAGAGGTTTAATAATTTGAGATGGCAAATGAAATCTCTGTTTACCTGAATATCCTGGGATATATGTGTTTTCAGTAATTCCTATAACTCTTGGCAGAATCAAAAGTGTGTCACCTCCACACAACTATTACATTTCATCTTGGGTAGAGAGCCAGGAATCATAAGGAAACAACAGGCAAGAGGAATACAGAAGCTGATGGCTACAATTTTAAGGAAATCCTCTAAGCACAGAAGAACAGGACAAGCTAAAGGAAAAGAGGACTTGCATGCTAACTAGGAATGGCTGTGGCCCAAGAAAGGCCATGTGTGGAGCAAGTTCCCTTTTTCCTGATAGAACATATTCCCTCCAATTTAGTAGCACTGTGAAGTCCTTGCAACATTTACATGAGTGGGAGGTGGGGGTCTTGGGTCAAACAAGGAAGAAAAATATTCTTATGCATGTGCGGAGTGTTTTGTGCATGCATAAATGGATTGTCGGGATTACAGCATCTATCAGACACATTATATGCCCAGATGGATACAGCAGGTATCCAACTTCAAATGCAATGTTTTCAAAGTATTCTTTCATACTAGGCCCCTGCAACATAGTCTGCTCTTTCACCTGCTATGTCAGATTCCCCCTCTTCGGTTTTATTGGAATATCAGGCAGTGCAGTTGGAGTGTCATATTTAATGATACTTAATCTTTCCCTCTCCCTCAAAAGGAAAGAAATATGATTATAGTTAAAACAGGCATAGGCTTTTGGTGTTTGTTTTTTTAATACTAAGTTTAGCGTTTGAGTACACTTGACCATGCTAGTACATAAAACTGAGCAAATGTTGCAACTTGGCACAAGTCATTGGCTTTCAGTTGCTTAGAAAAAGTATTTAATTCTTTTGTATTTTGAATGGGTGTGATCCTGTGAACTACTCTGTATGTACATATGAGATGCCCTACTTAGTTCTGGAAGACAGCAAAAGCACAACTGTATTCAGGGATAACTAGATGAGTTTGTTAGTCTCTTTTGCTTATATGAACTTTTAATGCTCCCTTATTTATATAAATGAAAATGTGTACATTGTTTAGAAATACTGTAGCTGTAGATCAATTAAAATTACATGTAGAAAGAGGGACAAGTCTCCTTCCTACTTGAATATATTACATTATATGACAATGTTCTAGGTATACTTTATGGCGAAGCTTGCATGCACCCAACCATCTGAGCATGCCATGTCATGTCCAAAGATGAATAACCACAAGCTAAAACCCACCTCCCTTCAGAACTATCAATTCAAAATAGATCATCTTCTTGGGTAACATTAGCATTCAGATAAATTTGGAGTGATGTTCCAATACAAAATATCCTATCCTCAAACTATTGCACTGCCTTGTAGTCTCAAGGTATCTAAGCTGAACTGTTTATCTGTGACTAACAAAGATTTTATAAGCATTGTCAAGAATTTACAGCTTGTTTGTTGTTCTTTTGCTGTAACAGCAAGGGTTTAGAACTGCCTCATTAGTTTCTTGCACGCTATTGACCTCAAACCAACACTAAAATCAGGACTTACTTCCAAATGATGGAGGCTTAAACCTGAATTACTTTTTTAGTTATTTTAGTTGGAGTTATTTCTTTAGATTGATAAAATGCTACATTGCTGAATTTTTCTACTGTCTGATTGTTTAATCTCAATTGTGTATCTTTTTTTAGTTTTAAAGGTTTTTACACTGTGGTTTTCAACCTATTGAAGATAAGTATGATGGTCCCATCCTTGTATGATGGTCCCTCCTTCCATACATACAATACTGTATCCTTTTTAATAACCCACTCTATTTTCTTAATGGTTAATTCTCCATTGCCTTGCACTTCTTAAAAACACAGAGTATATATAAACTGCTGTTCTAAATAAGCTTGCTCACTTCAGAACTTTATTTCCATAGATTTCATTACTTAGCAGCAGTATACGTTGCCGTCACCTGAAAATGATATCATGAAACGTAAGAATAATAATAAAAAATACTATCTGAAATTATTTTCAGCTTACAACTTAAAAGCTGCTAAAGGCAAAAGAGTGACATCTCTCCCGCCTCTGTTTAATATAAATAAGTATTTAGTAATATACTGTTTCATCAAAACAAACAATATTATATGTGTATACTAGGTTCAGGATCAAATCTACTTGTCCCCATGGATTTGCTTACTGTCTAGTACAATGGCATATTGGCTTCTGAAATGTTGGCATTGTTATATTAACACAGTTTGAGAAAACAACAGGGGAGGGCAGTATTTTACAACTTTATCTTGCAAAGCTGTTCCTACACAGAAAACACCATTAAAAATTAAATAAAAAAATTCCTTCAGTAGCACCTTAAAGACCAACTAAGTTTTTATTTTGGTATGAGCTTTCGTGTGCATGCACACTTCTTCAGATACTTCGATCCAGACCAACACGGCTACCTACCTGTAACCATTAAAAATTGTTCCTTATCTAGAAGTGTTCCCCAAGGTCCTCTATAGTGACCATCTATTGGCATAATATTTACATATTCTTACTGGCATTAATATAAACAGCTTGGTCCTACTGGCAGTCTGTCTTGAAACACCTCAAAATGCACTGAAGTCCACCAATTTAGGATTTACATTAAACAGAGCACAACGAAAGCCATCTATATATCTATATCTATATCTATATCTATATCTATATCTATATCCATATCTAATCTATCTCCTTCATTATTTGACAAGAAACTGCCAGTTCAAAGTTTTTCAGTTATGAGTGTTGGAGACATGAACCTACTTGGCCATGCTACTAAAGGTTAACACCAATACACAAGCAAGAAGTAGGGCTGTACTGCTTAGACCAGAGTGGTCCAAGTTTTCATATCAAGTGGACTGCAAGAGTACTTGGACACAGAACCCACCAGCTGCACACTGCTTTGTAATGCTGGAGGGGGGGGATTAGGCCAAAATTGGACACACAACCCAGCCCTTGCACCTCCTTCCCAAAGCTAGGCGCAAGGCTTGGGGAAGGAGGTGCAAGGCTCCTCGCAGGGGCCTAGAGTGCCTCCGCTTCCTTCCCAAAGCTAGGAAAATGCTAACTAGGCTTTAGGAAGTCCACATGCCTCTTTCCCCAAGACTAGTGCCTTGCTCACCCGGCTTTGGGAAGGCAGCACAAGGGCTGGGAGGGGGTTGTCAAATGTTGCCAAGGGCTGCCAAAAAAAGGCCACATGTTGGACCACCCTGCCTTAGACCTTCCTCTGGGTGTTTCTGTGTCCAAGTGACTGAAGTGAGTAGTAGCTTTCTCCTAAACAAGCTTCTATACAATCTGGAACCTAAGCAGTTGGGATTCCAGATCACATGGCAGTTTGTAGACACCAAAGTATCTCACTCCAGATGTTTAGCCTATTACACATACACCAGTGGAAGGGGCTACTCAGTACAACCCGACTCTCTGTTTATGCGTTGGTGTTAACCATAAGATGAACGCCTAAAAAGGGGCTTGGATTTATGAGCAAATCTATGATTTTCTAAATTAAAAGGCAGCTCCTTGTGTAGCTTTACTTTCTATCATTAAGTTTCCCCAGCCTTGTAAGTTTTAAAGCTTTGGACCACAACAATTAAACAGTTTTTCATATTGATACGGTTCCTATCAAACTTCCAGTACGTTGGAGATTGACATTGTGTGACTTTTAAACTCCATTGTCTGCTGACAGAAACACTGCTTACCTACACTGAGCAGAGTTTGCCTTATTTTTGAGTAAATGTTCACAGGACTGGGCTGTCACACAATAAGATTTTAAGTCACACTGTGGCAAAACTCCTAAGAAGCTCATGGATGGAAAGTTCCCATCTCTTCCTGCCACCCAGCAGCCTCCTCTTCCTGCATTGCTCTGGAAGCCCCCCCCCCAAAAGAGACTTTTTAGGGGACTGGAGGGTGAAGGAGGGGTCAGATGAACTTCCTTAAGTTAACATATTTTGGAATCCACATCTGTGAGCCTGAAAAAATTAAGAATAAACCAAGTGAAAGGGCAACTGCTGTTTTTGGTCTTGGGAAATACAATACCCAAAATATAAAAAATAGTATTTAGCATTTAGTTGCCACATTTCAAACGTTCAAAGTGCTTAACTTAAATCATTTCAGTCCTGCATGATAGGTCCGTATTATCTCCATACTGTACTGTAATTGCAGTGCTGAGGCTGAGAGAATATTGCTTCCCCAAGGCTACCAGGAGTTTGAGGTGAGATTTCAAACAAGGACTTCCCTGCTCACATGCTTAACTACGCCACCAGCTCTCTCTATCAGACTAATGCTACAATCCTGGGAGGAGCCTCGCTGAACTCAAGGGACCGTGCTGCAAAATTATGTTGGAGTTATGACTTTTCAAGGTTTAAAGTCACACAGAAGTAAAATCAATTGAGGATCACTTTACTGATTTTGCATCTCGGTGGAAATGATGAAATATACTTTGGCTGCAACCCCAAACACACTTGCTTGAAGTAAAACCATTGGAATTAATGGGACGAACTTTCAAGTAAATGTTTCAGCTGGTGTGTCGTCGTCCCCCCCCCCCCCGGCGTGTTATTGTCTACTATGGTGTCTGTTGACTTGGGAGATACTGTATTCTCACAAAACCATGTATTTTCTTGAATAGAAGACTGCTGACTCTTACCAGTGTTTTCAGTAGCACAGTACAGGTGTTGTGCAGCTAGAACTATTTCTGGAAGAGTCCCAGCAGTGTAGCATTTGCTCTAGCCCAGTTTTTAATGTAAAATTTATATGCCACTAGCAAAGTATTTATAGATATAATGGGCATAAGAGAGGCAGTGCTGGTGGTTGTTAATTCATCAGTTCTTAAGAATGTGGACCTCTTGTTCCACATCCATCCAGTTATTAGAGTCCAAACTTCAACAAAAAGCTTGCATTGATATGGCAATATCCACTTTGTGCCCACAGCAACTGGCGTAACACCACATGCACACAATCCACACCTTTCCGTAACTCTGTGCTAATTAAATTGGAGCTGCTACCTGTGGTTCTGCATGCGTAATCACAGACTCTTCCTACTTCATCCAGAGAAATATATAAAAACTGGAGAAAAGTCAAGAGTGGCAGAGTAAAAGCTGTTGAATATGGAAGGCCCGAGTCAAAATCCTTAAAGATGGGATCACACTAGGTCATACTCAGAGCAGACCTGCTGAAATCAATGGACCTAAAAGAGTCACAACCTAATCAAATGAAGTAACTGGACTTGTTAGTCCATTAATTTCAAAGGATCTCCTTCGAATAGGATTTAGGCAGATCCCACATTGAGTTATGCCGCACAGGTAAGCCTGGCCATGTCACCATCTACCTCATGGGGCTAAGAGAACAAAGTGAGATCATCTCAAATAGGCTGCCCTGAGCTCCTAAGGGGAAAGGGCAGGTAACAAATGCGATCCATTAATACTTTTTATCACTTTGTGAATACAGAATGGAGGCTAGAGAACATTGTGGGATTGTGGCAATGCATCCAAGTCAGGTAACCACACTAGGTGTTACACACCAGATACTTGAAAGATGCTGAAGGGGAAGAATACGTTCCCTGGCTGCGCTGCGCAATCCTTAGGATGCATGATAAAAAGTTCTGCTGGGTGCAACGTGGCTTGCTCCCTAGCAAGTTACTTTAGGGCTGGTGGCTTAAAAGGTACGCAGGAAGGCTAGGCTGTGGGGGTGGGGAGATGAGAACCAGACTTGTTCAGACATGATCCCTCAATCCAAGAGGAAAAAGAGTATTAGTATCAAAGGGTAAATACACATCACCCCTTATCACAGCCGACTCCTTCCTAAGGGATCCGTGCAGCAGCTCCCTAAAGCTACTCGCCTGCATTTATCCTGCCAAGTGGCGAGGATAATAACCTCGCGCCGCCTGGTTTATTTTGCCACCTGGACGAGCACCTGGCTTAGGGGCTCCATAGGCGCGCCGCTGCAGGCGGGCTATGACTGGAGGAACCGATATCTCCACAGACCCAGCAACGTTGGTAGAAAGGAAGAGGCCGAAGGAGAGTGTGGGGACGCTCACGGGGGGGGGGAGAGCACCGGCTTCCCCAAAAAGTTGTGAACAGAAGCTCTCTCGCCTTCTTCCCCCCAGAGGGGCTTGTGGAGTAGGAAGGAAAAAAGTTTTTTGGGGGGGGGGGAGATAGAAAGTTAACGTGCGGCTCAGCCCTCAGAGCCCCCCCCCCCCCGCGACGGAGCAGCTACCCCTCGCCGCCGCCGCCGCCGCCGCCGCCACCTGTGTGCTCAAACCCAGCCCAGCCAGGCACCTTCACCTCTCCTTCTATCTCTCGCCTCCATGAAAGACGTACCTGGCCCGCTTTCCTCGCGAGCAGCGCCTCTCCGGCCGGCGCCCCCTTTGCCCTTGCCTCTCCGCTTCTTCGCGGGACCCTCGAGCGGAGGCGAGGCGGTGGCGGCCCCGCGCTCCTTCCCCGCTGCCCGGCGGCGCGACTCGCTCATATCCAGCGCTGCTGCTGCTGCTGCGCCTCGCAACCTTCGCTCCTCTGTGGCAACGGCGCGCGGACGGAGCGAGCGATCCTCCAGTCGAGAGCGGCGGGGCAAAGCGAGAAGAAGTTTCCTCTCTCTCTCTCTCTCTCTCTCTCGGCTATTCTCCGCTTTCGCTTCGGGGGTGGTTGAGCCCCCCGCGCTTTCCTCCGCTCCTCTTTGCGCGCACACACGCAGCTGCCTCGGCGGCTCTCACTCTGCTGCTGCCCTGGCTTCCATCCCTCTGACTGCAGCCTGTGAGAGAGGAAACTCGGGGCAAGGAGTTCTTGCTTGGTTTCAAACTCCCCCCCCCCTCCGCGTTTTGGGTTTTTCTTTTTTTTTGGAGGGGGAGCGAGTGAGTGCAAAGGAGGAAGGAAAAGTTGCGTGGGGGGGATTCCTTTCTGCCCGCCCCAGGCACCCACACGCACGCAAGCAAGCACCGCTTGCCGGGGACAGGAGGAGCCTCGTCCAGCCCCTGGGGGCAAGGAGGGTGTGGGAATGTGGGCGGGCGGGGAGGAGCGGCGGCGGCGGCGGGCGGCTCTTCCCGAGGCAGGCAGAGCCCGGCAGAGGTCGCCTCAGCTGCGCCTGGAAAGCGACGCCGGGCAGGGCTTGACATTAAACGCGGTCCAGCTGGTGCCGAGGGAAACACCTTGTGGTTTCAGTTGCAGCTGGATAAGGCAGTTCTTAAACCAGTGATGGGGGGGGGGGGTTCTACTTTTCAGCCAGGGTCTCTTCTTCTCTTTCTACCCCCCTCCCCCCAAAAAAACCCCACTCTGGAGTAAGCAAACAAAAAACTAGTACAACCTAACAGGACAGGGGCCAAGTTCTCTCTCTCTCTCCCAGCCCACCCCATACTAGACCCGTGTCTCGGCTGCATCACGTCGGAATGCAGGGGAACGCTTCTCCATTCGAAATAAAATATTACCCTTGGGCATTGCTAGAGAGAAGAGTGTGAGGATGGCCACTGTCACCTAGCTTTCTGTGCCCTTCGTCCCCTCCTAATAAAATATTTGAGGGGGCTGTCCCTGCCCCCAAGTTGATAGGAATTGCCATTCAAATGTTGTGCGCACACCACATCGTGTGATTGATTATGTGGGGTGGGACTTGACTGCCCTCCCCCCAATAGTTTATTTAAGTTGGCACCCCTGTCCTGCCCCAGGGATAAGTGGAAAAGTGTTGGTATAATAGCGGAGCTGGAAAGGGTTTGAACACCCTCTAATTGCACAGTAGGGCTGTCCAGTTCTCTTCTCTGCCCTTGATCAAAATTTAAAGACACAGAAGGGTTGCTTCATCTAGCCTGGTCTTTTACGGGAAATCTTAGAGGCCTAACTGGATAAGGCCAGAAGACCTGCACCTACTATTGCCTTTTGGCTAAGGCAGCAAATCACATGATTTTATTTAGAACAAGCCTCAATCAGCAAACAGAATTAGAGTAAGTAACAATATTACACTTCCCAGTGTAAACTGGAGATTTTTGTGAGCTGTGAATCAGATAATGCTTTTGTTTCAAAAGTTCACCTTCTTAACCACAAACTACCCTTGGTGGACTACTATATCGTGCGAGGTTCTCTATGTGAGTGCGGATTGCCATGTGAGGATAGCAATATTGAGCAACAGGGTTGTTGTAGGGCACATAAATCACTTTTAGTACTTAGAAAAACTTGTATTGCTCTAAACACAGCATCATCTTCGCCCATCCTTTATCTCTCTCCCCAGCATGGAAATTTCCATGCATTTAGTAGAATTTCCTTTCCCCACCCTCTCTTGCATAAAATTGTGCCAATTTCGTGGGTGTTACAAGGGAGCTTTGGAACCTGTGGATTAGCAGTCATGCTTAAAAAACTCTCCAGAATGCACCATTTTGTGACATCATGGTTTCTTTGGGCATACTGGGGGGGGCAGAAAAGTGTTGTCCCCCCCCCCCCCCGGTGGATTTCATCCTGAACCAAAATGGGGATACTTATGGTACTTCCTATCTCTAGAATTTCAGTTTTAAAGTGCAATCCTAGTAATGATGCATGCGGGTGTACACCTTTATTGATGACAGAATTGCTCCAGCAAGTATAACTGTTTCATAAGTTTTGATGTTCTCACAGTAACCTACCTACGCAACACTGCAAGGCGTTTAATATGTCCTTTCCACTGCTCTTGTTCCATTTTGAATTCCTAAGCACTGAAAGCTAGCTTTACTCTATATTTCCCCACCCCCACCCCACTTCAACACATCAATTTCAGCACACATTACTGAGGATTGAGGAGGAGGGAACTGCAGCAAGGTTATCTCTGTCCTTTTCTACTGTATTAGGATGGTATACCACTTGCTGTGTCTAACACAGGCTTCCTCAACCTTGGCCCTCCAGATGTTTTGAGGCTACAATTCCCATCATCCCTGACCACTGGTCCTGCTAGCTAGAGATCATGGGAGTTGTAGGCCAAAAACATCTGGAGGGCTGAGTGTGAGGAAGCCTGGTCTAACATGAATAAAGCACAGGAGAAAAAAAGGCCTTCTTTTGGGGAAAATACCATACTCTGAAAAGATCCTGAGCCTCATTCATAGAACCATTCTATTGATTAAAATTATTTATAAAACAGTCCTATACAGAGCTGTTTCGTGGATCAATCTATCCCGGTAATTTAATTTAATGTATTTATTTATGAAATTTGCATAGCTGCCCATTGTTACACTTCTCTAGCTGGCTTTAAAAAGCTCACAACCATACTATTTACAACTACAAAATAAAATACTTAAAAACAACTACAACCAATACAAAATATGAACACCAGACTTAGGTGAGATAGAATAATAGTAGTACCTGAACTAGGAGTGTTGCATGCTTTAACATGGAACTTCATTTGCATTTACAGTGAAGTGTTGTCGTTTTTAATCAAGATGTGTAAGAAGTTAGAGTGACTTTATCTTTTAGTACTTGGACTCATGTTTCTCATACTTTTCACACATAGGGCACAGTGTGTGTGTGTGTGTGTGTGTGTGTGTGTGTGTGTGTGTTAAGATTAATAGATGAACTGTTTCTAGTTCATGGAAGTTCATGCCATACAAAATTTGTTGATTTTTAAGGTGACACAGGACTCAGTTGTTTTTGTTGTAGCAGACTAATCCAGTTACCTGTCTAGAAAGAAATATACCATATTTTCCATGTATAAGATGCCCCCCATGTATAAGACGACCCCCCCTTTTAAAGCCAAAATTAAGAAATTAAGTTGTTTAGCTTTTGTGTGTGTGTGTGTGTGTGTGTGTGTGTGTGTGTGTGTGTGGAGGAGGTCACTTCCGCCAATCGTTCACCTGCCTGCCCGCCACTGCCGATCGCTTGCCACTGAAGATCGCACACCTTGCTGCAATCGCCAATTGTCTGCCCACTCGCTGCCACCGACAGCCTACCCGCCTACTTCCCGCAGCCGCCAATCGTCTGCCTGCCTTGTCACATCCGCCAATTGCCTGCCCAACTGCCATAGCCACAGCCAATCACCAGCAGCCTTGCCGCAGCCACCAATCACTCACCCCCTAATCGCCGCTGCCAATCTCCTGCTTGCTGCTGCCATTAATCACACGTCCCCCCCTCTGCATTCACTATGCATGTATAAGACAACACCCAATTTTTGCCTATTTTTAAAATAGCAAAAAGCATAGTCTTATACACAGAAAAATAGGGTATATGTATACTCTTTTGACTAGCCCACAAAGCAATAGTCAGACATCCGCTTTGCCAGATACATAGATTAGTAATGCATCACTGTATCCTGCCCGCTCTTCTACCCAGTTATTTAGAATTCAAAGATAAGACTGCTTTCTGCATAATGATGGCTGGGATTTCCGTGTGCCTGTCAGTCGTTGTATCAGGGTATCCTTGTTCATCCTTACTGTCTCACGCAGGATGATGTCAGATCCCTATTTTGGCAGAGAGAAGGGAGTGTCAATGCTCATTTAATCTGTTCTCCACATTCAGAGTGTACCAAATGGTGTATGCACCCAACATAGTTTATTTTTTCAAGGCATGCCTTTTTCATAGTCGTAGGACATCAGAGTGTCCCAACTCACAGTCTGATAATCACTCATTTCGGCAATGTGACCTATAACCTTTGGGTAATGTAAACAAGTTATGCAAACTTGCTATTAGCAGAAGAGCGGTCTAAAATAAGTTAGCAGAGCAGCTTTTGTTTTGAACCTATAATAATGGTATTCCATTTCTGATCCTACATATAATACAGGATTTCTTAAATATAATAATGTTCCTACTCCTGAACATTTTTGAAGATAATGTGCATTATATGCTAAGAGGGAACATGATATAGGTAAAAGACCCCTGGATGGTTAAGTCCAGTCAAAGGAGACTATGGGGTTGCGGCGCTCATCTCACTTTCAGGCCGAGGGAGCTGGCGTTTGTCCACAGACAGCTTTCCGGGTCATGTGGCCAGCATGACTAAACCACTACTGGCGCAGTGGAACACCGTCATGGAAACCAGAATGCATGGAAATGCAGTTTACCTTCCTGCCACAGCTGTACCTATTTATCTACAGTACTTGCACTGGAGTGCTTTTGAACTCCTAGGTTGGCAGGAGCTGAGACAGAGCAACGGGAGCTCACCCTGTCGCATGGATTTGAGCTGCCGACCTTCCAGTCAGCAAGCCCAAGAGGCTCAGTGGTTTCAACATTTGAGAGAATTCTGAGCTACCTTCAGGATAAGATCCTGGTTTGTAGTGCAACAGAAGTTTCTTGATTTTGACGTAACAGAAAAGTGGTGCTGTAGACCGAATTGGGGCAGAAAAGGTGGACATTTTTCTACAATCTGGCAAATGTGGGCTACCATTTGTTTTTAAAAGACAAATAAAATATACAACCCAGTTGCAAGTTTGATAAGGTGGTCTCATGGAGAGAGAGAAAAGAATAACCAGAGTTACATTAGATGCCATTGCATTTTTCAAGTAAAGAAGGTTAAAACCCTCAAATTAGCTGAGCTGACATTTTACCTTTATATTAATCAACAGATGTTGAACACCAAAGAAACTTTACTACCTTTAACTACCAATACTGTATCTCACTATGGTAACCAATATCGGAATTATTATTTACAGTATGATGAGAAAAAAGAAAGCAGTCACAAAAATTGAATCCATCTAATTGGAAGCTTTACTGTGAATTCAATTCATATGTTAGTATCTCATGCAACAAGGAACAGGGGATATGACTGCAGAATGCTTTAAAAGAGAAATTATGACATAAGGCTCAGTTCTGCAATCTTCAATGCTTTCAAGTTGTGTTTGAATTCCCGGTGCATAATACTGTGAAATCATTTCCTGAGCTATCAAAATGCAGAATCATCCAAAGAACAGAAAACAAATTGGAGCTTAAGTAATATTTGCAGAGTGGGGGCACTGGGAAAGGGGATTTCTATTATGAGATGTAATATCTCTCTATTTCCTTAAGAGGTCAGTGCTCAGTAAGCAGCAAATAGTTTGGCTGAATGTGTGTGTCTTTATAAATATAATTCTAAAACAGATGTGAGGATTTTCATAGTTAAATTTTTCCACAAGTTTTATTTTTTCCCCTACACAGCAGGGTTAAAAGAGATCGTTTCTTTTTGAAACAATCAGAAATGCTTGGGTTCACTGCTTTTTAAAATGATGAAAATGCCCATCATTAGCAAGGCACAGAAGTGTATGTTTCAAGGATCATTTGAGTGTTAAGATTTCCTTTGTGACAAAGACACATTGCATTGCTCAAAATGATTGTCATCACAGAGCCAACCAACAATTGAAGGGCTGTTTTTGTCCTCTACTTTCTCCCCTACATGTGAATGGGAATCATTCATTCATATGGGATAAGGTAAAGGGACCCCTGACCATTAGGTCCAGTCGTGACCGACTCTGGGGTTGCACGCTCATCTCACATTATTGGCCGAGGGAGCCGGCATACAGCTTCCAGGTCATGTGGCCAGCATGACAAATCCGCTTCTGGCAAACCAGAGCAGCACATAGAAACGCTGTTTACCTTCCCGCTGTAGCGGTTCCTATTTATCTACTTGCACTTTGACGTGCTTTCGAACTGCTAGGTTGGCAGGAGCTGGGACCAAGCAACGGGAGCTCACTCCGTCACAGGGATTCGAACTGCTGACCTTCTGATCAGCAAGCCCTAGGCTCAGTGGTATAACCCACAGCACCACCTGGGTCCCAGTAAAAGTGTGCAGTTGAGTTGGCAATACCATTGGGGCAAAGGCTGAACCTGTTCACTGCCTCTGCTGTCTCCAGCTACTCAGACACATTCTGCATTCTGTTTGCTGGTAATGCTAGAATGCAGTGGAATGTTAGGTACTGACTTTTATACATATGTAGATAATAATTTATGAATTAAATCACATCACTGGCCAGTTCAAATAAAGGGAAATATATCTTTGGTCATTCAAAAAACGTGCTTGGTTATGGAAAGGGGTGATTGCGTTTATCAAATACATTTATAACTGGTTGTTGTATTATTAAGCTAAGGCACATGCAATTGTGTGGTCCAATGATACTTCTGTCTCTTTAAAACTGCAAAGCCCCATTGAATTCAATGGGTTATACTTCCAACTGAAAATACACAGATCTGAGCCTCTCCAGAACTTTGATGGAAGACTTCTTCAGTTAATGGCGTGGTATCTACGGTAATGTCCCAAGACTTGCAATAGCAGAATGGAACTGTTCCCTCCTTTCCCCAGCAGCCCCCTGGGCACCCTTGAGAGGGTTGGGGGGGGGGGTCATCCCGAGAAGATGGGGGAATGGAAACGTTATTGCATCAGTGGAACTTCACTGACACTGCTTTAAATATTGCCAATATTTTTAGCACTGGACAAATAGCAATTTGTAAATTCTGAAACATTGTGGTGAGGATTCTCAGCCTGGCACCCCTTGAGAGTCTGGCGCCTGGGTGCCCTGCACCCCTAGCACCTATGGGTAAGACGGTCCTGTATGTAACTACCTCCACAAGCAAGAGGGAGCATGTAGTTAGGACAATGTTGATTATTTTTCATCATTCATTGTTGCTGGTCAGTTCTTCTGAGTTCATATTCCAATTCAGTATTTTTTTCCCATGTACTGATTTTGTTAATCCTTATATCATATTGATCATATTGCACTCTCTCTGTGTGCATAACTGGTATGCATATACATATGTTTTATTCTGGTTGGGTTTCTCATCCCAAACTGTATGACTTGCTCTTTATAGATGAAAATAAATTATTGCCATGTTTGCCTCTCATTTTTTGGCATCTAGATTGAAGTCCAGGGTGATTTTCTTCTACCTTTCCATCAGGTTATCATGTGTCTCTCTATATTGGGATTCTAAGCCAACAGGGACTTAGCTGATATGAAAAGAATCAAATTTACCAAATTTATTTTGCTTTACAATCCCAACCTAGTACAAAAAGGATGGTGGTGTGGGGAACAGTCATGTTTATATCCACATGATGTGGTGTATCTGTCTAGGATTGATTGATGAGAAGTTGAGGGTCTGGCCAGAAGAAAACAGTATTTCTGTGTTTTGCCGGAAATTAAACATTTCCAAGCTTAATAAAAATCTTTTGCACCTACTCAGCTGAATCAGTCTAAAAGTGGCTTTTATTCTATTGACATTTATAAAGTTCCAGATTATATAAAATATCTAAACACTGGTGTAAGGGAACATTGGGAGGGGGGTCATGGAGGGAATCAGGCTTTTAAACTAGTGACTCGGCAGCAGTAATACTTGTGGAAGCGGCTGACGTTTCGTTAGCGTATTTTCTGCGGTGGTGGCAGACTTTTGAGCTGTTTGTATATCTGCTTTTGTATACACAAAGCTATGTGAAAGATCTAACATCATCTGATTTATCACCAATTTTATGGACCTGATCTGCCAAAGTTCAGGAAAATGTCATCATGTGGGCAGAAAAGTTTTAATATTTATTATTTCTGAGCTCTCGAGGTCTTAAAACCAGTAACCTCTAGTTATGTTAACAAGCAGGAAATGGCTACATCCCAGCAAGACACTTCATAAGAATTTCTGATCATGGAAGGGATTTATGGGGAACAATTTCTGTGTTTTAAAGAGAGCGCTTGCCCCACCATGTTATAGTTAAACAAACCTATCCAAAACAGTTGGATAAGCAATTATCTGGACCCATGAGAGTGCTACCTTACACATCGTATTGTGACATGGACCTATCGGGGATAATACAGTGCAGGACGTAAGTTTTCGGGGGTTGGTGTTATTGGACACACCTGCAAGGCCCATGGGGGGTTACTACCAATACTTGGGAACCTAATGCTCCTTGCTATTGAAACCTTCTCCTTTGCATTGCCCAAGTGAGCAAACAGTGGGAGGTGCTTGCATCTGAGAGGTGCTGCAAGGCAGACCCAGAGGAAGATGCAAGAGAAAGAGCAACGGCTGGAGTGGTAGAGAGAAGAAAATAGGTGCTCTCAGGGATGAGGGACACTGAAATAACCTTTCCCGTGGGCCCCTCAAAACCTGTAACTCTCAGAAGTGTTCTACCCCAAAGAAACTCCATGTGTCGGAGGGATATCTAACAGAATCATAGAATTGCAGAGTTGAGAGGGACCCAAGGAGTCAATCTAGTCCGGCCCCCTGCGATGCAAGAATCCTGCCCACAGCCGTAGCGCCCTCACCAAACTACAGTTCTCAAGATACTTTGGGGAAAGCCATGGCCATTAAATAGGTATAAAGGTAGACATGACCTTTCAGTCAGGTTGAAAGAGTTTAAGGCCATATTCCCAAGGGTTTAAACATTTTTAACTCTTTCTTGCCACAGCTAATAATAATAATAATAATAATAATAATAATAATAATATTTTTATACCCCGCCCTCCCCAGTCAAAACCAATAACAACTCCATGAGATGGAACATCCGTTGTGCTGTGAGTTGGTTCACTTTAACCACCCCGCTGATGTGAGATAAGGACGAGATGACACATGGTGCAATGACCCCACATCGTATGTTGATTGCATTCAATGTGGTAAGAGAGACAAGAGATAATAGCAGCTGCATTTCTCTTTAAACATCTAATTTGGCCTGAAAAAAACCCCTGTTATTTGAATCTTACTCAGTGCATGCTAACCTGCCCTGTGAGTTAAATGTGGAACACGCTGGATATGTTGACATTCTGTCTTTTTTTTTTAAAAAAAAGGACACAAGCCTCACAAGTGCAAATTTCCCACACGCTTCCTGAAAGAAGCAGCAGCAGCAATGTTTAAAAATGTATTTCAACAGGTTTACTTCTTCTTCCTCTTTTGCAGTGTAACTGAGTTGCCACAGAAGTCTCATACAGTAACTGAGGTATGCAAGCGTATGAGAATTGCCTGAGCTTCCCTCCGAATGGGAAATACGCTGTGTGGGGATATCATATTATTTCATGCTGTGAAATGGGGATTAAAGTGAAAGTTTACCCAGGAAACGACTCATGTGTTAAATTAAAGCCATAAAAGCTTGGTCATGACAACCCCCAAATAACCATTCTACAGAATTGCTTTATATGTATATTAATACGTGAACATTCTCTCTCACACATTTTTTTTCACAATTCAGCATGTACTATGTATATTTGTGTAGCTTCTGCTTAAGCTTAGCCAGTAAGGCTATCTTTAAAATCCTGAAAATGAGAAAAGAAAAAGGATTCAAGGGCTCATCTGAAATCACCCAGTTCATATATCACTGATTAACAATTGTTTGTAAGCAGGAGGGTGGGGGATAACATTGTATTTTTAATTGACCCAAGGGTGGATGGGGTCAGTGGCATTTGCTGTGCTAACTGCCTCACAGGGAAAGGGGGTATGAAGCATAGCTGCCAAGTTCTCCCTTTTTTTAAGGGATTTTCCCTTATGCTGAATAGGCTTCCTCGCGAGAAAAGGGAAAACTTGGCAGCTATGGTATGAAGTGTTTGCCTGTTTCTTGGGGTGAGAGACTGAGGTACATAGTGAGAGGAAGGTTCTGCTCCTGCCCAAGCTCCTGTTACAATTCACAGTGGGGGCAGTTGGGGGGGGGGAGAGTTCAAGAGCCAATTGCTTGTGCCTTTATTGAGTCATGCCCAAGGTGCATGGAGCAGATTGCTGCAATGCCAGATTTACGTACTGCATAAGCTAAACAAGCTATAGCTTAGGGCCCCACTCTCTTGGGGCCCCCCAAAAAATGTAAAGGAAAAAACCAACTGGATGTACATTTCCAAAATATAGGAGATAAAAAACAAATAAAATAAAACCTACATACAGCAACAGTGTTTTGTGTTGTGTAGTCTCCTATGATGTAAGCAATGGGCCCCACCTGCCAGCCTGCTCCCTAAAATATCACTGGTTTGCTCATTTCTATATACAGTGGTACCTCGACTTACGAACAACTCGACAACCGAATTTTTCGACTTACGAATGGGGCAAATGGTCAAACGCTTACGAATTTCTCGACATCTGAACGGGTTTTCTCGACTTACAAATTTTTAGATGGGGTTGCTTCGACTTACGAGTTTTTCTGTTTCCAATGCATTCCTATGGGAAATCGCGTTTCCAATGGTGCTTTTCGACTTACGAATTTTTCGACCTACGAAGGTGCCTTCGGAATGGATTAAATTCATAAGTCGAGGCACCACTGTATAGGGTGCCTACATTCTGCATGTGCAAATGGCTTTAGATGTCTATTAGGTGCATAAATTACCATATAGCATATATTCAAAAAACAAAAACAAAAAAAACCAGCGACAATTGTTGTTGACAAAGGACAGCTGGACATATAAAGGGTCCCATTACCTTCAGTAGCTTAGGGCCTCATCAAACCTCAATCCGACCCTATTGGGTCAGTTTGGACTTGGAGGGTATGTTGAGGACCTGATGGGAAGCTCCCAGGGCCTAAATTAATGCCTCATACTGCCAGTTGCCCGGTTACAGATGGTGTAACGTAGTGACTACATGGCCGAGCTACACACAAAGTCTGGATGTCTCCAGTCTGAATCTTTCTCCTACTATTAACTCAGTAGGTGGTCATAGAAAAGTCTCTCTGTCAGCCTTGGTTTCCCAGTGTGCAATGTGGGGGATAATATAATACTGACTTATTTGATAGGGTTGTTATAAGCATCACAACTAGATAATGTATGCAAGGGGATTTGAGCACTTGCAAAGTGCTATGCAAAATGCTACTACATTGCCTTTGTTAATATTGTTGTTGTTGTTGTTTAGTCGTTCAGTCGTGTTCGACTCTTCGTGACCCCGTGGACCAGACCACGCCAGGCACTCCTGTCTTCCACTGCCTCCCGCAGTTTGGTCAAACTCATGTTCGTAGCTTCGAGAACACTGTCCAACCATCTCGTCTTCTGTCGTCCCCTTCTCCTAATGCCCTCCATCTTTCCCAACATCAAGGTCTTTTCCAAGGATTCTTCTCTTCTCATGAGGTGGCCAAAGTATTGGAGCCTCAGCTTCACGATCTGTCCTTCCAGTGAGCACTCAGGGCTGATTTCCTTCAGAATGGATAGGTTTGATTGTTTTAATATTGCCTTTGATTTACTAGTCTGTGAGTCAATACAGACAGTTAACTTAGAAACAGAGTAATGTGACCTCAGCATCAGCATCTTGGTGCCAACAGGTGGTCCCAGTTGGGGTCACTTCATGTATGATGGGAAGCAAACATATCTTTGAAGAAATCAAGACAGGCAGGGAACCCCAAATACCGTAGTTGTATTTCTAGCACATCTACAATCTTATGTCAATGAACACCCTTTTCAAAATGTGTTTTAGCATATGTACTATGGTATAAGTTGGTGACGTCTTACGTGGTAGAGCATCATCTGCGGCCAGCTGCAGTGGAAGATGCCTTAAGATGTGCTGGGATACAAAGTCCCCTTTAAATGAATTAATAAAATTGGGTTATACCATAAAGTGTTTTTGTTGTTTAGTCATTTAGTCGTGTCCGACTCTTCGTGACCCCATGGACCAGAGCACGCCAGGCACTCCTGTCTTCCACTGCCTCCCACAGTTTGTTCAGACTCATGTTCGTAGCTTCGAGAACACTGTCCAACCATCTCGTCCTCTGTCGTCCCCTTCTCCTAGTGCCCTCAATCTTTCCCAACATCAGTGTCTTTTCCAGGGAGTCTTCTCTTCTCATGAGGTGCCCAAAGTATTGGAGCCTCAGCTTCAGGACCTGTCCTTCCAGTGAGCACTCAGGGCTGACTTCCTTCAGAGTGGATAGGTTTGATCTTCTTGCAGTCCATGGGACTCTCAAGAGTCTCCTCCAGCACCAAAATTCAAAAGCATCCATTCTTCGGCGATCAGCCTTCTTTATGGTCCATAAAAGTGTACATTAATCTTATTCCTAGGAAAACAATTTTAACTAGGCTGCTGGAGCCCCAAGATGTGTGGTGCCTATATTTCTAATCTTTATGAAGTGGTTAAACTTGGATTGAGCTAAGTATTCGATTCTCTTGGAATCTGAACAAAACCTTAGTTAACTGGAAACCACTGGCCTATCTCATTGGCTTAAAAGAGGGAATAACTTTACTTGATTGGTCACAGGAGCTTTTGATTTTGTTTTGTAGCTTGTGTTTTGTAATGAATTCTTTAGATTATTATTTTTTAATAATTTGGTTGTTGTGAGCGTATCCAGCAGCGTCACCCTTGAGATTAACATTTGTCCCAAACTCAAGAAATTGACAGATGCCTCTGAACTGAGAGGTTATTGCAGAGAGTTTGGTGATGAAACAAAGGCCTCCTACTATAGGTGATTGCTCATGTCCTGAAGGGAGGGGAACCTGGCATGCAAACTTGCATGCTGCAGTGAGAGCCCTTTCCTGCCTTTGAGGTCTCTGTGATGCTTGAAGAATTCAGAAAAGGGGAGGGAAGTCTCTCGACTTGTGCTGGGCAATCAGGGTCAGGTGGTCACCAGAAAAAAAGATTTATGGTGGCCACTTGCCACCTGGCAACTGCATTTCTGGACTTATATTCTCTCTCAAGATATACTTAGTCATAGATCTCCAAACACACTGGAAATAAAGGATACTGCCTTTCCTTACACAGCTGTTTATTGTCCTCCCCTGTGATTGTAGCCTCCTTTGAACTCTTGTGAACATATTTTAATGTATTCTGTTATTAATTACTGTACAGCCTATGTCTGGCTACTGTTAGCACATTTTTAAAAGACTGATGTATGTGCACCAGCAGAGCTATTTTTTTTAAGAACCCAAAGACAGTTGTTTCCATTGTCGTATTCCTTAAGAATACTGCTCAACAACCTCTGAGACTATAAAAGGAAAAGACTTAGTTAAAGTCAGTGAGATAACATGACAAAAAGGAAATGTATCCTGTCTGAGTAGGCAAAGAGAAGTGTATAGAAGGCATGCCTCGACCAAGCTAAGCTGCACCCTTGTGTAACTGTGATGGAAATATTTTTACTCATATTCCTCTAGTAGTAAGCATTACAATTCTCTGTTGCTAGTCTTCTGCGGAGCACACAACATTGTTAATGGTGATAAAGTCATTTTGCTAGGAGTTCTAATATTTCCCCCCTGACATGGTACATATGTATTTTCCAAATATAAATCTGTGAACACGACCCAAATGGAATTAAGAACAAACTCTTATCTTGTTCTTCCCCCACATGTTAGTGATTAATATTCTCGGACAATAAGACTGTGCACACAGCCCCTCATGCAATTCAGGACCGGATTCAAAAATTCACATTGGCCTCAATTTGATCCGGAACAATCTGGACACAGCCTGACCTGACATCCATATCCAATAAAAAAAAAATCTTCAGAAATCCCGTTGACTCGTATTGAAAAACTACCCTGGTCCTAACTTCCTTGGGTTTTTTCCAGGTAAGTGCATGTAATGTAAAGACATGATATACCCTCAAGAGGGGGTTAACCCTACCAATTTCAGACAGGTAACTCCTGGGGGTTTCATGCTAGCCACCTTTAGAGTTTGCTTTTTCAAAGAATAAAATGTGTTTTTTGTTTAAATGAGCTACACTGCAGTCTGTGATATTGCACTGTTTGTGTGCCACTTGTGCACTGACTCTGTACCACGTGAAGTACCATTCTATGTACATATTGTACAGTACAGGAAAAGCTGTTATCATGTGATTCTTCTGAATGTATAGATCAGCCCAAAGCATAGCTGCCAAGTTATCCCTTTTTTAAAGGGATATTCCATTATGCTGAATAGGCTTCCTCGCGAGAAAAGGGAAAACTTGGCAGCTATGGCCCAAAGATGCAGCAGTGGTTTACTAGACCTGTGAACATGTTACAGCTGTCAAATGGAAGATGCTTTCAATTACTTATAATTAAACCTCATGTTTCTAATGTTGTTCTTTGTTTGGCAGCAGCTACACATCTCTGGGAACATCCAGAACTCCCATAAAGGACCTTATCAGATGGTCTCCTTAGGCAGCAAACATGATGGATCTGCTATAAATTATTCAGGAATTTACAGGCAGGCTTATTCATGTATATCCTGCCATTCTGCCTTCAAAAAGGACGCATAGTACCCAATAATACAAACAGACAATAACAAATATTAAAAGCAGAATTCTAATAGTCAAGTTCATGGTTCTGAAACTTTAAAAATTACAAACTTTAAAAATTGCTTATCAGACAGCTTCGTGATTTTTTTCTGCCGTTTGTAGCAATTGTAACGCACTGTGCTAGGTGTTGTATGGTTTTAAATTGTATAAAAATTGTTCCTTTTATTTCTCATATACAGTATTGTATTGCAATTTGAATACAACATGAGAAATAAAAGAAGCAATAAAAATGCAATTAAAAATCAAGGTGGGTATTTATTGCAATGGATGTGCCATCTCCTATCTTCAACCCCAAGACCACAGCACAGCGTGGTCCACCTGAATGAAACTCGTGGATCACTGGTGGTCAATGATCCACAGTTTGGGAACAACTGGTCTACTTAACATCATAACACGATAATCAAAATCCATTATCAAGGCCTTAAGTCACATCTATTAGAACTATACAAAAAGTCTGTTACCTCCAGAAAAGCTTGTATAAACAATGTTTCATATTAACATTTTCTTTTAACATTTTATGTTTGCAATTCCACAGGTAGGAACTTAAATAGTCAGTTGCCCCAATGGAATTCTGTGAAAACTGTTAAATGCTTACACCTTTAGTTGAACTCAGAGTGGTGAAATGTCTGAGATACGTGTGTCCCAGGATATTTAGCAAATAAAGACTAATGCCGAAACTTTTCAAACAGGGAAGTACTAGTTACAGGTAGGTAGCCGTGTTGGTCTGGATCGAAGTAAAATAAAAAAATTCCTTCAGTAGCACCTTAAAGACCAACTAAGTTTTTATTTTGGTATGAGCTTTTGGTATCTGAAGAAGTGTGCATGCACACGAAAGCTCATACCAAAATAAAAACTTAGTTGGTCTTTAAGGGAAGTACTACATACTGCTAAAATTGCATGTAATGTTCACATTAGGTTGGCAAAAGTGGAGATGAGACTTGTAAACTGCAAAATCTATAATTTCAGCTTTGTTGCAACTTCAGTGGTTATAAATAGGCAGACTAATAATGACTGTGCCAAATTCTGAACATTTATTCCATTTTTAAAATTTAGTTTTAAATATGGCTAATAAATGATTTTATACTTTCTAGTCTGTTAATCTGCTGGTTTATGAGCAACTAATTCATAAAATTTAAATAAATGGAATATTAGAGATAACAAAGGTTAGCGTATAATAATTGAAAGTCTAATAAAGAAGAATAATCACTCATTGCTAAAAGGAAAGAAAATTTAAGACATTTCCCCTTCTCTTCCCTGTGACAGCAACATGCCAGAACCAAAATAGCCTCAAAAACTGTATTAGGTGTGCCATTAGTTTGAAATTCCATTCTAGTTAACTAAACCTTTAGTTAATTAATCTGCCAATTAAATGATTAAAGCTTGCCTCTCTAGCCCTAAAATAACAGGATCAGTTCCGATTTTGAACAATTTCTTTAATAAAAAAATGTATAAATATTTTAGTGTCACAGTGTATTTGAAGATATCTGATTGTAGTTTCAAAAATCTAGCTACGGTGTTAAAATTTTGATGCAATGTTCAGATTGGGAGTGGGTTGAAATTAAAATTACGTTGTTTTATTGTCTTTTAAGGATAAATCTGGATTGAAAATAGACTGGATGGATAGAAAAATAATAATGTTTAAATATGTTAATTTTTTTATGGAACGAACTGATTTGAAGGGGGAATGCTAGAAAATCGGAATAAGTAAATTTCAGTTTTAAAATATGGAAATATTGGAATGATGGATATCAGTGGAGGTGGATATAGGCTGTAGGGTTAAAGATGATATTTTAGAATAAAAAAGACAATTGTTAATGTTATGATGTGATGAATTTATAGTAAAGGACAGAATTTTAAGAATATTTTAAGCCATGATTTATGAAAACTGCTAAAGATGATTTAAAATGAAGTTCAGAAGGAGAGGGGTGGGGACCGAGGCATAGCTGCCAAGTTCTCCCTTTTTTTTAAGGGAAATTCCATTATGCTGAATAGGCTTCCTCATGAGAAAAGGGAAAACTTGGCAGCTATGGACCGAGGAAGTCCACATAGCAATGTTTAGGAAAATATGATTCATTGGTTTCAGATGTTTTTTTGTAATTTTGTTTGTTTGTTGTTTTTCTTTGTTGGTAGTTGTATTGTGTCTAGTGTGTTGTTTTATTATGTGTTATATTATAAAACGAATAAAAACTTTTGAAAAAAAGAGGAAATTTTGATGCAATGTAATTTGGGACTTTAAAGCGCCACAGATTTTTAAATGTCTTATCTAAAAGTATATATATATATATATATATATATATATATATATATATATATATATTGCAATTAAGGCAATCCAGGCTGCTACCCCACCAACAACAGTTCTGACAAGAGAGTTAACGGACCCATTCCTAATGAGAAACCATAAACAGCTGAAACAGAGAAGCTTGTGGTGATTTAACGAGCCCCACTTTACTGATCTAGACACTCCTTTGGCAGCAGCAGCTTGTCAACTATGCATGGTCTCAGGATCAAGCATGCATTTGCTTCAGAAAGGTGGAAGATTTATAACTACAGCTGTTTAGCAACAGATCACCTTATGGGTGCATGCTAAAGGATGGATATTTGCAGAGCTAATTTGCTGGTGCTTGACACCATATGATTCTAGTAGGGCTGTTTCCCATACTATTTGGTACCATTGGTCCATGCTTACTCCTGACAGGTCTCTCCAGTGTCTGGTTATGGTGCTTCTGGTTGCTGAGAGCAGGGCTGGCCCTACGACCAGACTGGGTGGTGCAGGGCACCACGGCGCCGGCCCGCCAGGAGGGCGCCACGAGCTGTGCCTGCCCGCTGGCCGGATGACCGGCCGCGCAGCTGTGCCCACGGCAACCACACTGCGCCCACCCACCGCGCTGGGAAACGGGGCGGGGGGGGGGCGCCGGAGGGATCTGTCGCTCCATGGCGCCAGGGGTGCTTAAGACGGCCCTGGCTGAGAGTAAGTGGGTTATGAGTTCTTTGTGATGCAGGTGGGCATTATTGTACTGGAAGATGTTTAGCAAGGCCCTACCCCACTCACAAACAAAACAAAGACCACCACAGCTAACCACAAAGGAACAACCATATCCTAGGCCAACCCCAACATCTCTCACCATCAAAGGAAAACAAGCGAACAACAGAGAACATACACATACAAACTATGGAGTGTAACCTGGAAATTTACAGCATCAGAGGCAATCAGAGAAAATTCAATCAAAATGTTCTATAGGTGGTATTTGACACCAGTCAAAATTAGTAAAATGTATAAAAATAAAAATAATCAGTGCTGGAGATGCCAGAAAGAAGTAGGCTCATTCACACATATATGGTGGCACTGTGCTAAGATTAAGCCTTTTTGGAGTGGGATATTAGAAGAGCTTAAGAAAATATTTAAATACAATATCAAGAAAACTCCTGAGTCTTTCCTACTACGAATGGTTGATAAAGAAGTGGATAAAAAGGATGAAAAGATATTTCTATATTCAATAGCGGCAGCAAGAATTTTAATTGCTAAACTATGGAGAAGCAAGGAAGTCCCAACTATAAGAGAGTGGCAGGAGAAAGTAATCAGCTACATAGATTTGGCCAAATTGACAAACTTGATAAGGGGTGGTTCGAACAAAAAATTTAAGGAAAATTGGGAAAAATTTGGAACATATATAAAGGAACTTGGGTTTAAGACAAATATCTTGTAAAGTCTCCAAGAGGAAGATAAGTAGAAGCAGCAAAAACGATTATAAATTTGAAGTCAGGAAGGAAGAGAAGGGGAAGTCGAAGTATATAAGAAGATAAGATTATAGGTGATTATGAAAAGGTATAAGTTAAGAATATTGTAGAAGATAGATTAAACCATATTATATGATGGATTATTTGTGTAATTACTTTGTTTTATCTTAGTTGGATGTATTGTTTTATTTTATAATATATTTCTTTTAATCAATAAAGTTTAATTAAAATTTATAAAAAAGAGAACATACACATTGTCACCCCACCCCACCCTCCCCTCCCCCCATCTACTTTCCTTCCCCTCTCCTCACCAATGTCTCAACAAATGAAACTGATTTGTAAAAATGCTAAAAGAGACATTGCACTTATCTTTGTAAACCAAGAAAACCACACACACACACACACACACACACACACACACACACACATATATATATAATTATCATGCTTTTCTGCAACAGCATTTAAAAGCCTAAAAAGTGATGTATGGTAAGCCGCTGTGAGGTCAGTTATCCAAAGAAAACCAAGCCAAAAAGAAAGAAAGACAAAAGGAACTAAAGGCTGGAGGGTCTAGTATCCTAAAGAGCCCAGGTAGTGTTGCCAGTAAGACTGGGATGACTAATTAATCTGCATTGTGGCAGAAACCAGTATGAAAATCTGAACGAACACTATACTTTAGAGCTAATCTGACATCTGGATGTGGTAATCGCCACAGAAATATACAGAAGGCAAACCAAAGGGCAGACATATGGCAGGTTTCTTACTAAATGGTTTTCAACTTTCCCAGCACATTTTGAACGAAAAATATGCCAACCAAATGGAGAAGACAACATCTCTATGCTAAATGGGAGCTACTCATGTATTGAGTCAGCACTAAGCAGCACTAAGCAATAATAGCCTGGAATACTGCATGAGATTTAGAAAGCTGTTGTTTGAGCGAATCCAATTTATACATGGAACCATTTCCCCCTCTATAGCATTTGTGTTTGAGCTGGGAAATATGGAAACTCATTTCAACCATTGCTTCTGCCTTTTCTTAATTCTGTTGCTGTTGTTTTTGCACTGCAGTATCAGAACATTTTCTGGGTGCCCTGGCTTACCCTTGGGCCTGCAGATCAACCTTAATTCAGTTCCAGCCCACCAGGTTCCCTCCTAGCTCTGCCCCTAACTAGGTAGATTCCACTAAGTTCAGCCCCTTAAGATGCCAGGTAAGTACAGTGGCTCTTGCCTTAGGCTGGAAACCCAGTGAGTCATCTTAGGCACCTGGGAGCAGCAGTGCAGGTACCGGTATAATAAAAGTTTCTACAGGAGAGATCACCTCTGTGCTTTGTAGTAGAATGATTTGGGGCCTCTTAAGTTACAGGGCTGACATAATGTCATTACCTCAAAGAAAATAACACTCTTTTTTATTGCAACATTTCATTCTCTAGTTTGGACAAAGCCCTTGGTTAAAAAAAGAAACATGAATGAAAACAAATGTGAACTTACCTTCTGTGAAGTGTGAAATTAAATTCAGTGTTCTGTATTACAGTATCAGGTTGTTCAGTGAGTACATCTAGGTATAACTTATCTTTGGCTGATGTGTGACCATAAGCCAGGAAAAAGACGACTTCTAAACATTTTAGGTACCAATAATACACTTTTAGAAGTCATCTTCTAAGGATGTTTTCTTCGGCCGACTGCGGTCCTACGTTCAGCCACAGCCGGCTTTTATTGGCTAGGAGAGGACTAGAGCGAAGCCTGCTTCACTCCTGTTCGCCCCCAACCACCTGGCTTGGCCCAAAATTCAATCAATCAATCAATCAATTAATTGAAATGGAGGCAGTGAGAGATTTTACTTTCTTGGGTTCCATGATCACTGCAGATGGTGACAGCAGTCATGAAATTAAAAGACGCTTACTTCTTGGGAGAAAAGCAATGACAAACTTAGACAGCATCTGAAAAAGCAGAGACATCACCTTGCCGACAAAGGTCCGTATAGTTAAAGCTATGGTTTTCCCAGTAGTGATGTATGGAAGTGAGAGCTGGACCATGAAGAAGGCTGATTGCCGAAGAATTGATGCTTTTGAAATATGGTGTTGGAGGAGACTCTTGAGAGTCCCATGGACTGCAAGAAGATCAAACCTATCCATTCTGAAGGAAATCAGCCCTGAGTGCTCACTGGAAGGACAGATCCTGAAGCTGAGACTCCAATACTTTGGCCACCTCATGAGAAGAGAAGACTCCCTGGAAAAGACCCTGATGTTGGGAAAGATGGAGGGCACAAGGAGAAGGGGACGACAGAGGACGAGATGGTTGGACAATGTTCTCGAAGCTACCAACATGAGTCTGACCAAACTGCGGGAGGCAGTGGAAGACAGGAGTGCCTGGCGTGCTCTGATCCATGGGGTCACAAAGAGTCGGACACGATTGAACGACTAAACAACAACAATGGCTATTAGTTCCCTGGTTGCTACAAATATTTGGAGTTGGACAGGCCTTGTCCAACTATTGCTAACATCCATTCACCCTTCTGCCAGAAGGAAATCAATACTGTTGAATTAGGCACTGTACACACTTTACGTTTAGAGCACATTCAAGGCAGTCTTTCCCCCACTGAAGTTTAAGAGTTGCTGGGAATTAACACCCAGAATTCTTTGAGAAAGAGTGTGCTTCAAATGTGCTTTAAAGGCATCAGGTGTATACAGCATTACCCTTTTCTCTTTGACTTGGCTTTTGCTTCCCCCCCCCAGTGAGGTATGAGCCTGACCACAGACCATGTGAACAGTACTATACAACATGCAGTACCTTGGATAGGGAGAGTTGGGAATGGCTCAGTTGGAAGCAAGCTTTCTTGGTGCCCCGCAACACTTTTACTTAAAGCAAACTTCTGAAGCAGATTTAGGGAGCCCTTTCACCAAACAAAATATTTGAAATATTAAGAACCAGCAAAACTCCTCATCGGGGTCCTCATTTTTGCATTTTCTGTATTTGCAAATCAATTTTATAAAGCTACACGGACTGGAACGGACATTTAATTTTAATATGAATCATCTGTTTTCTTTACTCTTAACAGCAGTCATGTGATATATACCAGACTGACCACCATTCCTGGTGTCACTTGTAAAAATGCTTCAAGTTAAGGCGGGGAGTGAGGTGGTGTAGCTAAAATGGCAAGAATTTCTGTTACTCTGGCCTGTACTACTTGCGATCCAGGAGCTTAACACAGCCTACTAAGTCATATTTGGCAGCCTATTGGTTGCATCTCTAGTTTTTTTCTGTCTGCTTGAGACTGCTAAAACAAGACAGATTTCAAGCAGCTGGCCTGCTGCTACAACATGGTAGGTACTCCACAGGTAATAAGTTGTCCAGGCTGGATATGGCCAAATATAACGGCACAAAGTGAGAAGATGTTAGTTCCAGACAGTGCTGGAAGCAGCCTCAATAGAACGCGAGAACCCTGCTGAATAACAACAAATGCCCTTCCAGTTCAACATTCTGTTCTCACAGTAGTTAACTACGAACACATATATCCCCCCCCTCATTGATAGTACCATACCTTTAAAGAGGACCCCTGACCATTAGGTCCAGTCGCGGACGACTCTGGGGTTGCGGCACTCATCTTGCGTTATTGGCCAAGGGAGCCAGCGTACAGCTTCCAGATCATGTGGCCAGCATGACAAAGCCGCTTCTGGCAGACCAGAGCAGCACACGGAAATGCCATTTACCTTCCCGCTGTAGCGGTACCTATTTATCTACTTGCACTTTGATGTGCTTTCGAACTGCTTGGTTGGCAGGAGCTAGGACCGAGCAACGGGAGCTCAGCCCATCGCAGGGATTCGAACCACCAACCTTCTGATCGGCAAGCCCTAGGCTCTGTGGTTTAACCCACAGCGCCACCCACGTCCCTACCATACCTTTAGAAGTGACCAATAAATAAATAAAATATCTGTGCCATTTTACCATGGAAACCAATGGAACTCTTTCAGTTGCCTTTAATTCTGGATTTAGAGTGAGTGACTCTCGTAAGATGTAGAATAATTCATATTTTTAATCAACAAATATTCCTTAAAAGAGGATTCCTATTCAAGCCTGTCCACATTGAAAGTGGGTTCGTTTTATATTCATGCCATGCAGTTCTGGTGTTCAGAGATGATTAGTGCTCAGATTTCTTGCACTAACTCAAAGCAATGTCACAAGTTGAGACAGCTGCGCCGTCTGTACCACTCGGTCTTCAATTATAGCTGCTAAAGAGTGTCACACACTCATTCTTGAGCTGTAGCTCCAGCCTGTGGATGTTAGATGTATACGGAGGATGACTGAATTCCACTTTGTTATCTTTATAATCTGACTTTGCAAACAGTTTGGATAATACGTTGACCAAAACGAGGGCCCAGCTGCTCCCGTGTTTCGCTTACTGATATTCCCACCTACTCCTTCCTCTTTCTTTTCCTTTCAAGAGCAGATTGCTAAACTTCCTTGCTGTTTGGCATCTTATTATTGCATCAGTGCTTTTTTTCTGGAGGAGTGACAATAAATTTGCAGCTGCTCTCAAGGGTGACTGATGGGTGACTGCCTCTCTGGGGTGACTTGAAGGTGAGACGGGAAAACGCTAGGAGAACACCTAGGCCTCAGTGTCTCAAAATATGAATTAGGCATCCCTAAGGTGCAATGGGTCATTGGTAAGGGAAGCACAGTTTGGCAGGAATTTTAGCTGGGTGGGGTGGGGCTTGTCTTTCCTGGAGCAGGACGTTTACTGGCATATGCCTCCCAGTTTGTGTACATGGTGAATACTTGGGTGTCTCACACCTTGGTCATTTTCTGAATATGTTCCTGCTTATTGCTTCTAGCCTGCTAAATTCCATTGCAAACTATATCATTTTTGCGGCTGCCTTCACATTGGTACAATCTTGTCTGTACAGAACATTGTGGCTTACAAACAACCTCAGTTTATATATTGTGGTTTCCCATTTTATAGGAAAATTGTGTGTGAGTCATTATTGCAGGGTTTGTGCTTCCAGGGTAATACTGCAAAGTGGGAAAATTACATGTCCCTATTTTTTTAGGGAGGTAAGTGAACTAAATAGGCACTCCCCCCTGCCCCCGGGAAGATATTCAAGCTCCAGTCATTGCTATAGCTCACACACTTTCTCCTAGGAAATTTGTGTGGCTTTCCCCATATGAGTTACCCCTGAATTTCAAAAATTGCAGATGTGAGGGTCTCTTTAGACACATCTTTAATATTCCATTATCTGAACACTTTAAGGCATTCTTTCTGGGTAGAATGAGCACCCTGGCATCACATATTTTACTGCACTTTCTGTGCATAGCTTTCCACAACCTGCATGTCATTGTTCTGAAGCAATGAATCCCATGTTAGACCTTTAATGAAAGTGATCCTAGAAAAAATTATCTCATGAATTGTCTATTCATTGGCCCTTGGAGAGTGGAACTATCTGGTTCCTGGTTTGCCACATACAAAGGTTCTTGCACACTTTCAATAATATAGGGCCTGTCTGACTCAGCACCTGCCAAGTAATTGACCGCAAGGACCAAAGAGAGAAGGCATACAAGGCTGGGTTGGGCCTGGCAAGACAAAGTCAGAGAAGACACAGCAAGATTGGAGCAGGGAGCAGCAGCAAACTACTCTGACCAAATCCTAGACCAGCTTCCACTGGAGTCACAAGCTTTGGCATACAGCCTACTTTGACCTATTGATATCCAAGAGGCGCTGGCAAAGAAAGCTTGTGGTTTCTTACCCTGGCCAGATACATGCTTCACAGTCCTCATTCTAGAGTTGGAAGAGACCACAAGGGCCATCCAGCCAAGCAGGAAACACCATCAAAGCATTCTTGACATATGGCTGTCAAGCCTCTGCTTAAAGACCTCCAAAGAAGGAGACTCCACCACACTCCTTGGTAGCAAATTCCACTGCCAAACAGCTCTTACTGTCAGGAAGTTCTTCCTAATGTTTAGGTGGAATCTTCTTTCTTGTAGCTTGAATCCATTGCTCCGTGTCCGCTTCTCTGGAGCAGCAGAAAACAATCTTTCAGCATGTCCCTCAGCACTCGCTCTTGGGACATGCTCAGGGTGGTTAAAAAAATGAAAACGGGCTGAAGGGGATACTAAGATATATATGCAGCCCCTTCTTCCTCTTTTAACCTATTACCTCCCCCACTGTGTAAAACAGCTTTTCAGAGTAGGTCACATGTAGTTTTTGTGGGGAGGAGGCAGCCAAAAGTGTTGAGGTGTTTTTTTGTTTTAGGAAATCAAAGTTGTTGTAAATAGTACATTGCGGGGGGCAGGCTTCTGCTGGGGTGGGGTGGGGCAGAACCTCAGATAACTGAGTACTTTCAATACTTTTCAATAATATTTGTGGATTGACCATGGTTGGTCATTGTCACTTTTCTTAAGTCACTGAAAGAAACATTGGGATGGGAGACGGAGGTGTCATTGACACCTTTTGAGCATTAGTGGGGGTAAAAAAAAAAGCAGTCGAAGCAATTATAGGTATCTTGTACCATGTGGTGGACATAGAAAGCTGTCTTATACCAAGTCAGGTCTTTGGTCCAGCTAGTTCACTCTTGAGAGTCCCATGGACTGCAATAAGATCAAACCTCTCCATTCTGAAGGAAATCAGCCCTGAGTGCTCACTGGAAGGACAGATCGTGAAGTTGAGGCTCCAATACTTTGGCCACCTCATGAGAAGAGAAGACTCCCTGGAAAAGACCCTGATGTTGGGAAAGATGGAGGGCACAAGGAGAAGGGGACGACAGAGGATGAGATGGTTGCGCAGTGGTCTCGAAGCTACGAACATGAGTTTGACCAAACTGCGGGAGGCAGTGGAAGACAGGAGTGCCTTGCGTGCTCTGGCCCATGGGGTCATGAAGAGTCGGACACGACTAAATGACTAAACAACAACAGTTCACTATTGCCTGCACTGACTTGCACCAGATCTCCTGAGGTCTTTCTAAGCCCTACCGGGAGATGACAGAGAATGAACCTAGAACCTTTTGCTGAGCGGTGGCCCCTTCCAAAGCTTGGAGAAGTGCTGACGGGAAACAGCTGTATCATTCGAATGTATCTAAATATTATGATTCCCACAACCCTTAAAAAACCTCGTTGCATCTGCCACTCTTCACAGCTTCCAGAGAGAAGTACTGGACAGGAAATGTGGGGAACGAAGTTTATAAATGCATTTTTGTTACCTTTCAGTAGATTTTGTTTGTGTTACCACATGAAGGATATTAAGTGTTGCCTGTGTTGTCAGAGTCTGCTACTGGTGATCAACTCCCTCCACCCCCCACAAATTTAATTGTTAAGATGGTTTAGCAACTCACAGAATTTTAGAGCTGGAATTGCTCTTAAGGCCAATTAGTTTCATTTTTATACAATGGGGCTGCTTCTTGTCACAGCTGGATTTGTTATGTATAAGAAAAATAATAATTCCACACAATTACAGAATGGGCATTCAGTTTGGTTCCGCTCCTTTCAGTTTAGCTCTTGGTACTTTTGTCTTCCTAAATTTTTTATTTTCTAAATTTAAGCTGTCACCTGGAACACAGGATACTTGGAAGGGGACAGAGGTTTCACAATTTTGGCTGGCCAACTAAAGAACAATATTTGCCAACCCTGACCTTGTACTATGTCTCTGAAACACAACATGAAGTCAGGAGAAAACCGCCTACTCCTCATTCCCGCTTCAATCTTGGAGCTAACCAGGAGAGTTCTGGAGACTGCAAGAAGCCATAAATAGGAGGTCAAACAGGAGAATATTATCTGCACTGCGGTTGGATGTTTGCTGGTGTGTTAATTTATACTGGGATGCTAGCTATAGTCACATGAAATAATCAGTGACTTATATCTCATATATTATTTGAGACTGGTTAAGACAAAATGCTTTGATAGCCCTTATCTGGCTGCTTTAAGAGCTTTTCTAAGTAAAGCAGGGCAGATCTCTAATTACTGAATGATTTGGTAGTATATTGTGAGCATGTTTTAAGTTATATATCTTTAGTAGAAAGGGCTTGAGGTTTTTCCTTTTCAAAATGGAAGCTGAAATTTAGGGAGGGCCTTGTAGAGTCCCCCATGAATTTGGCTCAAGCCAGAAAGTAACTGTAGAACAAGGAATAAAATCCCACCCTGTGGAATGCCCTCCCATCAGATGTGAAGGAGACATCTGAAGGCAGCCCTGAATAGGGAAGCTTTTTAAGGTTTTATGTTCTACTATGTTTTTATATATGCTAAAAGCAGCCCAGGGTGGCTGGGGCAACCCAATCAGATGGGCTGGGTACAAATAATAAATTACTACTGTACTACTACTGCTGCTGCTGCTATTACTAATTCACGAATATTTTTAAAATATGAATTGACAGCAAATCTACTGTTCATTTCATTAGGTTTACAGAAATTGAGCAGCATGTGTTTGCATGTGAATCCCATAATACTGTTCTCCTCCACCTCTCTGTCAGACATTGCTGGGCGAATATTAACCTAATTGGTTTTCTGATCCCATGGCCATCAATCCTTTGCTGTGCTCACTTTCACGTTTTATGAACTCCTCGTTTCTCCTTTGCTTTGATGTACATCTATTGTATCCTAGAGGTGCTACCCTCAACAGGTTATCTTACAGAGTCCTCCTCAATAAAGTGTTACAGAAGAACTCTGTATTTCCAAAATAACAAAAGATAGGCTTGCATGCTTCAGTTCCCCAGGAGAGAAGGAAAGGACCATCAATCTAGCTGGCTGCTACAGAGGTCAACAGACTGCTTAGTCAGCTGTCCAATCCATTATCTCCTTCAAATAGTCACAGATTTTTAGAAAAGGAGACTGTATACTCTCCTGCTGGACAGCAAAACTGCAGATACTTAAAACCAATTTAAAGAATTTGGGGGCAACCCAGATTCAGTTAAGTGTGTAACTTGAAAACCAAAGACTCTTTTCTTTCCCATTGACCAAATGGCAGTTTTCTTTCCCAACATGTCAAGTTTTGGTACAATGACACCGACATAGAAGAAATGATGATGATGATGATGATGATACAGCCCCTGAGTCATTTCGCAAAATGTTTACCAAATGGTTTAGCAGTCCTAAAAATCCTTTATTAATCGCCATTAGTGTTACCAATGTTGCAAAAAGTGCTTATACTGCGCTGAGTTCACTGGAAGCACTGAACTAATAACTCAATAACTGTGTGCCCCCTGTCGATGTCAGTACTGCCAGGTGATTAGATTGGTAGAATTTTTTGCAAATTTAACCACTTCCTTGTGGTAGGTTCTGTGGGGCAACTTCCTTGAGGGAAGTTTTCAGCCTGTTACTCCATGAAACATTTCCAGGAATCAGTGGCTGAACCTATTGTATTGGGGCTAAGTTCACATACAACAATTCCTGCGAATGTGAATGCATAAGAACAGGCATAGGCAAAGTCGGCCCTCCAGCTGTTTTGGGGCTACAACTCCCACCATCCCTAGCTAACGGGACCAGTGGTCAGGGATGATGGGAGTTGTAGTCCCAAAAACACCTGGAGGGCTGAGTTTGCCTATGCCTGCATAAGAATCATAGTTAGTGTGCATAACAAGAGAGCTGGTCTTTTCCATACATCCATTACACAACTCCATAATTTCACATGATTCTTTATAACAAGGATACCTAGACAGCACAAAGCCTATCCAAGCTCAATTAATAGATTTCCTCAGAAAATGAATCCATTGCCAGAATAAAAAATTCCATAGTCCCATGTGCTGCCACTATCCATAGCTATCTCAACTGATTTAATAAAACCTGTAATCTTATACACGCTTACCTGGGAGTAAGTCCCATTGCACTAAATCCAGCTTATTCCTAGGTAGACACATAGGGAATTGCACTGTAAAGATTTGCCATTCTCAGCAAAGCTCAGTTCATGATGGTAACAGGAGTGTCAAGGCAATAATTTTGCAGGGCTGTATGATTTTGAGCTAAGAGTTGTTAGAAGACCCTTTAACAAACCACAGTTCCTAGAAGCATTAAGTGGTGTAAGAGTGCTTAGATGACCACTATCTTGTTACCCTGAAGCCATTTTTGAAGCACTTTTGTAGATTTCAGAGTAAACATTTGAATATGGCACTCTTCTGGATTCTGTTCTGGGAAAGGGCTTTTGATGAGCTATACAATTCCATAGCTGCCAAGTTTTCCCTTTTCTCGCGAGGAAGCCTATTCAGCATAAGGGAAAATCCCTTAAAAAAAGGGATAACTTGGCAGCTATGCAATTCTAAGGAGACTAAAGCACAGGAGTTGCAGGTGATTTAGAGGTTGGGAGAGAAGTTCTGTGAGGAGATGTGAAAAGAGTGAATGGTCTTTTGCCCCCATCCAACTGGCAACATGCCACAGCTGTCCAACTATCTAGACCAGGCACCCCGAAACTTGGCCCTCCAGATGTTTTGGGACTACAACTCCCATCATCCCTAGCTAACAGGATCAGTGGTCAGGGATGATGGGAATTGTAGTCCCAAAACATCTGGAGGGCCGAGTTTGGGGGTGCCTGATCTACATAGCTGCCAAGTTTTCCCTTTTCTCGCGAGGAAGCCTATTCAGCATAAGGGAAAATCCCTTTAAAAAAGGGATAACTTGGCAGCTATGCTGATCTAGCCAACCAGCAACAGACAGACAGATTGAAGAAATCTGAGGTTCTAATTGAAAAAGGGTATGTATTTAATATTCTATTTATTGTAAACCACTTGAAATCATTGAAGAAACACTGGTATAAACATTTTCTAAACTAAACTAAATAATTGGTTCTTGACTGGCGGTTTGAGGGGAAAGACTCTGGGTATTAAAATGCTGTTATTGTTCTAATAATAATAATAATAATAATAATAATAATAATAATAATTTATTATTTATACCCCGCCCATCTGGCCGGGTTCCCCCAGCCACTCTGGGTGGCTTCCAACAAAACACCAAAATACAGAAATCCATCAAACATTAAAAGCTTCCCTAAACAGGGCTGCCTTAAGATGCCTTCTAAAGGTCTGGTAATTGTTGTTCTCTTTGACCTCTGGTGGGAGGGCATATTTGATAATGTGTGCATATATCAGTTTAAATTTTCTCCACCCCCACTATTTTTGTTGAATACATTTTATCCTTACAACCGGTATGTGAAGAAGGTTGGCCTGAATTATCTGCATATATGTTATTTTGCTTATTGCTAATTCCATTCCACTAGTGGTTGGAAACAGTGGAATTTAGTGGTCCATTAGCTCTTCCAAGTAATTTAAGGGCCCTGGTGTTATCTCTTTCACTCACCTCACCTCATTAATGGACCCAGGCTTCATGGCTTCCTTCATAACGGGGCGGGGTTTGAGGTTACAGCATAATCAGACCAGGATTCTAATTTAACTGATTTGCATATTTCAACTTTTACAGTGGTACGTACCACATGACTTCACAGTATTCCATAAAACGAAATGCCTTCTAATTCCAAATATTTTTTAAAATTGCAGTTTGATAGACTACTTAGAGCATAGCTGCCAAGTTATCCCTTTTTTAAAGGGATTTTCCCTTATGCTGAATAGGCTTCCTCGCGAGAAAAGGGAAAACTTGGCAGCTATGACTTAGAGAAACCTAAGGCTCTAAAATGCTAATTTCCCTCCACTTTGATCTTCCAACTTCTCTTTTAACCTCCAGCAGCAGAACCAATTTCTTAGCTTCCAGTGGATGTTGCTTGCTCAACAGCTGCCAAAATAGAGCCGTTTAATACTGTTCCTGTCAATCAGAATTGTGTTCTGTGTTCAACACTGATGCCGAAACACAGCCTCAGATTAATAAACATCCTGAAATGAATCATGAAAAAGCTTGACAAATGTGTTGAGATTAGCATTTGAAAAGATGGAAGGTATTGTATTGTTTGTTCAATGCTATATAGTATTTTATATGTAGTTATGTTACTTTCGACAAAACTATCACTTTGAAATTTACAACAGTCACAACAATTAATGCAGTTATGTGAGAGGTCTCTAAAAACTCTTCTAAGAAAAATTAAGAATATCATCCCTCTTTTAAATGAAAACACAAGAAAAGAACTAAATAATTCATGTAAAACTGGGAGTCTGGAGGATTTAGAGGTGGAACATGTGTGGGATATAAAACTAGGTGCAGTCAAGTCACAACAGTTCCTAGAGTGACCACATGGAGGAACACCTGACCAGGTCAGTTTCCTGTTATTGATCTGGGATGGACTTCCTCTACATGCAAATGAGATGGGTAAGCTGCCAGGTAAATTTACTGGCCAGCGGCCATTTCGCCCTTTTTGGATTTTGACTTCAGAGAAGCAACATCTCTAGTGAGGAATGTTCCCTCAAGGCTTCCAGCCTAGAGAGAACAAAAGGGATCCATGGCCCATAAGGCATGGACTCTACCTCTAAATACATTTATCTAAGCTAGCCTGCCTTTCTGAGATTGTGCTGTTAACTCAGGATGTCTCGTGAGTAAACTCTTTTTACTTTTAAAGAGCATTGTGTCATGTATTTTCTTTTAAGAGGGATAAAGGGGGAATACCAGGAAATATATATATTATTCTAGAGGCTTCAGCATGCCTGAGCAACCGTTTCTGCTGTGCATTAAAGGGGAATGTAACTCTGCTAAGTTTGGAGCTTGTTAACACAAGCTAGGATAGGACATATTAAACAATATCTCCTCATCCACATTCCTGAACATTCCCACAACATGGCGGGTCTGCCATGGCAGGAAACTGCTAAGAAGTTCCTGAGCTCCATGTTCTTGGGGAACATTTCATATGAAGCCACGAAGGAGCAGTTAAAGGACATGTTGTGATAGGTTGAGGCTGTTGCTGGTTAGATTATGACCCAGGCCCGGCTCGCCCATTGACTCTAGTGGTGCGTTGCGCCAGGGTGCCTGCGTGATCAGGGAGAGCTGAGGGGTGCCCCAACAAGTGGGGGAGCTGCACGGCAGCCTCTCTTTTCCCTCCACCAGCCGCGCCGGGAGAGCAGGGAGGTAAGCGAGCGGAACAGGGGCACTAGGAACCTGTTCCGCACTGCAGCGCCAGGGTCATCCCTCACCCCGGCACTCCGTTTCATTGGTAGAGGCAACACCACATGGCAGCAGCTCTACCAATGAAACGCAGCGCCCTGTTGGCGGGAAGGAAATGGCCGTGGACCCAGCAAGTGCCGGAGACGGCCGGGAGAAGGGAGGAAGGCCGCACGGAGCAGTGGCGCCCCCTCCCCCACTCAATCCCCCCCGTCCCCGCTGCTCGGCACGCCAGGTAAGAGCTTTCCTTTTTTTTAAAGAGTGGGGGGGGGGGCGCCCGAGGGATCCCTGCACCAGGGCGCCTGATGACCTTAAGACGGCCCTGTTAGGACCAAAATGAAAGGTTTTGGGATTCTGTGAGATTTTCAACCAGCAAACGGCACTCAGTAAACCAGTTCAGTGGGAGATTGCTGCATGTGTACAATGCAGTCAGAAAGAACAAAAGAAAGAAAGAACAAAAAAGGAGTGCAAAACCTGGGCACTGGTGCCCCCCCCCCCAATTTTCCCAAGGAGACGCTGCAAACCTGAAAAGGATTACCTGTGGAGAATTGTGATGTTGTGAAAATGAGTCTCTTTTTCCTACAATGTTAAACTTAAGTATACCAAATAAAAAGTTCCTGCACCTTAGAGACCAACTAAGTTTGTCATTGGTATGAGCTTTCGTATGCATGCACACTTCTTCAGATACACTGAACAGTTGTGCTTATAATTATATCTAGGTTATTTTTTGTGGGTATATATGTATGCATATATCTCTGAACCATACCCATTTTATTTATAACCCTGTAAAAAGGAAATACACTGTTTTTGGCAAGAAAAAAAGGGAAAGCTCTATAACCTGCCCCCTCCATTGAAAAAAAGTTAGGTATTTTTAAAAGCAGGAGTCCAAGTTCAATATTGTTATGTTCTGCATAGTAACATGCTCATCAATTGAATATACTTTCTTATTCCTCCCTGGACTGGATAAAACCCATCAATTATGTTGCTTAAATGTGATTGACACCAACGAGAAATGCGCAATCAGCATCTCTGAAGTGACAAGTCATTTATTTCAGCTGTTGGTTCAGCAAGATAGGCACATTTTGAGCTTAGGGACATAAGTGTAGTGTTAAGAATTTGCAGGAGGAGGGGGTGAGTAGGCTGTATGTGAGATCCTCCTAACTCTTGCATCCAGCAAGTGTTGAAATATAAGCCAGACCAGCTTCCTGTGTTGAGGTGATCGCCTGGGCGATGTGCCATTAATAGAGTAAAGGAAAGGGGGCTCTGTGAGAGATGGCAATTGAGTGAGGACCCTCCCTCAACTCATAGATAGAAGAAGGACAAAGCCTGAGTTTAGAGATTGCAGTGATGTGACCTAGAAGTAAAGCAGCAAGCTAAAGAGAGAGAGAGAGAGAGCGCAACATTTGAGAGCAACGTTTGATTTCTGTTTGAATCCAAGGCTGCGACTGTGGGAGAAACAAGACCCATTTGGGGTGCTGATACTGTGAACCCCTCCATCGTAGGCTCATGTGTAAATGAACCATATACTGTATCATAAAGACAAAACGGCATCTGTTGTGTCTCATTTCCAAAAAGAAACACGAACCCAGGGTCAGAGCCTGCAAACTCTGGAATCTCATGCTGCTTGGAGATTGGGGTGGCATGCAGCAGTATGTTTTAAAAGTTCAGCATAGATATTAACTTGCTTTATCAGGATAATAAATACATATTTGGGGACTAATAAATACATGTTTGGGCACTAACAGCTTGTGTTTTAATTTTCCGGGGTATATTATTATTATTATTATTATTAAATTTGTTCCACCAGTACATAAGCACTTGGAGAGCATAGGGTGTAAATGAGCTCTATGATATGACAAATGCCATGCGAGACAAGAGTTGAGATATTATATAAGAACAAAAAGGATATTAGTAGCAAATTAATACACAGAATGTCTATTAAAGAATAAGAAAATCAGAGCATAAGTTGACCTCATTTCCTATTTCTGTCCTTGTCTGCTCCCAACCATGTATGAGAGTCCTCTGTACTTTGCATGGCTAAGATCTTTAGCTCAAGCTGTCCATATCATGCCTCTCAAGAGTCTCTACCAGGGGTAGGAAAACTAAGGCCCGGGGGCCAGATGCAGCCCAATCGCCTTCTCAATCTGGCCCGCGGACGGTCCAGAAATCAGTGTGTTTTTATATGAGTAGAATGTGTGCTTTTATTTAAAATGCACCTCTGGGTTATTTGCGGGGCATAGGAATGCGTTCATTTCCCCCCCCCCCAAAAAAAATATAGTCCGACCCACAACATGGTCTGAGGGATGGTGGATCGGCCCATGGCTGAAAAAGGTTGCTGACCCCTGGGGCTCTCCACCTTTTTATCCCATGCTGTCACTTATGCCTGGATTTCCCTCCTATTTGCTGTATGCTATTGCTTCCCTTTCTTGTTTAAAATTCCACCTCAAATCTCAACTCTTCCTGGAGGTCTATTGCCAAATTGCTTAGTTTTTCTCACTCACTACTGAAGCATCCAAGTTATCACATACAGTGGTACCTCGGTTTATGAACACAATTGGTTCCGGAAGTCTGCTCATAAACTGAAGCGTTCATAAACTGAAGCGAACTTTCCCATTGAAAGTAATGGAAAGTGGATTAATCCGTTCCAGACGGTCCGCGGAGTAACCGTTCATAAACTGAAGCGAACTTTTCCATTGAAAGTAATGGAAAGTGGATTAATCCGTTCCAGACGGGTCCACGAAGTACTTAAACTGAAGCGTTCATAAACTGAAACATGGGTGTAATTGGTTCCGGAAGTCTGTTCATAAACTGAAGCATTCATAAACTGAAGCGAACTTTCCCATTAAAAGTAACGGAAAGTGAATTAATCCGTTCCAGATGGGTCTGCGGTGTTCATAAACCGAAAATTCATAAACCGAGGTGTTCATAAACCGAGGTTCCACTGTACTCTTCTTGCAACAGCACAGTAAAGTAGATTAAAGTAGATTTCTCTTAGCCTAAAGAGAAATGATTGCCTCAAGGTAACCTAGCAAGCCTAGCTATTGCATTTGTGCATATTCACCCTGTTGCCCTCTGCTGACCTGCTTCTTCTCTTATGTCTCTTCCCTCCTTCCCCTGTCTGTTCCCTCACACTATGGAAATGTGCATAGCAGCCCTATGTACATTTTCTTGGAAGCAAGCCCCACTTTGCTCAATGGAACTTTCTCTTTGTAAAATGGAGCCCTGGCTAGTTTGGTCTCAGAAGATCTTATTAAAATAGGGCTTTGGTCCATAAACAGACATGTAAATATTCTGTGCAGCAGCAAAACTGGAAGCCTTCATTTGCCCCAGCTGGCTTCCACTCCATTATCTCCCAAGACAGACAGATGCCAACCCAGTGTGGTTTTTAGTGGTTGCTTTTACCTAAGTTTACTTAATTTTTTAAAATTGTATTTATTTTATTTTATTGCATTACTGCTGTTAGCTACCTTGAGCATCATTTGATGGGAAGGCAGGATATAAAGTTAACAAAGAAATAGTGAATTGTGTTTTAAGACTGCAGCCTTAGATTGTAATCTCATTTTTCGCTTGTTAGGTGCCATGAAGTGATAAGTAAGATGGATAGCAGATATCAGTCACATAAGTACTTTGGTCATCTGCCTTTGGTCATCTGCCTTTGGTCATCTGCCTTTTCTATATCTGAACAAAGTAGTTGCGTGTCGAGGTACCAAGACTTCCCACCAAATAACTCACACTTCACACAGAATTTAAGTTTAAGGTTTTTGGCATTAATTTTGGCCACAACTTTATTTAAATACAACTAATGTGAGTGGTTGCTTAGGCGTTGGTTCCCATGCCATCTGTCCCCCGCCTGGGACAGATCTGACTCCCCTAGCATACTGGGGAAGCCAGGATAGGTAAACACCCTCTGAGAGAGGCCGGGGCCACCAAGCCCTTGACCTCTCCCCCAGATGCTCCCCGAGGCTCATGCACGGTCCTAGCCCCTACTGGGGGTATGGACAAACATGTGGAGCCCCAGGATTCCTTTAACGGAATACCCCTAAAGGCAGCAGCAATTTTGAGGGGCAGGCCCAGCCAAATCTGTACCCCTCCACCATCCAATTTGAACCAATGCCTAACCACAACCTTACAAGTTGTGACATTTTGCTATGTAGTAGGCAAAAACCACAAGGCACCAGCCAATCAGCCAAGTGGCAAAATTCCTACTAGCCCCCCGCATCAATACGGATGACCCCATGACAGGCACAGCAATGTCATGCACAAACAAACCCCCCTAAATATAGGGCGGGCGGGCGGGAGATCCGTTGCAAGCACCAAAAGTGAAACCACAAGCTGCTTGCCCAGCATATATAGGCTGTGGCTGTCAGTCAAATAATTGCAACTGACCCACCCCAACAAACCAGGGAACGTCTTGTTAACCCTTCCGCAACCCATGCTCTCCTTAAGGGGAGAACCTGCCAACTCTTTGGCCAACAAATGCAGTGATAATGACAATGGAAAAGTGCAGGTTCTTTCAGTATTTGACAGTGGGTTGTCATTTCCCCTAATTACCAACCTAGCAATTTTAAAAGCCTAAAATTGCAAAAAAATGATCACATATCTATGAATATTTTAGTTAAGAACAACAGCATGATTTTTGGAGCTGGCAGAAAAGCACAAATACATCACATGTTTTTTTCCTGATCAAGAGATAACTAGTTGTGCCAGTTGACAATAATGGGATTTAAAATAGAGCTATTTCTTGCATGAATGTCTTGGTGTAACAGATGTTTCTATTGCATGCTGCAATGGTAACATCTGCTAACAGGATACCACATCGTTGAAGCATCTGACATGATAATTTCCCACACTGGTGTTGCTCTCTCCATGTCGTATCCTGTCTGCAGATGTTGCTGTTTCATCATTCAATGGGCTCATGTGGAAGTGATTACTTGTGCCCATTAACATTTGAAGCTGTCATGCTAAGTGGCTCTAGCATCAGTCCAACCGCATCTTTCCAAGCTATTTCCCAACGCTATTGCTTGAGTTCCTCTTAAATGTGAGTTGTCATGGATTCACACAATGCTGAGTGTTTCTATGGCTAAGGAGCTATAGGGTCATGCGTATGCTCCTACTGACTAACAAGTTTACTTGCCACCCACTGATCATGACATTCTTTACTAACAGTACCCCTCTCCCGTCAATTATGTGCCAGTCAATATGTGGCTGTAGCAGGAACACTGAGGTAAAATCTGGTTCATACTCCTTTCCACACACAACACCCACACACCATTATAGGAAGATTCCATAGCACCTCTCAGAATTGACCTACGCAACCAAGTGGTCATAAGGACAATCACTTATACTTACAGTCCTAAAATGCAGGGCTTCTTTCTAATAGGGTTTGATTTCCTGGCAGCTCAAATATAGCCTACAAACAATCCTTTCAGCAAGATGCAGAAAAAAATGTTCGGCAGGGAAGGAGAGGGTGTCATAATACCGGTAGCCTAGAGGTGACAAACCCCCCTCCCCCCAAGAAAATGCTTTTAATTCTACGGTGGTGTTTAAAATTTTGCAGATAGCACATTTGCTTTGCTATCTTAGTGAGGGGGGAAATATTTCTGCAAGGGAAGCAGCAGTGTAGCAACACCTGCATAGCTGCCAAGTCTCCCATATTCCCCGGGAAACCCCCGTTTTTCCAGCTGTCCCCAGCCGAAAAAACTGATTTTTTTGTTTTCCCCCGGTTTATTCTGGCACGGCGGCCATTTTGGAACAGTGCAGAGCAGCATCAAAAGTAGCTTCTGAGCATGCTCCGCCCAGTTCCAAAATGGCTGCAGCGTGACTTCTGGTGCGGCGGCCATTTTGGAACAGGGCAGAGCAGCAGCAAAAGTAGCTTCTGAGCATGCTCCGCCCAGTCCCAAAATGGCGGCAGCGCTACTTCCGGTCTGCTACTTCCGGTCCAGTCCCTTACTTCTCAGGCCGGAACTTGGCAGCTATGCACCTGCCATCGCCAGGGGTTAGTCAAATTTGTTGACCTTTTTAAGGGAAATCCAAGTTACTGAGGTTTTTGTAGGGGAACCGCCTAAATTCCATAGCTGCCAATTTTGGGGGATGGGATCTTGCAGTAGCAACCTAAGCCCCCACCCACCTGGTACAGCATGCCCACCCCCCACCTAGCTACACTACTGAAGGGAGGGTGGATAAAGTAGCTAAGCACTAGAATAGCAATGTCAGGAGCAGGAACTGTAATCTGCATGTAGTTCAGTGAAAATAAATAAATAACAGGATGCAGGTTCAAGTCCCGCTACTGTGGATATAAATGTGGCTAAAACCACCAGCAGTGAGGCCAACCTTTTGGGTATCCTTCTGGCAACAATGATTTGGGATGGAACAGAAAATGTAGCAGAAGGACTAAAGTTAATTCTTTTATTCACTGAAGAGCGCTGCTACTGTTCATACAGTCAATGAGGCATTCAGAAAAAACAACCACATCTCCTACTTTATGGGGAAACGTTAGATGAAATGGTACAGTCAGCACAAATAAAGTGGGCTCAGGATTTAGGTCATAATATACAATTTGAAGATTGGGAAAAGATGTGGAAGGTGAATCTAAAATTTACAGATTGTATCTTACTAAAAGAGAATAAAATGAAAATGATGTATAGATGGTATATAACACCAGAGAAAGTGGTCAAAATGTATTAAAAGGGTTCAAAAACTTGTTAGAAATGTAAAGAAAAAGATGGCACATTCTATCATATGTGATGGGAATGCAAAAAGATTAGAAATTATTGGGAAATGATATATAATGAATTGAAAAAGAAGTTTAAAAAGACTTTTGTTAAGAAACCAAAAGCATTCCTCCTAGGAATTTTAGACCGAGATGTAATTGGAAATTATTTATGTATGCAACAACAGCGGAAAGAATTATATTAGCACAAACTTGGAAGACAGAAGAAATACCAACAAAAGAACAATGTTATAGAATATGCAGAACTGGCAAAACTAACAGAAAAATTACATGAAAAGGACAACAAAGGCTTCAAAAGAGAATGAGAACCATTTACAACATATGTGAAGGGGCAACATAAAGAAATGGACTCATTGGCAGGGTTTGAGTAAACAATCACAACTGTCTACAACAAAAAATAAGACTATGTATTGGGAAAATTTTGGGGAAACAATACGCAGGGTGAACAATATGGAAATAAAACAAAATGGGAGTATGAGGGAAGTCTAGGGGAGGAGGGTGGAAATAGGAAAAATTGTTAAAGATATATTGTTAGAAGTATACATGGAAAAATCAATAAAAATATTTAAAAAAAGAAAAACAACCACAAATCACATTTGGGACATTTGTAGTCTCTAAGGTGAGATAGGATTGCTCTGTTAATTTTGGAAACTCTTGGGGGCACCCAAGGCATGTTCACTGATCTTTTTATAAGCAAATGCCTTGAAGTTTTAAAATTAGGAGAGAGAGAGTATATGAGGATGTTCAAAGGTCATTAATCTGAAGTAGGTAGTCCATCTACCATTGATAATTACTTTGGCCTTTGTTCTAGCTAAAGAGGCAAAATCTAATTTCACTGATTGAGTTTGTCAATTGATGATTAATTGCCTCTCACTTACAAATGAATTGCAAAGCAACTCAAGCATAGTTTTTGTTATTATTTGAATGGCAAAAGCAATCTCCATTCTGGTAGTAGCATAATTGCCCTATGTTGTTCACATATTTTAAGACATTTCTCTGAACAGCTTTGTTAAGGGCACCAAATTCTAGGAATATAATATCTGTTTAGGAGTCCTTAATGTTTTTACAAAATTCTTATGATAATTTTAATGCATTAATCTTGAGTCCATATTGCTTGAATCTTGATTGTGACACTCATACATATTGCTGTAGAATATAACCGTGTGTGTGTATATGTGTGTCTGTGTTTTAAAAATTAATTTATTAATTTATTGATTTATTAAACGTGTATATCATCATCTCATAAGAGGTGCCTGCAATTCTGTGTATGCATTTTGTAATGTGGGAAATTGCACTCTATGTCTTACAGTCATGAGAAAAGTAAGCAAAAAATAAGCAGTTTTCTTCTAGTTAACAGTGTAATCTTAGACATGTCTGCTCTGAAACAAGTCCCAGTAAGTTCAGTCTGTGTAAGCTATGTATAAAACTACACTTTTAAAATGCATCCTTTGCTCCTTTTGCTTATCATTCCTGACTTTTTCCCTTTTCCCCTTATGCCACATTATTTGCTGGAGGCACAGATTGAAGGAATGGGGTAAAAAAACCACAAAAAAACTGAGGAGCCTGCAAAGTTAGGATGCCTATTTCTAAATTTGCATCTATACATAAAAATTATGCAAATGTTATGCAAGCCTGTGTTCTCTCATTTGACAATTCTCTACTTTCTGTTCCTTGATCCACAATGGGTTGGATCCAGACTGAATTACAGTAATTGAACTCATGTCGTAACTAACGCTCCCACTGATATCAATGGGAACTAAGGTAAACTAATTTAGCCTGGATGCAGCCCAATGTAAGCAGCTATGGCCAATAGCCTTCAAAGCACTACTCCATCCTAAGACATACTGTTCCAGGAATTTGCAAAAGGTGGTAGACTACCGGGGGGGGGGCACCTTTGCAATGAATTCTAGCCAAGCAGAGTATATTCATATATGTGGAGAGCACCACACCCTGAAATGCTCACTGTTTCTATGCGGATGAAATGGCAGAAAGTTATGTCAGAAGGCTGGCCCTTATCCATGGTTATATAGGGAATCTGGGCTATGAGGGAACTGATGGAGGGTCTCCAGAGAACCAACTGACCTCTTATTCCCTTCCCACATCTGTTTTATTTAATCCATTCATATTTTGAGGAGTTTTGAAATGTTTAGCTATGCATTATTCCTTTTCTTTCTTACTACTGCTCTGCCAAATGCAGTCTTCTTGTGTTTAAAATAGATTCCAAACAGTCGATTTGATGCTCTTTTGAACTGCTGTGAGACCTAAATTATACCCCTAAAGCTGAATGGACAAATGTGATAGGAACAAACACTGGGAAAAACAGGATCTATTGATGCAAGATTCTTATTTTACAATAAGAACTAATCTGTGACCAGTGAAGGACACACCGTAGTTAGCATATAACCATACAAATGCAATGCAGCTGGGTGCGCTGACTGTGAGAGATTGTAACATCTTCATTGGCACTGGGTTTTGTTTTGTTTGAAAATACATTTGCTGTACATCTTGTTCTGAAACAAAACAAGTATGAACTTAAAAGAAGAAAACTAAGAGAGAGGAAAAAATTCTGGTGGTTCCCTTACTTCGAGAAGCGAAGTTACAGGGAACCAGACAGAGGGCCTTCTTGGCAGTGGCATCCTCCCTGTGGAACGCCGTCTCACCATATGTCAAGGAGATAAAGAACTACGCAACCTTTAGAAGACATCTGAAGGCAGCCCAGTATTGGGTAGGTTTTAATGTTTGACTATTATGTTTCTGTATGTACCTCTACTTACGGACATGATCTGTTCCGGGGTGCCATTCACACCCCGAAAAGTCTGTAAGTAGAGTGCCGCTTCTGCGCGTGCCACGATAGAGTGCTCTTGCGCATGTGTGAAGTGTGCAGATCACTCCTGCGGATGCGTGAAGTGTGCAAATTGCTCCTGCGCATGCACAAAGCGGCGAACCCAGAAGCAAACACCTCCGGGTTTGCTGCGTTCGTAACCAGAAAAAATGCAATGTGAAGCAAACACAACTTGAGGTATGGCTGTACTGGAAGCCGCCTAGAGTGGGTGGGGTATAAGTAATAAAACCATCATCATCATCGAAAAGTGATGATCCATCTGGAAACCTATGTCCCTACTGTGGAAGGATGTGTGGATCCAGAATTGGCCTCCACAGTCACTTACAGACTCACTGCTAAGACCGTGTTCATGGAAGACAATCTTACTTGGCTACGAGTGATCGCCAAAGAAGAAGAATTGCTGTTGTTTTTACTGAAGACAATAGTAAACTGTTTGTGGGCAGAAAAGTGAGATAAAAAGCAACTGTTGTCATCAGTAAAACAACAGCAATATAGTACATTCTCATCAGTGAGTATAAACATGTTAAGAAGCTCAACAGATGAAACAGAAATTAGAAACAATATCCATGTGAATGTTTCAGTGTTTTGCACAAGCAAGTATGAGAAAGTCCACTTTATCTTGGCCATTTTTTCTTTTCCCCAGGTGAAAAGTTGTGCAGACATTATCCTTATAAACAACAACAAAACCCCAACCTTTAGAGATAAATTATGATGAAGATCTCTACAGCTGAGTTCATAATTTTTTTACTGGGGCCTTTGTCTTATAGGACCATAGCTACAGGTAGGTAGCTGTGTTGGTCTGAGTCGAAACAAAATAAAAAAATTCCTTCAGTAGCACCTTAAAGACCAACTAAGTTTTTATTTTGGTATGAGCTTTCGTGTGCATGCACAGGTATCTGATGAAGTGTGCATGCACACGAAAGCTCATACCAAAATAAAAACTTAGTTGGTCTTTAAGGTGCTACTGAAGGAATTTTTTTATTTTGTTTCGACAGACCATCACGGCTACCTACCTGTAACTAGAACTATGGAAGGCACCACATTGAGCCGCATGAAATGGAAGTCCATCAACCTCACCGGTATCTGATGAAGTGTGCATGCACACGAAAGCTCATACCAAAATAAAAACTTAGTTGGTCTTTAAGGTGCTACTGAAGGACCATAGCTGTTAAGTTCTCCATTTTTAAAAGGAAATTACCTTATGCTGAATAGGCTTCCTCACGAGAAAAGGGAAAACTTGACAGCTATGTATAGGACACATGTGCCCATGAAGTGGGGTGGTGCATTCCATCTCAACCATTAAGCCTCCCTTTGCAAACTGCTGGGGAGCTGAATGCTTGGGATCTCTGATAATGTTATGTGGGCAGAGAAAGCATTATCCACACACCTTCTCAGGGCAAACTAGTGATTCAAAAGGGCATGTGAGGTACTCAAACAGTCACAAGCATGTAACAAATGCAAGTTAAGCTTTGGACCTGTCTAATAGCTTTTAAATCCTCATATTGCTAGAATAATTAGAAACATTGCAAGTTATCATAACAGTTAAATGTTAGCCACAACATGGATGCAAAAAATAATGACCACGTGTCCCTCTGAACTAGGTTTCATTTTTTTAAAACAACAACAACAAGCCAAAACCACCCCATATGGCTTTGCCCACTCCCTTGAAGGACGTCCAAAGTGCTCCCCTTCCTATAAACAGTTTAAAGTCATAATGATAAACAGGCCTAAACTTGCATTTGTTACACTCTTGTTGATGTTTACCGATTCCAGCCAAGTGAGTTTACATAAGAAACCCCCCACACACGTACCTCATGTGCCCTGATGAATGGCCAGTTTACTTTGGAAATGAACATGGATAATGCTTTTTTAAAAGCAAAAAAACAAAAACCGAAACAAAACCCACACGACATTGTGAGAACTCCCGTGTGTGAAGCTTTAGCAGTTTGAAAGAGGAAACACAATGCTTGAGTTCAAACCACCACCCTGGATGCTCATTCATCGTAGCACTTTAATAGGAGGCCCCCAGAGCAGGGCTTCTCCTTGTAGACCTGAGGTTGAGGGGGAATAAGCGCTACCTTGGATACATGAGCCTCGGCTGTTTGAGCTTTGAGGGTATAAACCAGGAGCAACTGGGATGCAAACATGCTCCTTCAGGAAGTATGTGACCTCATCTGGGATAGATGATCCCATCCCCCCAGAGTTCAAGAAGCTACAAACAGAAGTATATGTTGGAACAACAGCAGCAGCAGCAGCAACAACAACAACAACAACAACAACAACAACTGATTGGAGAATGGTTGAGTAAAATCTAGTAGTGCCATAATTAAGTCTCAGATGATATACAGCTACCGTGTTCCCCTGAAAATAAGATACTGTCTTATATTTATTTTTCCTCAAGAAGACACACTATGGCTTATTTTCAGGGGATGTCTTATTTTTATTACACGTCCAGCCTCTCCTGTTCCTTGGCGCCCTCCAGAGCTGCACCTATCACAAATGCTTAGAAATCCTGCTACGGTTTATTTTATGGGTATGTCTTATTTTCGGGGAAACAGGGCATATATTATTTTCTAGAAGACTGGGGAAATGCATAAATTCCTGGATTACCATTTCCAGAGCTATGTTGATCTGTTGCAGCAAAACCCATGAAAATCTTACAGCACCTTAAAAACCAGCACAATTCTTATGGTGGGAGCTTTCATTGACTAGAGTTCATTTAATCCAATGGACAAAATGTTATCCTTAGTAGACTTGTACATGTGTATGTGGCTGTAGATTATTTTTTTATGTAAACAACAGGGTCAAAGGGCAATAACATGAGTAACTAAAAGCTATTGGGAAATGATTTATAATGAACTGAAAAAAATGCTTAAGATAACCTTTGTTAGAAGACCAGAAGCATTTTTGCTAGGCATTATAGAAATAGAAATATTTTATTGTCACTGTACCACTTGTTTACAGTGAGATTAAATTAGCCCCCATCCCCCAATCTCTCAGTCCTTGTTACACTCTGTGTGCTGTCGTACGACCACCAACCCCGAACGTTGGCTGCAATGTTGCTGTCTTCCATTCAGCAGCCTCACGGCCCATGGGTAGAAACGGTTCTTTAACCTGTTGGTGCGGCTTATCATGCTTCTATATCTCCTGCCCAAGGGCAGGAGATTTAAAAAGGTGCTGGCCAGGGTGTGAGTCATCCCTGAGAATGTTCCTCGCTCTTCTGAGGCAACGGCGATAACATCTAGCGGACTCAGGGGACAGCCCACAATATCGTGTGCTGTCTTCACCACCCTCCATAGGGACTCTCTGTCCATGGCTGTCAAACCAGCATACCACACCGTAATGCAGTAGGAGAGAACACTTTCTATCGTGGACTTGCCAAAAGAATGGAAGAAACCATTTATGTACACTACAACAGCTGCTAGGATATTACTAGCCCCAAAATGGAAAGATGACAAGATACCAACGAAAGAAGAATGGCGAGAAAAAATGATGGAACACGCTGAAATGGTGAAACTCACTGGAAAACTTAAGAGACAAGCACAATAGAGACTTTAAAAAGGACTGGGAACCATTTATGGTGTATTTACAGAAACGTTGTAAAGAAGTGGACTCACTAGCAGGGTTTGAGTAAACACTTACAATTAAGAAAATAAGCATAAAAGTTAAGAGGTAATAATTGGGTAAATAACAAAATGTAAGATGTGATTTAGGAAATATGGTATAAAAATGATAAGAATATAACAATATTTAATTAAAAGATTACAAAATTAAGGTATAATAAATTAGGCAGGAAAACCAAATATTTAAAGAACCAGAAGGGGGAGTTGAGGGAAGTCATGGGGGTGGCGGTGGGGAGGAGATTGGTCCACCAGAGGTTGTATTTTCTGCGTCAACTAAGGAAATTTAAATTGCCCCAGGAAGTGTTGATCCAGTTTTACAGAAGCATCATTGAAACTGTTCTCTGTAATTCTATTACTGCTTGGTATGGTACAGCCTCCAAGACAGACAAGAAAAGGCTCCAATGAGCTGTAAGAATTGCAGAAAGGGTAACTGGTGCTAGATTGCCTACAATAGAGTCAATCGATACTACCAGAGTTAAGAAGAGAGCAGAGAGAATTGCAGCAGATCCTTTACATCCCTATCATCATCTGTTAGATTTACTCCCATCTGGATGTCACTACAGGTCTTCATGTACAAAATTGGCCAGGCACAGGAACAGTTTTTTCCCCTTGTGCCATTAAATTGTTAAATCTGTAGACGTGTAGCTGACGGGGAGGTCAATTATGGGTGGGTTTCTTTGCTTATTTGTATTGTGAGTGGAACAGTGTGTGTGTATGTTTACATTGCAATCTAGCCGAAACAAATTCCAATTATGTTGGAAAATGTACTTGGCCAATAAATAATAATAATAATAATAATAATAATAATAATAATAATAATAATAATAATAATAATTTACAGTATTTTGTATGTGATAATGATGATTGTGTTGAATATAAAATAGTAAAACTTAATAAAAGTTATTATTAAGCATTAACATGAAGAAGAAGAAAACAGTCTGAGACAAGTGCAATGGCCACAAAGTCACAATAAAAATTCACGGACTCAGTTGTTAATATTAATATTTTTACAGATATAAATATCATCCTAGGAATGCTAGGGTAGCTAACACCTTTAGTGGGACAGGAAAACCATGGTCTGCATTCCTGCCCAAACTGACCAAAGTTCTTGGTGAGATTTAATTCCAGGGTTCCATGCTGGAATCACTCTTTAAAATATATTTCCTGAAGAATGGCAGTTTGGATGGCATAGGTGGAATGGCAACAATGGAATAGTACAAAACCAAATAAAAAACGTGTGCTCACGATTGCTAGTAAAGTTTAGCAAGATACAGCTTGCAACCTATCCTAACTATCTAGAGTTTGCTGTGGAAGGTTTCTGAATGAAAGAATAATGAATGAGAGACTGTCTTCCCATTTCATCTGCAACGCCCCCCCCCCCCCGCAAAAAATAATAATAATCTGGATAATGAAACATTTTGCTTATTTGGATGTTTTTATGTGGAATGTAAAATCTCCCTGGTGGCTATTTGCACTTAAGGGACACGGGTGGTGCTGTGGGTTTAACCACAGAGCCTAGGGCTTGCTGATCAGAAGGTCGGTGGTTCGAATCCCCGCGACAGGGTGAGCTCCCATTGCTCGGTCCCAGCTCCTGCCAACCTAGTAGTTCGAAAGCATGTCAAAGTGAAAGTAGATAAATAGGTACTGCTTCGGCGGGAAGCTAAACAGCATTTCCGTGCACTGCTGTTTCGCCAGAAGTGGCTTTGTCATGCTGGCCACATGACCTGGAAGCTGTACGCCGGCTCCCTCGGCCAGTAAAGCGAGATGAGAGCCACAACCCCAGAGTCGTCCGTGACTGGACCTAATGGTCAGGGGCCCCTTTACCTTTACCTTTACCATCCTGGTAGCAATGAGACTTGAGTCGGCCAAACTCAGCACTGCTTGTAATATATTGATTGAAACAGAACCATGTTCCAATGCCTAAAAATGTGTTTGCTACCAGATAGAGTGAATATATCCTATGATTCCTGCAACGTGATTTACAGACTGTGGATGCAAAGGGCAACTGAAACACAGGGACATGGAACAAGTGTCACTTGTCCTTTAGTCTCTGCAAAAGACTAGATTAGCGAAGTGCAAGCCTAAGGAAAGGAAGTGACTTTCCATTTCCTCTCTCCTACTAAAGCCACAATAATGATTGTGGCTGCTGCTGCTCCTAGTATTTTCCATGCCCTCTTGTTTTTGAAAGTGTCTCCTTTTCCTGGTCCACCAAAACACAAATAGAGCCTGTGCTGCCACAGTATCTTTACTGCCCTTTAGAGTGATTATCACCTCTTCCCAAAATGCCTATATGGGAGGGCACTCCCATGGATCACATATTTTCCTCTTGCGTCACCCAGCTATTCCTGACATTTGAAAAAAATATGTATTTTGCAGGTTCAAAAATTACAACATTGGAAGGTAACAGGGTGTTCCTGCTTTCTACTAATTTTGGAATGATTTCTGAGTAAATTGATGGATATGGTTTACAATCAGTTATTTTAAAAAGCAAATGAATCTGTGTTGGTCTGTAAAAACAGAATTGTGAGCAAATTTTTGATTTTCCTAAAACTAAAAATGGAGTTTAGAAAGAGATAAATCATGTACTTGCATTGGGTTCTACTATATCAGGCATCTCCAAACTTCGGCCCTCCAGATGTTTTGGACTACAATTCCCATATTCCCCGACCACTGGTCCTGTTAGCTAGGGATCATGGGATTTGTAGGCCAAAACATCTGGAGGGCCGCAGTTTGGGGATGCCTGTACTAGATGCTATACAAGTTCCAGATTGCACCTTGGATTTCTGGTACATAGAAACACACAATGACTGACCCCCTATTTTTTAGAATATAAATTCCAGGAGGCAGAATAAGCAGTATTAAAACAGATTGGTTTTTCTTAATGAGGGGAATAAAATGAAAGCAAAGAAACATGACAGATCCTAACAAATACCTCATGTAAAAGTTAGTATAAAATCTTAAACTGAATCTGTGTACGATGGGTAACCAATGGAGATAATCTAAAAATGCAATTTAAGAAGGATATTGATCAGCTGGAATATGTGCAGAGGGTGACCAAGATGACAAAGGTCCGGAAACCAAGTCTTATGAGGAACGGTTGAGGAAGTTGGGTCTGTTTAGCCTAGATAACAGGAGACTGGCAGGAGATATAATAGCTATCTTCATATATCTAAAGGGCTGCCACATTGGAAGGTGGAGCAAGCTTGCTTTCTCCTGCTCCAGAGGGTAGGACCCGAACCAATGGCTTCAAGTTACAAGAAAGGAGATTCCGACTAAACATTAGGAAGAACTTTCTGGTGCTAAGAGCTGTTCAATTCCCTCAGTAGGTGGTGAACTCTAATTCCTTGGACCTTTTTAAGCAGAGGTTGGATGCTCACCTGTCATGGGTGCTTTTGTTGAGATTCTTGCATTGCAGGGGGTCAGACTAGATGACCCTCAGGGTTCCCTCCCAACTCTACAATTCTATGATATGATCACACTCACAACCAAAGCAGAAAAACTGAGCAGAATGCATAATTGAAATAGGAGGTAGAACATGAGATAGGTAAATCAATGAATTAAGAAAATAGTCCTATGAGACAGGTCAATCAATGAGTAAGAACTAGGATAGAAGAGGTCTACACAAATTAAACAATTGTTAGTGACAGCCAATTACCTCCCCCACCCTGTCCCTGATATTCAATTTTTCTTTCCCAGAAGTCACTCCACATCAAAATGGCCCTCTGCGGGTCATTTTAACAGGTAACACGACATCATATGTGTTCAAGCTGGCAGGGGGGGGGGGAGAGGCAAGCAGAGGCTTATCTCTAATGTTAGCACTGTGGGGGCAGTATTTGCCTACAACTCAAGAGTCAGCTTTACTTCTATGTTTAACTTTTCAGAGTCAGAGGCCTCTGCATTGAAAGCCTTACCCATTTATACTTGAGAAGAAGTAACATATTTTTGAATCAGGTTAGCCAGTTTGATTCGTATGCTGTCAGGGGGATTCTTGTTGTTGCCTTGTTGGGCTGTGTATGTGATAAAGGGGAACCAAACCGGGGTGAAGGTGTCTTCTTCTATTTGTCCCCGTGTCAGTTTCAGTTCATTGGTTAGTTTTTCTAATAAGAAACCATTGATACCATTGGTCCATGCTAAGCCACACCTAACCTCTCTCACCACCAAGGAAATACAACAAGTAAACAGTAAGAGAACCCATACAAGTAACACTGGCACGACCCCTCACACACTAAGTAGAAATATATTTTAAAAAATAAAAAAAGGTTGTGGTTTATACCAAGAGCAAACTTAGTTGGTCTCTAACTGCGTCAGACCAACATGGCTACCTACCTGAATCTAGAACACACTAAGTAGAATAATAGAATCATAACCACTCCCTTCCCCCTCTTTCCTCCTCCTCCTCCTCCTCCTCCTCCTCCTCCTCCTCCTCCTCTTCCTCCTCTTCTTCTTCTTCCTCTTCCTCTTCCTAATGGTTGAAACCAATTCATAAACCAAGAACTCACACATTGACCACTAATAATGAAACGTAAGTTGTAGATATTTTCCCACATTTATTGAGCTATCTATGTGATATACGGTACATATGACATGAGGAAACTTTGTATACTTATTTGTATAACGTTACTCTTGTTTATAAAACCCAATTTTTTAAAAAGTAACATATTTTGCACTAATATACAGGTCACACCCCATTGTCCTAGTTTCCAGACCAAAAAATATATCAGCAAAAGTATAAGGAACCCAGTGCATTCCCAATTTTTCCTACCGTCCATTTGCTCTTTGAGCAACAGTGGAATAAACCAGGACCTCATAGGAGAACTGAAGTCAAGTAATATAAGGCACTATGAACGGAATTATATTACCAATTCTGCTGCTGACTGAGAAGCAGAGTATAGTATCACATACTATTTAACATACTGTGCAAGCAAGCTGTATCGTCTGCTTATAGATGGTAGAAGAGGTAGCAGGTCCTGCAGTTGACCCAACTGTCTTCAGACCATGTCCTAAACACCCTCATTGATTTGCAGATGCATATTGGTTCCTGAGAAGCAAAGCCATATTGTGAATTTTACTGCGTGCAACTTACGTAAATTGGTCTGCTGACATTTGTTATTCAGGCACTAATTTGCGTAAGCTGTCCTTGTTGTCTGCAATTATCTAAATAGTGGCTGTAGTGAGGTAAACCATGAATTTTCAGCTTGGAGAGAGAAAGCTTTTAACATGTGAAATAAGGCTCTTTTGCCCCAAATATTGAGTGTGGGTTTTTCTCAGAGTAGACCCACTGAAACTAATGGACTTAACTTAGGCCTGCTTTGAGTAAAACATGCTTGAATACCAGCCTGAACACTAAAAACATCAGGACAGCTCATACATACACACAGGGAGGAGTGCACTGCTTCAGACTGGGGTCTTCCGATGTAATGCCAGTGATTTCACATCTACTGCCTCTGACCACTCCACTTCCTTCACAGTAGTATTATATATAAAGTAATGTTTCTCTTGAAACTCAAGAAGAGAACTATCAGAAAGTTGGATTCCTATGTGTTTTGGCAAGTTCTTGTGTGCCTATGAAATCAGCATAAGAATATATGCAGCAAATACTTGCTCATACATTGCATTCATTTTTAGTATGGTGATACTAATGTATGGTATTGAAACCAGCATTGAGACTCTAAATTCTTCTTCTTCTTCTTCTTCTTCTTCTTCTTCTTCTTCTTCTTCTTCTTCTTCTTCTTCTTCTTCTTCTTCTTCTTCTTCTTCTTCTTCTCCTCCTCCTCCTCCTCCTCCTCCTCCTCCTCCTCCTCCTCCTCCTCCTCCTCCTCCTCCTCCTCCTTCTTCTTCTTCTTCTTCTTCTTCTTCTTCTTCATAACTTTATTCACACACACACACACACACACACACACACACCAAAGGGAGCCTGGTTAGTATTTTCAATGTATGCAGGATGATGCCATTGGGAAAGAGGCTTCTGCACTCTGATCCCATGCAGATGTGTGTTTCGATCTAGAACTGAATGACAGCTCACCCGAGCCACAATAAACTGGCTGCATAACTATAAATAGGAATATAGAACCCTGTTAAGCAGACATATACTGACTGGAACTTAATTAATTCACTGCAGCATTCAATAGCTTGATGTCTTCTAGATGTTTTGGACCACAATCCTTATCAGCAGCAGCAAACATGGCTATCTTGGTTGGGGCTGATGGGAGTTGTAGTCCAAACAGCTAGAGGGCACCAGGGTAGTGAATGCTAATGTACTTTCTGCATGTGTGCCTTTATCTTTTAAATCCACAATTCCCTCCGCAGTGCACAAAAACTTGATGGGTAATAGGTGTGTGTGAGAGAGGTTAGCACATGGATCACAAATTGGGGACAGGGGCCTGCAGAGGGAAGGATGAGGTACGGAAGTCGCATCCTGTGGATGCGACCTCTGTTCTGTTCCTGGAAGGGAAAGGGCTACTACTTAATGTATCCAATGGAGAAGACAATGCAGTCTGCAAAAGATCATGCCTCAAGAAACACATTTAAGGTGCCCACAACTCTGTCCCCAGAGAACATACTGTATAATCATAAATCACTTAATAAAAGTAGTTTGGACAAAATTGATGGAGGAGAGGTCTACTGGTGGCCATGGCAACTATAGAGAACCTCCATGTTCTGAGATAATCTACCTCTAATGAAGAGATGCAAAGGACAAGTAGGGGAGGAATTATCTCCCTTGTGCTCTGTTGGTAACTGGTCACAGTTGAATACAGAATGTTGGACTAGCTGGAACCATGGTCTGATCCAGAAAGGACTTAGAATTTTCTTAAAGATTTCATTGAGATGTTATTCTCAAGATGCCCAAGTCTACTTTGGCTTTCTGCCATAAATGAATAAGCCTTCTATAAGATGGTGGTTCCACTTGAAAATTGCTGAGAGCTTTAGGGGCCCACTTGATGATTTTTCTGCCTGTTGTAGCAATTGTCCTACATGTTTTATGGGTTTTTAAAAATTGTATTTTTATTTGCTTCTTTTATTTCTTATAAATTGTATTTCATACAACACAACATAAGAAACAAAAGAAGCAATAAAATACAATTTAAAAACTCGATATGAGTATTTACTGTGATGGATGTTTCAACTTCCGTCTTCAAACACAAATACACAGGCATGCTGCAGATCACCTGAATGAGGCTTGCAGGTCACTTGAGGTCCATGGACATCAGTTTGGGAAGCCCTGTTCAAACAACTTAATACCTATTTCTTTCTTGTTTGTTTGTTTGTGGTGAGATTTAGAAGATAGCCACAAAGTACTAGTTTGCTCTCTTGCCACTAAAGAACACATACAATTAGCATCTAACAGAACACTAACGAGCAACTGGTAATATTCATATGTTTGCTGCTACAATACCCATCTCCAAAAATGTATTACGCCAAGGAGCGACTAGAGTTGCTGGTTTCCTGGGCAGCTCCTAAAGTGACTCAAAGATGCTAGCAATGGCGTAAGGCAGCGAGAGGAGAAGAGGTGAGAGGGAACAAAACTGGTAAACACACTGCAGTAATTTCCTTGCAATAATTAATGACTGCAAGGAGGGAGCATTTGTGGTTCCAGATGTGAAAGAGCAACAGATGGGCAGTTCTCTATTGTACTGATAATAAAAAGTGAGCTAACACTCTATTTAGGGAAGTAGAGCTCCTACTCATCGGCTGTTTACAGACTTGGAAATATCACGATAAGCAAACTCATCCAGCTCAAAGCAAAGCAAAGAAAAAAGAAAGAAAAGAAGGATAAGTAGATAAATAATGACCCAACTTTGTTACAAAACATGGTGCAACCCAGTATTTTTTAATATAAACACAGATGACCTTTAAGTTTGTTCAACTTTTCGTCCCCAGTACAGGAAGCCACAGATGATCTTTATCAGGAGCTGAGTCTGTTTCTTCTATAGAACTAAGGGATTGATTTTATGCCACATTTAGGAGCCTGACAGAGCCACTGCAATCTCTTCAGAGCACATGCTGTAAACATGACACATGACTAACATAAAATTGAGAACTGGTGTAGCAAAATTGTGAGGGAGGTGCACCATGAGGATACCCCGAGGCAAGCCATTACAGTGGAACCTCGACTTAAATACAGCTCTACTTACATACCATTCCAGTTACGACCTTCAGTAGGTGCTTCAACTTATGAACTTTCCTCAGCCTGGAGCTCGCCCGGCCAGCTGCGGGGCAGCGCTGGAGCCTCCGCCACTGGGGAGAGGGCTCCGGTTCGCCGGAGCTCACCCCGCCGGCTGTGGAGCTGCGTTGAGGGCTCTGCTGCCAGAGAGAGGGCCCCCATCCTACCCCCGAAGCTGTAGAAGAGGTGCCACCTGCAAGAGGCACTGCAGGGCGCACTGCAGCCCCAAACCCCGCCGAGGAACTAACCTGAGGAAGTCCAGAGAAGAACCTGGCCTGGCAAGAAAAAAAAGTGACCCTGGCTGAAGTGAATCAGCTCTTTACTGACCCTTGCCCCACCCCCAGTTTGTAGCCAGGTAAGCCCACTCACCCTCACTGCACATAAGAAAAAAAATGTTAATTTTTTTCATCTACAATACTGTCTTGTTTATTTTATAGTACAGTACATTGATTATTGCCTTCATTTTATGGATCTATGGTCTTGTTAGACAGTAAAATCTGTGTTAAATTGCTGTTTTAGGGGGTGTTTTTCATCGTCTAGAATGGATCAAGCCACTTTTCCATTACTTTTTATGGAAAAGTGCACCTCTACTTATGTACATTTCTAGTTATGACTGGACCTCCAGAAAGGATTACGGTTGTAAGTAGAGGCTCCACTGTACTGCCACCCTTTCCCCAACTTTTGTAACATGGATATAATAATTCTGTTCCACTCCACAGGGGTGTTATAAAGGCCATTAAGATAGAATTGTAGGGTTCGAAGAGGCAATGAGGGTCACCTAGTCCAACCCACTCCAATGCTGGAATATTTTGCCCATTGTGGGGGCTCAAACCCACAACCCTGTACTCTGTCTTCTTCCCCATGTGTAACCCTGCACTCCCCACAGATCTGCTCTGGACTTAGAGGGCACAAGGGGGAGGTGTCCCATTCCACAAGCATAAATCCTTGCACTGATGTAACAGTTGCCTGGTGCTAAATTAGATACAAGCCAATGGTGCAAATGCAGGTGAATTATGGTCAGAAACCAAAGCACTCAGGGTGTGTGTGTTTGCCACAGGGCGTGGCCGCAGATGGTCCAGGGAAGCCATCAGCATCCTGCGCAACCAGGGAGGGGATGGCAACCCAGTGCAAATCACCTTGGCCGCGCAGCACCTTCCAGGTGGGTTGGCCTTGCACTCTAGGCCAATTGGAGCATGGCCATGGGGGCCATGCCCTACTCACCCCTGGCACATACCTGCCAAGTCTCCCGCTGAAAAATGTGGGATCAGCAGTGGCGTGGCACCGGAAGTTGCTTCTATGCAACTTCTGGACATGCGTAGAAGCGACTTCCGGTACCACTCCGCCCATGCCTGGGCACCGAAAATCAGGAAGAGCGGCACCGGAAGTCACTTCTACGCATGTCCGGAAGTTGCATAGAAGCAACTTCCGGTGCCGCTCTACCCGATTTTCGGTAGTTGCGTAGAAGCAACCTCCGGTGCCACTCTACCCGATTTTCGGTGCCCAGGCATGGGCGGAGCGGCACCGGAAAGCGGGTGGCGCCAGCACCCAAAATGGAGCCTCCCTGGCAGGTAGGAAATCCAGGGGATTTCCGGGATTTTTTTCAATTCAGGAGACCAGCGGGAAATGGATTAAAATCTGGGGGTTTCCCGTGAAAAACGGGAGACTTGGCAGCTATGCCCTGGCATATTTAAGATGAAATTATGGTCATAAACCAAAGGCCATTAACTGCCCTTAATGTGGGTAACCGTCAACAATCACTTTTCTTTTCTTTCTTTTTTACATTTACACTTACACATTCATAGTTCTCCTGTTGGGACTTATGCCTAAGAGTTATGCTTAAGTGTCCACATGCACAGCAGCATATGACTAGATGTGAGTTGAAATAAGTTTCTTTAAGAACCTAAGAGCCCTGCAGGATCAGGCCAAGTGTCTGTCTAGTCCAAATAAAGTGCCTACTCTAAATGGAGCATTAAATACATGCACATCCGTTGCGGGAGGCGAAGAACTAATTTGGTGTATTCCATGCCCATGTTTATCTAAAAGCAACTCCTCAAGCACATTGCTTATTCTTTTAGGTCTGTTTTTCCTCCCCCATCATGTAACAAACAAACAACAACAACCTAAAACAAAACAAAATGCAAATGAAACACACCTGGCTGTTAGTTTAATGAAAATCTTTCAGAATTGCATTTACAGAATTAACATGATACAGTTTGCTCACATAAAGCATTTTCTCCATAGTAATTACTGCTGCTTAGGTTTTTCAAGTCAGAAGAAATCAAATTACAAACATTTTGGGTTGTATCCAGTGCTGCTGTTCCCCCAGCACAACAGATGTCTGTTTGCACAACAGAACTTTCACCTCCTTTCCCCTGCAGCCCCTCCCCCCCCCGTGCACTCTCAAAATCTGCTCCAGGAGGTTGGTTGGTGTACCCTCTGGAGCAGATTTTGAGGCTGGGCAGTAGAAGGAGAAGAAAGGAATTGGAAGTTGTAGTGTGTGCAAGCAGAATTCAACACACACACAGCATTGGATGCTATTCAAGGTTGTAGTCCATTCAATGGTGCCAGTTCACGAGCCTTTAGCTGTCAGTCTGGAGCAACTCTATTACAGCCCAGATTGGGTGGGATGCTTCAGGCACCAATGCGCGCGCACACACACACACACAGCTGTTCTTGGACTCTCCATAGCATCAGGGCTATAGGCTCTTCCTGGAAGCATGACTGTTTGGACTGTGAAGATGGCAGGTGTAGGACCTTGCAAAGTATTCCCTGGGATTCCCTGGGATAGAGCACAATACTCCTAATCTCGGTCAATAATTCCCAAGTTATTTCTAAAACATCTCCAAGCTAAAAAAGCCTTGTCTGTTGAACGTCTGCCTGCTATCCAGATGTTTAATGCACAGACTTTCTGTCCAGGAGAAAAAGGTGACAAAGCTTTATTGCAAAGTTCTAGCATTAAATAACCATACTTATTCCAGCCATCACCATAATGAGCTGCATTTATCTTTCAAATGGCGGTGGTTTAATTTCCTTTTAGGAGCGTTAGGAATAACCAATTTTGTTTCTCATGGCAATTCAATTAAAAGAAAGAGAATTGTTCTGCTTTTTCACTGTTTCTCTTAGTTAAACATCTTCTTGAGCATAATTCCGATTATAGCGACAATTACATACTTGGAATTAGGAACTTTGTCCTTCCCTCAAATGGCCTCAAATATTATAGAAAAGAAGGCACACATTTATAAAGGAAGTACAACAGTCCCACAGTGCTTGGTGACTAACATTCTCTAAATTATCCAGTCAATCTCTTCTCCATTGTCTGTATCTCATGCCTTTAGATTTCAGTGTTTATTTAGAGACTGGCCTTATGCAAGCTGCACATTTGATGCCTATCCAAAGGTCAAAGGAGAAAAGTAGGGAGATACAAAAGTGAAGATCAAGCAATGAAGCAGCAGTCATCCCAACACCAGCCCCATGCATAACTTATCGAGTCTTGATAGTTTATCATTAAAAGCTTTGCCACGTGAAAATGATGTAATCAGCCACATGCCACTATCCTCAGATGAGTTAATTATAAAAGAGTACACATCTGACGCCCGTTTTCTTATTTTGGTTATGCTTTAACATCAAGGGCCATTTATTACAGCAAATTCCAGCAGCCTGGGAAGTAATGCAAGCACTGGGCACACCCCCAAGGCTGGCTTGAAGTTTTCTTCAGCCACCTCCAGGGAAAACAATGATTCTGCAGTAGTCTCTCAGTTCATGAAGGGACATTAACAGCTGCCTAGTACAGTATGTCTGCGTGGCACAATCCATTAGACAGTTTTCCTGTGCTATCCTTCTCTGTTTAAATAGCTCTTTTAAACTGTTAGTTTAGCAATTAAGAGTGAAAGTATATCCCTGAAGGGTAAAGTATATATTTAATATTAAAAAAACTGCATTAAAATGAAAGCAGCAAAATGTTTTGTGGCACCTTCAAGACTACGAACACGCAAACATGGCTACACATTGAAATGAATGAGAGATGCAAAGAGCAAGCTTTCATTCTAGCACAGATCCCATTCATTTCAATGGGGCTTACACTCTGCCCAGTGGGTTGCGGTCACTGTCTTGGGCTTCTTTTTGACTCCTGGGTGAGTTCTCAGCTGTTCTCATATTAGCAGAACAAGTGTCAAAGTGCATATTTTGGGGGCTCTAAATCAACAGCTGCTCCATTCCAGAGGGGACACAAAGGTCAAACTTTCACAACCATCCCAAAACAGCATTTGAGTAAGAAAAATGCTTTTGACACAGTCGGTCCTTTACTGTGAACATACTTAATGCCACTTTGCTGTTCAGGCTAACTGAGGAATGAAAAGGGAATGGGCCTGAGATGACCACACTTTTCAAACATACAGCTGAGAAACGCATTAGAATGTCACTTTCTAACGTTTAAAAAGAGTCAGTAGGCAAACCAATTTCATTTTAGAGCTGAATATTGTATTTAGCTTTCTTAGAAAAACAAAAGAATTTGCTATGGGAATTCATTTCTGACTCCCCCACCAGCATCCAGACTCCTCTTCTTTTGCGGGATTGAATCTGTTTGAGAATTCTTTTGGGAGAAAATTTTGTACCATATCAGGGGCAGCTCCCATGAATTTTCAAATTGCTTGTCTAAAAGCCAGGAACAAATGGAAATGGTGTCTGGTTTGTGCTTTCTCCTTTTGCTTGGTTCCACACTTCGTGCTGTTCCACAGTGTATAGGTAAAGGGACCCCTGACCATTAGGTCCAGTCATGACCGACTCTGGGGTTGCGGCACTCATCTCGCGTTATTGGCCGAGGGAGCCGGCGTACAGCTTCCAGGTCATGTGGCCAGCGTGACTAAGCCGCTTCTGGCGAACCAGAGCAGCACACGGAAACACTGTTTACCTTCCCGCTGGAGCGGTACCTATTTATCTACTTGCACTTTGACGTGCTTTCGAACTGCTAGGTTGGCAGGAGCTGGGACCAAACAACGGGAGCTCACCCCGTCACGGGGATTCAAAACGCTGACCTTCTGATCGGCAAGCCCTAGGCTCTGTGGTTTAACCCACACCGCCACCCGCGTCCCTTAAGTGCAAATAGCCAGTGTATAGGTACATAAATTAAATAATCCCTGACTACTTTTCCTCTTTGTGAAGTGGGATATTGTCACAAATTTGCAATGGTGGCTGACAACAAACAGTCTGACAACAAAAAATCTGATGCAACATTTTTAAACAGTTACTTATAGAAAATTCTGGACATAGTAAATTGCACTGTTTGGCAGCAGGAGAATTAGGCTGAAATCCCGAGCTTGCTAACTGGAAACAACAGCCTTTGAAATCAATGGAAAATACTACAGGGTAAATGTGACAAGTTCTGACATGTCAAAACAATTTTATCTCCTCCTCCTCCTCCTTCCTCCACCTCTTAGAAACTTCATAACAAGCCTACATGCATTTTCAGAGTGCCACCCTCTTGACACTTTAATGTGCATTATATTTCTAGGAATAAAACATGCTTCTAATGCGAAGATAAAACATGAACCCTTATCTGTCTCTAGCAGCAAAGTGAGTGCAAATCATGTGTAAACCAATCTACATCTTATTTATTTAACCAAGAAAATAACTCATGCCAGACAAGTCAAACTGAACAGAATAGTCAAGAAATTACAGCCTTAAGTGGCTGTTTCCTGATTTCTCATCGACAAACTGCCCACTAGAGTTATTGTTTCAGTGGAAAGGAAATCATTTACAATTCCACTTGTAAAGATTTTTGTCAAAAGCCTGCTTCACTACACAGAAACTATTTGAAGGGATGTGATTATTTGGATTGCGAAGCAGGCAGAAGTTTGCGTGACTCAATAACTGTAGCTTGCTATGACGGCATGGATTGTGCCATCCTTGAGAGGGGAATGTGCTCATAGCAACTTTGCTCCTCTGCTGTTTATTGCTGTGTCAGGGGGACTCCATACAGGGACCCTCCCCCAGTCATCCTGACCAGCACTTCGCCCATACCTGCCAAGTTCCTGCCTGAAAAATAAGGGATTGGACCGGAAGTAGCAGACCAGAAGTCGCGCTGCAGCCATTTTGGAACTGGGCAGAGCAGCATCAAAAGTTGCTTCTGAGCATGCTCCGCCCAGTTCCAAAATGGCCGCCATGCCAGACTAAACCGGGGAAAAACAAAAAAAATATCCATTTTTTTCAGCTGGGAACAGCCAGAAAAACGGGAGTTTCCCAGGGAATATGGGAGACTTGGGAGCTATGACTTCGCCCAGTGACAGCGCTAGCAGCGGGTCAGGAGGAGGGAATGAGGAATGGGGCGGAGTGGAAAGGGGGCTCCAAGACGTGTCAGAGCCAAGGCACCGACCCAGCTGGTCAAAGGAGGAAGGACAGCGCAGTGAGGTGCCGGAGCCTCTGCAACGCTCCAGCCAAAGGACGGGAGAAGGAACGCAGCCCCTTCTGGCACCCGAATTGAGGCGCGCGCCCACACACAGGGGTAGGGGTAGGCCCTTTGGGGTGCCCAGGCTTTTATGCTGGTCCAAGACATGACGTAAGCCATTGCCGGGTTCTCTGCACTGTAAATAATATGCACAATAAAGCTCTTAAAGACAGAGCGGACTGGAGCGTCTTTACTCGAGAGTAGCCGCAACAATCCCCTGACAGCAAGGTTTCACTAAGTGTGTTAGTCTGACCAAGGCCTCATGGTTAAGCTCACTAGCCGCAAGCTGTAGCCAACCAAAGCTCAGTAAAATGGCCCAGGGAGTAGCAAAGAGACTGTGAGCTCCATTCAAGGAGACTCCATGGTCACATGGTCACATACCCTCCAACATTTATCTGAAGAAATTAGAGCGAGATGAGCGTGCAACCCCAGAGCCGTTCACAACTGGACCTAACGGTCAGGGGTCCTTTGCAGGACATTCCAGGATCAAATCAGAAAATGGGGTGGCTTCTGTAAATCTGGGACTAGCCCTGGAAAACTGGGACATTTGGAGGGTCTGTGGTCATGATAAATCCATAGGCTGGTTTACCATCTTCAGCACTATATACCACCATCTTGTTTCCTGCATCTTATTCAAAGGAGAACCTTCTAATCTACAACCTCTGTTGAAATGGACTGTCAAAGGCCACAAAAAAGGCTCATCTCCCATATGTACCGGTAGTAAGACAATTTCTGTGTGTCAGATGGCAAATGCACAGGAGCAGGCCCAGTTTAAAAGTTGGGAGCCACAGTGCAAAACGAATCTGAGCCATTGATTTTCTGTCGCTCACCAAGTTACTAATGTTCTGTCACCCATCCCAACCTGTTAGATGCCAGTTCCCAAAAGAGTTGATGCTGGGATTTGACTAGTAATAAATAAATAAATGGCTCAAGTGATATGTCAATTTTTTTGTTTCATCGTTTAGTCGTGTCCGACTCTTCATGACCCCATGGACCAGAGCACGCCAGGCACTCCTGTCTTCCACTGCCTCCCGCAGTTTGGTCAAATTCATGTTGGTAGCTTCGAGAACACTGTCCAACCATCTCGTCCTCTGTCGTCCCCTTCTCCTAGTGCCCTCAATCTTTCCCAGCATCAGGGTCTTTTCCAGGGAGTCTTCTCTTCTCATTAGGTGGCCAAAGTATTAGAGCCTCAGCTTCACGATCTGTCCTTCCAGTGAGCACTCAGGGCTGATTTCCTTAAGAATGGATAGGTTTGATCTTTTTGCAGTCCATGGGACTCTCAAGAGTCTCCTCCAGCACCATAATTTAAAAGCATAAATTCTTTGGCGATCGGCCTTCTTTATGGTCCAATTCTCACTTCCATACATCACTACTGGGATATGTCAAATAGCAGTCAAATATTTAAGCCATGTTGGTTCATTTACAAAAAGCAGAAAAAGGTATGCTAGTTATAAAAACTGCTATCTTCTACAAGAATTACAGAAGCTTTGTAGGCATAATTTTAGATTCCTCCTATGCACAGCAAGTACAAAGAACTTGGTGATAGCCATCGATTGTGGGGACTTGTGTGTATTTCTTTCATGCTTCTTCTTGAACCCTGAGTTCCTGTCCTGGCCAGGGCTCTCTGTAGTTATAGGTTATGGACAGAGGTTTATATAACTAGCAGAAGCTGGACCCTGAGACTTAACTGGGAAGAGCGAAGGAAATAGATTTTGAGTGGGTTGCAGTATAGAGGGTGCTTGTCTGCTCCAATGCATATAGAATCATAGAACTGCAGAGCTGGAAAGGATCACGGGGGTCATCTAGTCCAACCCCTAGCAATGCAGGAATCTTTTGCCCAATGTGGGGCTCGATCCCATGGCCCTGCGATTAAGAGTCTCATGCTCTACTGACTGAACTAGAACTCTGAGTGCTGCAGGGCAAAGAAGAAAGGCTTTGCTACCAGATGACCCCATATTGAGAAATTAGTCCAAGTCCAACTAACACCAGGCTGTTCTTAATTTCATGGATTTTTTTTTTTACATTATGTGATACTATAACAATCAAATAGGCAGTCAACTGATAATATTTTGTTAGACCATTGGCTGCCATCATGGAGCTAGTTTTTACAAGATAAACCAGAGGACATCAAGTGAACTGCAAAACACACTGCACTAAAGCCACAATCTATTGCAGACTGAGGTGTATAGTACTTAGCTTAAACCAGAGCATTTCAACCTTTTTGGGTGCACGGCCTCCTTGACCAACTATGTTCTTTCTGCTGCACCCCTGTGGGGCTCAGGAGCCCAGTTATGTCACCCCTTGCCTGCAGAGCTGGCAGCCTCTCACCCCTTTTCAAACACCCTCACTTGTAGAGTGTTCTCTCAGCCTCCTCTCCTCTCCCTTCTCCTTGGGAATATTATGAGCAGCCGCCACCGCCACCCATGGCCTCTGAGCTGCCTCCCCTGCCCCAAAGAGAGGTGCCTCCTCACACACTACAGGGGCCTGGAAAGCAACCCCCTGGCCAGCCCCAGAGACACCATTCACCTGCGGAGCTTGTGACCAGGGCTGCTGCAACAAACAGCTGTGCAAACCTTTGGGAGGCAGAGATGAAAGACGACATCAGAGGAGAGAGGGAAGGAAAGAGGGACAGAGGCCAGTGTTGCCCGCAGCACCCCTGACCATCATTCAAGGCACCCCAGTTTGCCACGGCACACTGGTTGAAAACTACTAACTTAAACACCTAACTCTGCGCTACATTGTGATGTTAAGGGCTATGTGAAAAGTTTAGTTTGGTGTTGCATCATACAAATGTGAAGGATCAATTGGCTTTTCCATTATAATAACTTTTTTCTCCAGTAGTTTTTTAATATGTATCTTAATTTCTTTCGGTCTAAAGCTGATATATGAGCCTGCGTGTAATTTCCCTCCTGATTTACTAAATGCAATCCCTTCAATTGCTTTCTGACTTTCTATATTTAGAAAGAGCAGACATGTTTTTATTACCACCTTGAGCAAAATGTTGTCCTAATTTTTCAACCACTTAATTCATTGTGTGGATGGCTGCTCCCTGCAATTAAAATCCGCACAGCAGGATTATTCAACCTGGACCAAATATCCAATAAGAAGCTTTTAATGTTACTATTAAAACACAATGGCTATGCAAATGGTGCTTACTAGAATTCAAGGTATAAAATCAAAAAGGGAAAGAAGACAAATCAAGAAGAAGAAGAAGAGTTTGGATTTGATATCCCGCTTTATCACTACCTGAAGGAGTCTCAAAGCGGCTAACAATCTCCTTTCCCCTCCTCCCCCACAACAAACACTCTGTGAGGTGAGTGGGGCTGAGAGACTTCAAAGAAGTGTGACTGGCCCAAAGTCACCCAACAGCTGCATGTGGAGGAGCGGAGACACGAACCCGGTTCCCCAGATTATGAGTCTACCGCTCTTAACCACTACACCACACTGACAAGAAGAAGAAGAAGAAGAAGAAGAAGAAGAAGAAGAAGAAGAAGAAGAAGAAGAAGAGAGTTTGGATTTGATATCCTGCTTTATCACTACCTGAAGGAGTCTCAAAGCGGCTAACAATCTCCTTTCCCCTCCTCCCCCACAACAGACACCCTGTGAGGTGGGTGGGGCTGAGAGACTTCAGAGAAGTGTGACTAGCCCAAGGTCACCCAGCAGCTGCATGTGGAGGAGCGGAGACGCGAACCCGGTTCACCAGTTTACAAGTCCACCGCTCTTAACCACTACACCACACTGGCTCAAGAGTTTGGGGATGTTTATATATATTTTTCAGCATGGTTACACAAACAAAAACCATGAAAGGAAGGAACAACCAAGAAATACAACCTTCCAGGAGAAGAGGACAACTGCAAAATATGGCAGGAGGATCAGGAAGGGCTGTGCCAACTCATATTATTTGGGCGCTGTCACTGCTAAACCAGAAGATGTATGGCAAGTCATTGGTGTAGACAGATGTCTTAAAAAGTGTTAAGTAGTCAACAGAGGCCCATTCACACTCACCTTATGTCAGCTTGTACATGCTATCAACACCAGGAGACTGATACTTCCCCTAACTAGAATGTGGTGTGTTCCAGATGTTTCTGGAAAAGACACCTTAGATATCTTTTAAAAAAATAAATCACCATTTTTGACATTGTAATCCTTATGAAAAGGAAGCAGGTTGATTGCTTGTATGAGCTCAGGGCCCGGAGCAAGGTGAAGCACATTTATCTTTTTTGAAGCACACATTTCAAAAAATAAAATAAAAATGGGATCCCATCCAATACCATTGTAATAAGCTTGACCTTCTGAGCTGCACATAACATAAAAGAAACTGTGGATCCCGGGCCAGCTCTTGTACTGGGTTAGATCAACAGAGCTTCAGCTTAAGTCATTTCACCTTTGAAGTCAATGAAACAGGTTTGATTCAGACCAGCTGAAGATCTGATTCCAATGTTCAGGAAATGTCTCTGTCTGCTTTGGAAAACTAAATCCAGCATCCAACACCTGCAGCCTTCCAGATGGTAATTATTAAGGATCTCACGGGTGTTTCTCCCCCTGCTTCAAGATTAGTAACATAATAAACTAATAGTTTTCCTTCAGGTCAGTGTGCACATTGTGAACTTAGCACATAGACACCACCCTTGGTGGTTCGTTGTCCATCTTCAATGGTTAGTTGCATATATTGGCTAGTTTTATCAAGACCATAATATATGCACGGTGAAATAGAGAAAATCTCATTTATTTGCTTAACTCATTTATTTGGTTGCACATTGAAATGGGAATCTCATTTATTTGCTTAGCAGCTGTATATAAATACTTCTAGGTGAAGATACCCTCAGAAACGAGAAGTTCTGAGGTACTGAAACGAAAATAAGGTAGGCACCAGGCAAAATTCTTTGAGGAGAGAATTCCACCACTTGGGATAACACTGCCAAGAAGGCCATCCACTAAAAACTTTAATGTATGGGTGTGTACTTCTTAACTCTTACAAAAATGAACTAGGTATATGGTTGCATTGCTTAGAAACTGAAATTTTACTTCTCTAGAAAAAGCATGCAAGCGAAACCTGTCTGATTCATCAGCTCAATTATCTCATTATTTTTGTGGATCTGGGCCTTGGATTTTTGGCAACGGATCCTAGCAACCCTGAGCTGTGCAAACCTATTGTACCTGTAAATTCTTGTGTAGAGTCTAGAGCTGTGACACCTGGCATATATCCCCACCCTCTTTTCTGGTTTATACACTCATGCACTCATTTCACTCCTGGAAATGAGTTTTCAACAGGGGACATGTTTTTGACTGAACAAAGGCTGGAGGGCTGGCAACGTTGGCTCCACCTACTGACTCACTTCCACTCATGCTGAGCCTGAGACACAGGCAAAGGACTTTTTAATCCCCTCTCTCATGCTATGAACAGCAAAAGCTTGCCTGTAGGACAGGGCCCCTCAATTGTTTCTGGACTACAGCTCCCAATACTCCTGTCCATTGGCCATGTTGGCTGGGACTGGTAGAAGTTGGGCCCCCACAACATCTGGAGGGTCACAGGCTCCTCAACCCAGAGGTAGGAAGAGGGTTGGAGAACCTTGTGCCCTCCAGAAGTTACATAGGGACCACACATGTCTGTATCTCTTGCTTTGTATATGGGAAACAGCTGAGGTCCACAAAGGGTGGTGGTGATTCTGCTCCTTTCAAAGCCTCTCTTGATGCAAGAGATGGGGTTAAAGAACATCTGTGCCTCAACTTCCGAAAAAATGTGTCAGAGCTACATGAAAGTGTGCAGAGGCAATGCTATTCTGGTGAAGTCAGAAGGGAAGTGTGTGTGTTTTATGTAGCCAGACTCCCAGCTGAGATTTGATTGTGTGTCATGATTGCAAAATATATAGCGCTTGTTTCACTAATTTCATCCTTTCTTCCTAATCTCCTATCTGAGAGCTGACCAGACATAGTACATACATACCATACATTTAAAGCACATGACTTCCCCCAAAGAATCCTGGGTACAGGTTGTTGTTGTTGTTGTTTAGTCGTTTAGTCGTGTCCGACTCTTCATGACCCCATGGACCAGAGCACGCCAGGCACTCCTGTCTTGCACTGCCTCCCGCAGTTTATTCAAACTCATGTTCGTAGCTTCAAGACCATCCATCTCATCATCTGCCGTCCCCTTCTCCTTGTGCCCTCCATCTTTCCCAACATCAGGGTCTTTTCCAGGGAGTCTTCTCTTCTCATGAGGTGGCCAAAGTATTGGAGCCTCAGCTTCACGATCTGTCCTTCCAGAGAGCACTCAGAGCTGATTTCCTTCAGAATGGATAGGTTTGATCTTCTTGCAGTCCATGGGACTCTCAAGAGTCTCATCCAGCACCATAATTCAAAAGCATCAATTTTTCGGCGATCAGCCTTCTTTATGGTCCAGCTCTCACTTCCATACATCACTACTGGGAAAACCATAGCTTTAACTATACGGACCTTTGTCAGCAAGGTGATGTCTCTGCTTTTTAAGATGCTGTCTAGGTTTGTCCTGGGGAAGGAACTAGCAAGCCACTCCAGTATCCCTGCCAAGAAAACTCCATGGAAAAAGACAACAGGCATATAAAAGATCCAGGTAGGACAGAAATATTAGTGAGCCAGCTAAAAGTTGGGTGTGGCAAAGTCAGTTAGTATCTGCTTACAGCAGGCACCCCCAAACTCGGCCCTCCAGATGTTTTGGGACTACAGCTCCCATGGTCCCTAGCTAACAGGACCAGTGGTCAGGGATTATGGGAATTGTAGTCTCGAAACATCTGGAGGGCCGAGTTTGCCTAGTGACCAAACCCAATGTTGTAGTTAGGGCTGGGTGATAGATATATCATCCCAAACTGGTTTGAAGTCCATATCGTTATATCGGTTTCATAATTTCTGATCTGGAAATATGTCGGGAATCATGATGTGTGTGTGTGTGTGTGTGTGGTATGCAAAAATAATGATGCAGGAAAAACTGTGAAGCCAGCCAATGCCTGTACATAGCTCCATCCTTATTTCAGACACTGTGATAAATCAGCATATTGTGGTGTTTAGCTGGTGATATATCACAACGCTGGAAACCAGATATCTGCCAGACCTACTAGTTGCCATACCACTGAGATCTGGAATGTGTGCAATTAGACAACAAACTGGAATTTTAAATATAAGGGAGCAACCAAAGTGAAGAAAAATACATTTCTCTAATTTTCACTGCCCCCCTTTTATGTAAGGAAGTGGGTTAGTGTATCCTCTGACTCTTGTTTTCAATTAACCTAATAAACTGGGAACCTTGTGCTTAAATGTCTCTTATGAGTAACAAGAGAATAGGCATTTTTTTTGCTGGATATTTGTGGACATGCTGTTGCATATGAGTTGTATAATTGCTCATAATATAAACAATTATACTCAAATTCTAGTTTGCAAGAGGATTGCGCCAGAAAAGGCCAATATGGGTTGCTTGTCAGTCACTGGTGAAACAACTTGTATTCATGCTAGTCATTACCAGCGGCTGACTCACCATAGTAGATTTGAAATCCCCTAAGGATAGTAATTCTAGAAAGAACAGTCACTTCCTATCCAATAGAGTAGCAGACATATTTCATGTTATCATTTTAATTGTTATAGATCCTGGGGGGTAGAGGGAAACATTCATGAACTAATAGTGATATATACAGTTATTCAAATCTGTATGAAACAGCTCCAAAGAACCCAGGGTCAAAGCAGGTGATTCATTAAATGTGTGGGTTGCATTTAAATATTACAGTACAGTACTTTGTCTTGTCCCCTAATTTTATTTCCTTTTTAAAATTGCAGTGTAGGGGAAGGAAGGTGTTCAGCATTTGACCATGAAATGAGGGGGGATTTAACACTTGAACACAGGGGTCCCCAAACTAAGGCCCCAATCACCTTCTAAATCCAGCCCGCGGACGGTCCGGGAATCAGCATGTTTTTACATTAGTAGAATGTGCCCTTTTATTTAAAATGCATCTCTGGGTTATTTGTGGGGTCTGCCTGGTGTTTTTACATGAGTAGAATGTGTCCTTTTATTTAAAATGCATCTCTGGGTTATTTGTGGGGCATAGAATCCGTTCATATTTTTTTCCCCAAAATATAGGCTGGCCCCCCACAAGTTTTCTGACCCCTGCATTTAACACTTTCCCACCTACACCGTGCTTCCGATGAAAATAACCCTCCCCAATTGCAAAAGAATTATGGCAGTGGGTAACCCTGAAACAAGATTATGAAGGGACAAAGCTCTGGGAGCTTGAAGCTACATGGCTGAGCTTCTGAAAAAAGAAATTACTATACATCTGTTGTGAATGGATATACCAGTGGAAAGGTGCAAATGAAGCATTAAACATAAATTTTAAAAAGCTCTGGCAGCACACTATCCTGGTGAGAGGGCTTCTCTATTACATGCAAAATCCTAACAGAGAATCAGATCACCTATGAAAGATTTAGCAAGACAAAAATAATTATGCGAGGGACATGTTGCAGCCGCTTTCTGGTTCAGGAGCTGCTTCAGGAGTCCACTCACGAGATGCATATTCTTGCACGCCATGATATACACCTTAACTATTTAGAATTTTCTGAGATGCTCCAAGGGGTGTGGTGGTATCTTATTTTTAGGGAGGGATACTGACTTGAATAGCAAATCCAGCCATGTCTGTTAAGAAGCAAGTCGCATTGAATTTAGTGGGGTTTACTCCAAGTTAAGAAGGCTTCGGATTGCAGCTTTAGCCATTAGAGCAGGGGTCGGCAACCTAAGGCCCATGAGCCACAAGCAGCCCATGGGGGATGTTTAACTGGCCCATGGACCACCACCGCCCGCTTGGTTGGCTCCTGTGCACCGTGCTAAACCGGCACAGAACAGAGCGGGGGCCGCCTTCCACGACACTGGCCAGCTTCCCATTGGCTGCAGGAAGCTCCTACAGCCAATGGGAAGCTGTGCATGCCTCCTCCGCACCGGAAGGAGTGCCAGAAATAGCATTTGCATGTGCACGCATGTGCATGCACACACTCTGGCCTACCGCGGCGTCTGTGGAACCATGAACTGATCCAAGCCACAAAACCTTTGCCAACCCCTGCATTAGATGGAAGTGAAAGACCTCTATTCAAGAGCAATCACTGGAGGATTTGCACATCTTTAATAGAGAACAACCTTTTTCATGGCAGAAGTTGGAAATAAGGAATGCTATGACGTAAGACACTATTTAAGGGCTAGTGACAATTGTTCAGGATATATCACATGCTGAGAGTCTATATAACTGCCTGGCCCTATGTGCATTCATTCAGAAATAACTCCTTATGCATTTGGCTGGGTCTTACACTCAAGTAAGAGTGTACAGGTCTGCAGCCTAAATTTAGGTTTTGGGTCTTAAGGAATGTATACACGAGAGTCTGGAACTCGGCCAGAGGCCAACTTCTCAAAACACTTTGTCACTGCAAGCTGCACTTGTGTTTCAAACATTCATTTCAACAAGGCTTGCACCACAGAATTCCCCACAGCACTGTGGGAAAGGTATCTACAATCTCAAGATGTCATGCACTTGGGCCTCTTGGGTGCTCAAGTGGAAGAAATGAAAAGCAAATCCAAAACAAAGGGCTCAGGAGGCATCCTTGCTTGTTTATAACTATTGAATTTCAACAATGCTCAGGAGTTGCCGTATTATGTGGCCAGGATTTAGAACACCAGAAGTATAAAGGGCTGCCCTTAAGAGTTTCTATTACTGCTACATACCTTTGAGAAAGTTACTGTTTCGTTCTCTATAATTACTCTTCCAGGCCCGGGCGCTGTTGAAGATACTACAGTTTAGGAACAATTGCTTTCTTAGTCCACATGTAACTTACAGGCAAAATAACCACCCAAGAGCAACATAAAAATAGTTTTGGCAAATATGTAATGGGCTCATGAGAAAAATTACACTTATTTGTGGAAAAACAATGTGGGAAACCTGGACTTATATAAAAGCGAGGCCGGGGGGGGGAGGGGAAGAGGAGTGGTGTTTAGCGACATTGAGGCAAGAACACAAAACAAGTAGTATTACGCCGTGATGGTGTTAAAGAAAACATTCCTCAGCTAAAGATGACATTTAAAGCAATCATTTGAAGGAAACTCTCGGTGGGTATAATTAAGCAACTCTGCACCATCTAGATTGCGAAAGGTAAGTATAATAATTATATTTCTAATGCTCCTAACCATTCATTTTGGACTGGCTCAACATGGCTTTATTTTCCCCCATAACCCATTTCACCTCCCACACCTATTAAAAAATACCATGTTTATGGGTCTTTGGAGTGCTTGCAATGAAATCCAAAGTTCTGATTTTGCTGCTGAATGGCTTTAGAGTTTCAGCTCAGAGGAGCTGAGGCTCGCTTGTGCATGGTGTTGCATGCATGAGCAGCACAGTTCTTGGGTTGGGGGGTGGACATGAATTGGTCTTACATGAGATGTGCACTGACACACGGTTGATATACACAGGCAGAAATACAGGGTGGAGGAACCAGATGTTACTGTGCACTTAAGCTATGACGGAAAGCAACAGCTCCCTGTCTCTCCATGCTCTCCCCACTGTCTCATACAATGACTCAGAATGTATGGCATGATGTGATAAATATCACAGAGTTGGAGAGGGCCTTGAGGACCAACTTAGAGCATTCCCAAAAGATGGCCGATCGGTCTTTGTTTCAATACTTCTGGTGAGGGAAAGCTGCTTCCCAGGTAGTTTATTTCACTGTAGAACTGCACTACCTACTAAATGTTCCCCCTAACCTTCAACAGAAATCTATCCTCTTGTACCTTAAGACCATTAGCCCTGTCCCCTTTTCCAGTATCATAGGACAGTTAAAACCTTTTTCAATAGTTCTGGAATATCTCCATGTATCTGGCATCAAATGTTCAACACTTTATTTACTGTACAACCCAATTTTGAATGTGAAATAGAAGGGGAGGAGATATTCCAGAACTATTGAAAAAGGTTTTTGAAAATGTGGAATAAAAGGAAGGCACTCCATGGCATTTGCCTCTCAGAATCTCTCAAATGGTGACAGCCTCTGAATATATATGATGTTTACATAAGAACAAAGTCAAAACCCTTTTCCAAAACATTTTACTTACATATGCAAAAATAGTGCCGCCTAACTGTCTGGTGGTTGACCAAAATAAACAATTTGCCCTAATAAAACTGAAGTCTTGCACATCTCTTTAACAATCTGCAAATAAATCTTTCATAGGTGAGGTTAGAGGTTTCTCATAAAGAGCCACTGATTCATAACTACCACCGCACCATTCCCTTAAAAAAAAAAAAGACCTCTCCTTTTACTTCTTACTGCCAGGATCTCAATAGTTTTCTGACCTAGAGCTTTCTCCAGCCACTCGCTGTAGCTTGCAGAGGACTTCGTTGATAATAGCTGCTTGGCTACCTAATATAGCAACATCAGCCAACCAGAGGTGATTAATGGAATGTGGACCTCACCAAATTTATGGCCAGCAGCTGCCACTGAGTCTCTGGGACCAGCCAATGGTAGTTCTTAGAAAGTCCATAGCTCGGTGGTACAGCACAAGAGCTTAACCCCAATTTCAATCTCCAGTTAAAAAGATTTCAGGCAACACAGTATGAAAATACTGTTTGATGCCATCTCAGTCAAATGGAGTAATGCCAAGCCAGATGGACCAATGGCCTGACTCAGTTAAAGGCAGCTTCATGTGGCTTTTGCTAGCAGTTGCCTACCCAGTTCAGTTCCTTAGGGAAACCTTCTTACCCTTACATAGCCTGACTGAAAACAAAAGAACCTCGAAAAGCTTTCCTCTCTGGTCACCTGGAAGTGAACATTCCTTGTCATGGAGAATGAATGGAGTGTATCTGCATACCTTCTCATTTGATTTGTACCTTTCTGCTTACCTGATGGGAAAATATGGCTTGTATGGTTTGAAGCCTGTGCTTAAGCCAGCTATTAAGTACCACTTTTCAAGGATACTAACATTTATTGCACACTCACGTAGTGCTAATGGACTATTAAATACATATTTACTAGGAATTAAAAAACTAATTTGTCCTCATTAGCTTTTCAAGAACGCAAACAGTATTGAAGGTGCCTAATGTGTTCACAAGTTAACCAAGACTGACAGGGCAATCCTATACTCAAGTAATTCCCTGTGAGACGCAATGGTATTTTTTTAAGAGGCCTCATTACATGAGCAGAATACCCAAGCCATGACAAGTATGCTGGTGGAACTCCACCCATATGCTGGTGGAAGACGTTCTGCTGGTGTAGCTGTTCCACTGGCATATCTTGACAGGTAGAACAGCCAGAGAAGGGTTGAGTCAGCTGCATGATGAAGACAGTACAGGAGAGGAGAACTCATAAGCCATACTCATATTCTGTGCTTCCCCGTATCACATTTATGTTCAGTTTGATAGTGGACCCGGTGTAAGGAATCTCATTTCCATTGGTTGCAATGGGAGGGGGAAAATTAGAAACTAGCCGCCCCTGTCATTATGACCACCCTGCCCATTTGACCACAACAAAGCATAGTGTCAGAGGTCATTATGGCTACTCTAGAGTAACTCCGCTTGAATCCAGTTTGTCTTTAAAGACTTTTATTGTGCAAAGTATTTACAGTGCGGAGACAGCTTAAACATGACCTCTCATTCCGAATCAAAATCCCGCAATGGCGTACGTCTGTTCTTACGCCAGCAAAGTAGTCGGGGCACCCCAAAACGCCTCCCCCTTGACCTGCGTTGCGGTGCTCTCCTTAACTCTTGCGCTGGAAGCAGCGATGCCCTCTCAGTCTCCTCCCTGTCAAGGCGGTGGAGGGGCTCTCCAGCATCCTTGAGCCCTTGCCTGCATCTCTCCTCCCCTGAGCTTTCCCATAGTTCCGCATGCTGGTTTCTCTCTCCCTCTGAGTCTTTCCCCTCCCCCCCTGGCTGCTTCAGACCCACTGCTGCTCCCTGTGCTTGGCGAGGTGGACGTTAGGATGATGGGGGCTGGCTCCCTGTAGGGAGTCACCCTTACACATAGGATATAGTGTAGCTTAGCACCCAATCACAGCACTCCACCACAAGCCTATAAACCCCATGTAGGAAGTGAAAAACTCTAAGGATTGGTGCAGGACTCAGACTCTGGCACACCTAAAGAGCTCTGAATAGGGGACTCTGGTAGCAAGGAACAATGAAGAATGGATGCTCTGCATAAAAAGAGAGCAGTTTTGTCTGATCGTATGAATGAACTACAGTGGTACCTCGGTTTATGAACACAATTGGTTCCGGAAGCCTGTTCATAAACTGAAGCATTCATAAACTGAAGCGAACTTGCCCATTGAAAGTAATGGAAAGTGGATTAATCCGTTCCAGGCGGTCCGCAGAGTACTTAAACTGAAGCGTTCATAAACTGAAGCGAACTTTCCCATTGAAAGTAATGGAAAGTGGATTAATCCGTTCCAGACGGGTCCGTGGAGTACTCAACCTGAAGCGTACTTAACCCGAGGTATGAGTGTAATTGGTTCCGGAAGTCTGTTCATAAACTGAAATGTTCATAAACTGAAGCAAACTTTCTCACTGAAAGTAATGGAAAGTGAATTAATCCGTTCCAGATGGGTCCGCGGCGTTCGTAAACCGAAAATTCATAAACCGAGGTGTTCATAAACCGAGGTTCCACTGTATATGAATGACCAGAATGAATGAATGCATGAGAAGAAACCACATTCATTACTGAACTGTGTGCAAAACAAAAATGTAAATGTAGTTAATTAAAATTTAAGTTAAATCTAATTAACAGGTCATGATGGTGATGCTGCTGCCAAACAGTCCGAGTCCATATTCACCAAGGGCAAAGGGTCTCACGCCTCTGAAGATTCGAAAACACTTCCGTGTTAATTCCTAGGGAAAACACTGTCTTAGAATGTGGAATAGTGACTGAGCAGGGGAAAGCTACTGACTAATTCTTGGAAGCCTCCATAAAGTCATAGTCCTGGTGTATTGAAAAACGAGATTCCTGGCTTCCACAGGGACTCTGAACCATCCCAAATAATGGGACCAAATTCACCAAATGGTCAGTTCCTATGATCTGCGTATAAATGATTTATGGTCTGTAATAACGTCCTGCAGGGCCAGCCCAAGGCATGTTTGCTGAGGCAAAGGACAGGATAGTGCCCACTCTCCATTCCATGTACAGTGGTGCCTCGGGTTAAGTACTTAATTGGTTCCGGAAGTCCATACTTAACCTGAAGTGTACTTAACCTGAAGCGAACTTTCCCATTGAAAGTAATGGAAAGTGGATTAATCTGTTCCAGACGGGTCCGTGGAGTACTTAAACTGAAAGTACCCAACCTGAAGCGTACTTAACCCGAGGTATGACTGTACTGAAGATAACTGAGCGGGCAGCTGACTCTTACTTCAGCAATGGGATACCATCCTCAACCGCATCCTGTGAAGCAGTTTTGGTTTAGGACAGGACATGTTGGTTTAGGACAGGACCCATTTGGCTCAGGACAGGACATGTTGCATATATAGCTCTGTTCTTCCGAAGAGGAGAATGGCTAAGGCGATCAGGAGGAACAGCCTAGTGTCTGTTATGTTAAGCAGTTGCTTCACTCTGTCTACTGGTGCCCTCCCAAATGAAGAGGTGTTTTTTTTTAATTATTATATAAAAAACAACATTTTTCTTTGCCTTCCTTAATTTGATCTGGGTATGTGCCCATGGAACGCCCTATGCAACAGATTCACATCTAATCTTGATGGTCTCTCTTATAACAGCTGGTATGTGTTTCATCTCTCTGACATAGCAGATTGGGGCATCATGGATATATTCACAAGCAAACAGCAGCCAAATGACACCGTAACTGTGTCACTGTGACACAGTTTGAAATAGAAATTCACTGTTAAAACCAATGTTCAAAACACATTTCATAACCGAATAAAAAGAGCACTTTTATGAACCTTTATAAAGGAAGTACTGGCGGGTAACTTTAAAACTCTCAGGCTCAAACAAGAGATTACAAGTGCACAATAATTTGCAGTTTCAGAGCCTGCTTCAGAATTCTTCCACCTACTGCAGGAATTCATTCATCCCGTATGTACGTAGGAAGATACAAAAAGATACATAAACTTACTTTGTAGTCAAAACAACACCAAGATTACTTCCTTTCAAAACAAAAACAAAAAAACCACTGAGGATCTTGAAAATTATTGATGAGCCATGAGATTTCACTGTTCGTTTTAAAGGCATAGCATAACAAAGGGGACGATAAATTTTGGGTTTTCGTCCTTAGGGCTTTTTGGTCCAGTATATAAAAATGTCTCCTATGTCTGTGGACATTACAAAAACCTATAGAATAATAAATGATTTACTCCATAAAGATTAATGGGATTTCACTGTTGGCTGAGACCTGAAGCCGCCGATGCAGAAACTGTTCCCACACCCAATAATTTGCAATGGGAAAGTGGCAAGTGGAAGGGAAGGGTTAACCCATTCTGCAGCCACTGATTTTCCTCTGGCAATGCCCACCTTCTCCAAGGCCATTCCTATGCCTCCCAACACACCTACATAAACACAGTCCTCTGCCAAGCTTACTTCTGCTCTAGCTGAGGGAAGAATCGGCAGGTAGAAGGGAGTTTGTAACCCGCTCTTCCATCTACTGATTCTCTCTGGCACACATCTTGATTTTTTGAAGATTCAAGCTTTGTTGAACAACACCCAAATGCCATATTGTCTTTTCTAGTTGTGGATATCACCTCCATTGCATCACTCACCATTGTTTAGTCTGTTCATCGGTGAGCAATGAGATGTGGTTTCCCACTATGTACTAAACTGGCACGGCTCCAACAATTTTGCTTCTGCGCTGTCGTATGCTGGAAATGCCCCTAGCAGAAGCGAGTTAAACTGTGCCTTAGATGCCAATTATTTCAGAGCAGGACAGAATGCTTCAATGCAGCTGGATCATGCTCCATCTGCTCCTAATCCATGGGGACAGGGCACTTTATTTCAAGGATGTGCAGATGCCCAAAAAACAACCACAAGAATAAAGCCGTGTTTCAGTTCCTTCCTTTCCTTGTAGGAGCAGCTGTTGTAGCTTGTCACTAGGAATGACATTCTTTGCCCCAATCACTTGGCTGCAGCAATGTTTGAAGGTAATAATGATGATGGTAATTATTATTAAGCACCTAAGTAATTACACACTGTACACAGCAGCAAAAAAAAGAGAAAAATGTTGTATGTAAACTGTTTAAGGGAAGTTTTAAAAGAAATGAAAGCAGGAAAATTATTCAAGAATTGTCAACATTCTTGAATAATTTTCCCGCTTTGAAAGGGAACATTGAAAGGGGGGAAAGTGTGTAAATTAATCTGCAAACAAGTATTATAGAGGGAAAGCATAATCTAAAACATGTTTTTTAAAAGTTGCCTCTTAAAAAACCAACAGTGGGGGATGAGCAAGAGAAGCCTGAATTTCTAACAGGTTATGAATTCAATAGTTATAATACAGCCATAGAAAAAGAGCAATGGTGTGATAATGAGAGAGAAAAACAATTTGTTGGAAAGTTGAAAAATGTATGCCTTTTCAGCCAAATTTCTAAGAGGAACAGGAAGTCCTAAATATTATTACCGTAGTTTATTAATAACAGTGTTTCCTTCTATAAGGGTCTGATGACTTCTGTTTCAGTGTATCTGAAGAAGTGTGCATGCACACGAAAGCTTATACCTAAAACAACTCAGTTGGTCTCTAAGGTGCTACTTTATATATTTTTTAATTCTTTTAGAAGGATTCTTTTAAAGACTTCCTTAGATCATATAACTTTTTTGAAGACTTGATTCTTTTAAGGTACCAGATATTTTCAAAGAACCCGGGGACACTTTTCAACTTCCTACCTACTAAATAGATGGATTTTGTCAGGGGACTGATTTATAAATCCAGGGACTGTCCCTGGGAAACACGGACATCTGGTAACCTTATTTTAAGGGAGTTTTTAGGTTTTTAAGAAGAGTCTTTTAAACTAACTTTTTAAAGAATTTATTTTGACTAAGGCAGACCAACACGGCTACCTACTGAATCATGTTTCCTTCTGTCTTCACTGTGCATTTTGCTTCTTATATCAATGTTCCAATATGCCTTGAAAAGGAAGGTGAAAAGTGAGTTAGCCACACATGAGACACTTGGTAAATGTGTGCTCAGGCAGCATTGCACCATAGTAAAGAATGAAAAAAATGTTTCATAATCACAACTATTTCATTTGTTTTGTTATGATTAAAGTCTGGTACATTTCTCTGTGTAGTTTTGCACAACTCTGTTAATGAACTACTTGAATACGGTACACTCTACTTCTCAGTCCTGGACCTTCAACTGATGAATACACATGATCAGGCAAAAGGTGACTTCTTCCAGAACATAAAATTCTATACAGTGATGAGAAGGAACATTGAACCATTATTCTCATGTTCAGAAGTTGATAGATATTAATTCCTATTATGTTCACCCCAGGAAGCATAGCACCAAGACTGGGTTAAAATTAAATATTTTCTACCAGAACATGACAAAACTGTATCTGACAAGTTGAACTCTGAGGGGAGTTTTCGGATAATTCAGCGAGAGTATGTGGGTGCATGGAATTCTCTGCTCATTCCTTTATTGAATGCTCAAATACCCCCCCCCCAAAAAAAAACAATTCACCAGATTTTCTTATATTTCCTCTTTGTCTGAGGACCAAATTACACATGATGCTCAGTAGCATGAAATTTCCCCTTCTGGCACTTTATCCTCCCTGCCACTCTGGCCCAATCCAGTTGTAGAAGGGATTCTTATCCCTTTGATAGTTTTCCTAAAGAAAATTTGCCTCTTCTCAACCTGCTCCCCCGTCCCACCAGAATAAAACACACATTTCTCCTCTGCAGAGGAGCTTCATGGATTTGTTTGCTTGTTTTTAGGGGGAAAGTCCAGGAGCGGTAAAAGTTAAAATCCCTTCCCCATATTGGTTTTTCACTCTAAATTGCAACCTTCACAGCTGCATTTGTTTTGTTTTAAAGAAAGCATCCTACAATTAATACTCACCCCCAACTTCTCCTGATTTTAGCTGATTTATGGCCTTGCACGAACAATAATTTGGCCCCATCACAAAAGGTATGGGGGCCGGGCCCCCTCTGCCTCCACTTGTAATTTGAGCACTGGAGCGCATGCAGAAAGATGTCCAGTGTCAGTCCCCAGCCAGGTAGCAGGGATGGCCTTGACATACTGCTGCCAGTCAGAGCAGGTAATTGTGGTTTCAGAGACATCAGGGATGTGACACAGTATAGGGCCATTTGTTTTGATCTTGTTTTTTGTTTGGCCCTAAACAAATCTGCTCAACTGGCCAGAGCATGGGGTCAATATTAAGAGGCAGAAGTTTATCTATCTATCTATCTATCTATCTATCTATCTATCTATCTATCTATCTATCATCATCTATCTACCTACCTATCATCTATCATGTTTTTCTCCGGCTTTTCTCCAGATAATACAGGGTACCTGCCACCTTTATGACACTGTGAAACACAATGATGTTGAGAGTTGGTTGGGCTGAGAGACAGCAAGTGGCCCATGACTACACCAGTGTGGTGTAGTGGTTAAGAACGGTAGACTCATAATCTGGGGAACCGGGTTCGCGACTCCGCTTCTCCACATGCAGCTGCTGGGTGACCTTGGGCTAGTCACACTTCTCTGAAGTCTCTCAGCCTCACCCACTTCGCAGGGTGTCTGTTCATGGGTGTAGACAGGGGGGGCAGGGGGGCAGTTGCCCCCCCCCCCTAGAAGCAAAAAATTAATGTATTTTAAAGACCATAACCAGCACTTTTCCCCTCCAAAAACTGAAGTGGAAAGGGCTTTGCTTTAGCAAGAGTAGCTAAGTCTCCGCTTGCTGGGGGGGGGGGAACAGCTGTAACAAAAACACATCAAATAAATAAAGCAAAGTGGCTACCAGTAGTTAAGCAGTTAAGACAATGGAGCAGATATCTCCAGGCAAGTTTCGATAGCTGACCACTTCACCCTATTGTTCTTCAGTGGAAGTTGTTAATGAGCATTCAGGAATCACATTAAGAGTTCTATTGACGATTTAATGAGGGTGCAGAGGATTCAATTTGACTAAGGTGGCTCTGCAAGGCTAAAAGGAAGTGAATAAGAAAGGGGGGGCTGTAGCTTTGACAGACACAGTGATGTTTATAAAAAGCACAGGTGTTCCAGTCTGCCCCTCCTCCTGCATCTGTATACTGTAAATCAGGGGTGGCCACCTCCCAAGAGACTCTGATCTACTCACAGAGTTTAAAACTGGGAGTGATCTACCCCCTTTTGGGGGGTTCAGGTCAAAGCTGTTGAGTTTTTTTAAGGAAGGGAAGCCCTGTTTTGGGGGGTTTAGGTCAAACTTGTTGAGCTTCTTTTAGGAGGGAGGGAGGCCCATTTTTGTTTAGGGCTTCAGGTCATAGTTCAACTTTTTTTAGGGAGGAGGAAAATTTTGGGTGAGCTTTTTTTAGGGGTGCCAGTGACCTACCAGTGATCTACCACAGACATCCAGTGATCTACTGGTAGATCACAATCTACCTGTTGGACGTGCCTGCTGTAAATCAAGCAGAGAGAAAGCTGCTTACAAGGCTCCTGTACAGGCGTACCGGTATCTTCCTCTTGCTGCAGAGTTCCAGCATCACAGCGTCACCCAGAGGCACCCACAAATATGAGTTATCCCTCTCTCTATTTCTTCCTTCCTTCCCTCCCTCTTCCATCCTTAATAAAATACTGGGGGGGGGCAGATAAGCCCCACATAGAAAGCCCATCAACATGGGGGGATGATTCTTTCAAATATGGTATTTACCAGTAATTGGGGGTGGGGGTGGGAGAGGCACCTAGGCCTCTAGGAGTTGGCTGCTATGTCTAGGAGTAGGACAATTCAAGAAAGCAGAATGATGCATATGCTATGGTAATACAGTGGAACCTCGGTTTATGAACACCTCGGTTTATGAATTTTCGGTTTATGAACGCCGTGGACCCATCTGGAACGGATTAATTCACTTTCCATTACTTTTAATGGGAAAGTTCGCTTCAGTTTATGAACGCTTCAGTTTATGAACAGACTTCCGGAACCAATTACACCCATGTTTCAGTTTATGAACGCTTCAGTTTAAGTACTTCACGGACCCGTCTGGAACGGATTAATCCACTTTCCATTACTTTCAATGGAAAAGTTCGCTTCAGTTTATGAACGGTTACTCCGCGGACCGTCTGGAACGGATTAATCCACTTTCCATTACTTTCAATGGGAAAGTTCGCTTCAGTTTATGAACGCTTCAGTTTATGAACAGAACCAATTGTGTTCATAAACCGAGGTACCACTGTATATCAATAGAATCATAGAATTGTAGTCGGAAGGGACCACAAGGGTCATCTAGTCCAACCCCCTGCAATGCAGGAATTTTTTCCTAAGGTGGGGCTTGAACCCACGACATGGTTGAAATATTATGCTGATATGCAGCAATGCCTCGGAGCTGTCGTGACTGCAGCCGTGCCTTGCCTCGCCCTCGCCCGCCCTGCCACCCCCTCTCGCCTGCCCGACCCTCCCGTCCTCTTGCTGCAGAGTTCCAGCATCACAGCGTCACCCAGAGACACCCACAAATATGAGTTATCCCTCTCTCTATTTCTTCCTTCCTTCCCTCCCTCTTCCATCCTTAATAAAATACGGGGGGGGGGAGATAAGCCCCACATAGAAAGCCCATCAACATGGGGGGGGTGACTCTTTCAAATACGGTATTTACCAGTAATTGGGGGGGGGAGGCACCTAGGCCTCTAGGAGTTGGCTGCTATGTCTAGGACAATTAAAGAAAGCAGAATGATGCATATGCTATGGCAATATATCAATAGAATCATAGAATTGTAGTCGGAAGGGACCACAAGGGTCATCTAGTCCACCCCCTGCAATGCAGGAATTTTTTCCTAAGGTGGGGCTTGAACCCACGACATGGTTGAAATATTATGCTGATATGCAGCAACGCCTCGGAGCCGCCGTGGCTGCGGCCGTGCCTTGCCTCGCCCTCGCCTGCCCTGCCCCCCCTCTCGCCTGCCCGACCCTCCCATCCTCTCCAGCCAAGCAGGGTAGCCACCCCCTCTCGCCAGCCCCAGAAGCACAAGGTGGCCGCTGCCGCCGCCGCCACAATGTCACCGGGTCTGCTGGCCCTGTAGCCCCGCCCACATTCCCACTTCGTGGCCCCTCCCCTCCCGTGCCTTGGCCCCGCCCCTGAACGACCATGGCTTGCCCCCCCCCTAGTTTTGATCCTGGCTACGCCCCTGTGTCTGTTGTTGAGGGGGGGGAGGAAAGGAGATTGTTAGCCGCTTTGAGACTCCTTCAGGTAGTGATAAAGCGGGATATCAAATCCAAACTCTTCTTCTTCTTCACAGCGAGTTTCGTGGCTGAGCAGAGATTTGGACCAACATCTCCCCAGCCTGTGGAACACTCTATCCCAGTGTTTCCCAACCTTGTGCCTCCAGCTGTTTTTGGACTACAATTCCCATCATTCCTGACCACTGGTCTTGCTAGCTAGGGATGATGGGAGTTGTAGTCCCAAAACATCTGGAGGCACAAGGTTGGGAAACACTGCTCTATCCACCATGCCACACCTGGTCTTGGTCAAGGAGGAGGTAGGAGATAGAGAGATCAAGACAACACAGGAGCAGAAAAGGCAGAAGGTAGAAGGAGGGGCAAAAAAACAGGGGTGCCTTTGGGCATTTGAGACCTTACAGTTCATGTTTTCAAGCTGTTCCTGGCAGTCCTAAAGGAATGGCAATTCTTCACTGTAAATTAAATAATAATAATACCAGTAATAATATTGTCACAAGATATACAGTCAGAAACTGGTGCTTTAAGAAAAGATAGCTAGCAAAATGGAGTTTGTTGCCAGAAACATGACTCTTCTTTTCAAAGATATGGATTTGTCCCACAAACTAGAAAACGGGGAATAAAATCTTCACATAACTGTGATCTAGTTGGCATGTTTCATCATGGGGGAAACACTAATGGAAAAGTTAATACAAAATGTGGAATAAGGTCACTTTTAAAGACAAAGATTGGACAACTCAGCCATAAAATCTGAATAAGTCACCTAATTCTGGGCATAAGTTACAGGCAGTGCTTTATGATTTCAAGCATTGTTTTATTCTTGGAAGCAAATTCTTTTAGCCAAAGGGTAGTTGAGTAGCCATGCAAAATTGCACACATGTGCACACACTTAAAGCAAGCACAATTCATTTCATAGTGTCTTTTTACATGGATTTATTGATTTGCATTTATTTTACTCTTTCCAAAATCAGTATTAGTTGAATTTAATAGCCCTGCCTTTGGTCCTCCCAAATTGCAGAATAATGAATGAATTAAAGAACAAAAGCAGTAAAAAGCTGGTGTTTGGAAATTATTAAAATAGCGCACTGCACTAATAAATGATACTGGAGTTTGTTTTGTTTTTTTACCCACTATACGGGCAGAATGCACCCATTGTGAATATTTGCTATGGAACAGCTTTTGTTATATGTCCTATAAATCATTCCTGCTTCAAGAATATGTAAAAATATTAGAAACAAGTCTGTTTAGGGAAATGAAGTAATGGAACTCAATGCAGGAGGTCAGAAGAGAGATAATCCAGAGAGTACGGGGCAATCCTCAGAGACCACTCTGTGCATCTGTTAGAGATGCATACAGGTCTATAGATCCTCCCTCCCCACTCCTTGTACTGTTCTCGGAATACTCAGAATATGTTTGCACCAGCTGTTTTTCATATAAAGAGACCAAAGGGTCATCGGGGGAAATACACATACAGAGGACATTAAGGGGGCAATGCAGTGTATAAGTGTTTGTATGCTCATCTTAGGAGCCTCTATGGCAAGCTGGGCGTAATGTGAGTACTTGGTGCTGCAGAACAAGAGACAAAGATGTAATGGGTGCGTTGGAAATCTGATGGACAGGACAGAATAAGTGGGATATGATTATATGTAGATATAAAGTCTGTAGAAGGATAGGGAAGGGTGTATTGGAGAGAGTTTCAAATGTCAAAGGAGTGCATACAGTCCAATAAACCAGATAAATTGAGAAGAACGAATTCTTCAGCAGAACTGTGGTGGTTAGAAACAACAGGTCTGAAAAAGAGAACTGGGAATGCATCACTATTTTCCTGATGTTGAGTAGAAGAGGAGGAGGAGGAGGAGGAGGAGGAGGAGGAGGAGGATGTGGTGGTGGTGGAGGAAGAGGAGTTTGGATTTGATATCCCGCTTTATCACTACCTTAAGGAGTCTCAAAGCGGCTAACAATCTCCTTTCCCCTCCTCCCCCACAACAGACACCCTGTGAGGTGGGTGGGGATGAGAGACTTCAAAGAAGTGTGACTAGCCCAAGGTCCCCCAGCAGCTGCATGAGGAGGAGCGGAGAGGCGAACCCGGTTCCCCAGATTATTAGTCTACCACTCTTAACCACTACACCACACTGGCTCTCACTGAGAGCAAGTTGCAAATGGAAAAAAAGAGATCAGGCAGGCAAGCCAAAGCGGAAAGTATTGCATTTGTGGGTGACATAAACTAGTCTCAAAGGCCTGCACCTTTGAAAGTTTGGCCACCGAACCAACTAGAGGGGAAGTGACTCTGGATTTAATCCCAGAACCTGGCTAGAGATGCAGATATTGTTGAAGTGGTGCTATCAAATTCAGCATACAGTGGTACCTCGACTTACGAAGGTGATCCGTTCCGCGACGCTCTTCGTAAGTCGAAACCTTCGGATGTCGAAGCGTTCATTTTGTGCATGCGCGAAGTGCGATTTTGCACATGCGCAGACCGCGCGTCCCGCTTCTGTGCAGGCGCAGAATGCACGCACGGTGAAAATACCTCCGGGTTTGCCAACTTCGTAAGTCGAAACCTTCGGAAGTTGAGGCATTCGGAAGTCGAGGTACCACTGTATTTCTAAGTGAAAGGCTGCCCAAAGAGCCATATTTAATTTCAAAAGAAGTAACTTTTTTTTTAAAGGGGGTGGAGTGAGAAAGGGGATTAGTTAAAAGGAAGTTGAAAGGGAGAGTTAAGCTGCCTTTAAAGAATAAAAATATTGTCCAAATGAGGGGAAAAAATTAAAAAGGAGTACAGACTCTGGCAGAGCAATGTAAGTTTTAGTGATGGAAAAATTACTTGAGGTCCTTGAAACTTTTGAGCCCCCAGGTTGAAGTGAACACACACAAAAAAGCAAGTCTCAAATTGAGGCCTGCAACTCACTGCTGCCACTCTCTGCTACTCCTTCTGCAAGAAAAATACCCTAACCTTGTGCAAGTAGGAGGGGTAGCAGGCAGTGGACTCCAATCTACCCAGAATATATTTTTGTTCCATTGTGTATCATGGAGTTTCTTCATATGTGCAGAACTCTGTAGTTGGCTACTTGCCAGAATGAATTGGAGCAGGCTCAATATACAGATGTCACAGATTGGGAGTGTTGTAGAGAGAGGTTTGGAAGAGAGATTCTTACTCTCTTGAAGCAGAGTTAGTACAATGGTGATCGCTACAAGCACATTTAAACTTGGTTCGATTTATAGCTACCCTCATACACCTTTAAGTCAACATTCCCCATAAAAATACTTAGACTAAATTGCAGACATTTAGCTTTGCAAATACAGTGAAAGTTTCGTTTACAGAATTTCCAGAAATTATAGCAAACAGGTCTCTTTCTGTAAGCAGTAAACTGAAGATGAATAAGTTTCCAAATGACTTAAAAGAAAAGTACTGTACTGTACAGTCATACCTCGGTTTAAGTACGCTTCAGTTTGAGTACTTTCAGTTTAAGTACTCCACGGACCCATGTGGAACGGATTAATCCACTTTCCATTACTTTCAATCGGAAAGTTCGCTTCAGGTTAAGTACAGACTTCCGGAACCAATTGTGTACTTAAACCGAGGTACCACTGTACTTGGTTTCCTTACCAAAAGGCTCACCCAATATTTGGGGTAGCAAAGATGCAGGCTGTAAAATCTCCCTTTTGGATAATTTTAGTTCACTTGGCTTTTCTTGCAGCTGGGAGCCATATCCACATGACTTATTGCTTGTTTCAGGAAGCAAGAAGGGTGGGGGAGAATAGGAGGAGCAAAACAAAAGACTGCAGGGAGCCTGCAAAGCGCCATGCCTACGGGCAACCTGAGCTCAGGTTAACTCTTTCACACATGCAAGTGTGAGTCAATGGGGGGCATTAGGCATTAAAAAAGAGGACACACATATTGATAAAACATACATGTACTAATTCATTTGTATAGAGCTAAATTATGGATAAGGAGTTGCATCTAACAGTGCTGTTCCACTTATGCAACAGATTTCCACTTGCGCAATGCAACTTCCCCCTCCTCACTTCTGCATGCTCTCAACCTCTGCTCTAGTGGGTTGGGCGATTTGGATGGGGCACAGGGAGAAGTCCTGTTGTGTGAGGCGGAGACTGCTTGATGAGCTGTCCGGGAGCTAGCTGCTGGTGGGAAACTTCAAGGCCCCTGTTCAAACCCTATGAAGGTGCTTTAGTTTTAAACTGGACTAGGATTGAACACCTCCTTCTTAAACTATTTCTGTTTACAAAGGTTTGCAACTAACATTGCTTTAACATGGGTCAAAATTAAATGAGTGGGCAGTTTTTAACTGCAGGGGCTGCAAGCTAAGGTAAAGGTAAAGGGACCCCTGACCATTAGGTCCAGTCATGACCGACTCTGGGGTTGCGCGCTCATCTTGCATTATTGGCCGAGGGAGCCGGCGTATAGCTTCCAGGTCATGTGGCCAGCATGACAAAGCCGCTTCTGGCAAACCAGAGCAGCACATGGAAACACCGTTTACCTTCCCGCTGTAGCGGTTCCTATTTATCTACTTGCATTTTGACGTGCTTTCGAACTGCTAGGTTTGCAGGAGCTGGGACCAAGCAACGGGAGCTCATCCCGTCACAGGGATTCGAACCTGCCAACCTTCTGATCAGCAAGCCCTAGGCTCAGTGGTTTAACCACAGCGCCACCTGGGTCCTTTGCAAGCTAAGGACACACTTTATTTATTTATTTATTTATTTATTCACTCTCCTGTACTTTGTAACAGTATTAATGCTAGGATGAAATGCTCACTTTAGATATATTTAAATACCAGCTTTTTTTTTTTTAAAAAAAAATAAGTTTTCTACCATGCTTATCTCAAAAAGGCATCTACACTGAGGCTTTTATTTAAATTTAACTGATAAATTGGTTAAAAGGTAAATGATTAATCAACCTTTTTCTTTGTTGGCTGGCTGCGCTAATATCCACCCCTTGGAAGATCAAGATCTCAGTAGCAGTTCGTTACTTTATTTTGCAACCCTCCTCTCCTCGGAATGATATGCATGCTGGCAACTAGTCAAAAGGATCAAGAATGTGAATGAAATAGCTCATACCAGAAAGTCCCTTTTTCTTGAGGGAGAAAAATGCGAAAAACAATAGGAAGTTATTTCCAGAAATCATTCATGAAATATCAAAGGCACCACCAACAGGCTCTTTGCCCTTTTCTCTCTCGTCTTCAGCATTCATTCATAAGAAGAATGATTCATGCAAGAGCTATGGTGAATGGGCAGCAGCCTCAATAGGCCCACCTACCTTGGCATATGACAATGTAAGTTAAATGAGTTCATTGAACAGGGAGACGGTGGGCAAGCCCATCAGGAAGTTCAACACGCCTCTCCCTTTCTGGACAAAACTAGAACAGTGCTGGCATTTCCCCCCTTGACTTGTTAAAAATAATGTAAATTAGGGGCTCTCCTCCCCACACACATTAAAAACAATTCTCTCTCTCTCTCTCTCTCTCTCTCTCTCTCTCTCTCTCTCTCTCTCTCTCTCTCTCACACACACACACACACACACACACACACACACACATTACAAGTTCAGTTCAGTTCTCAGAAATAATTATAAACAGACCTTCCCTATCAATATTTACATGCACACAGTTGCCTCAAGGAAGCTCTGTCCATCAATATGCTTTGACTTGTTAGAAACTTGTTTAAGACAAGCCTGTACAACCTGTGACGTACCGGGCCAAATGCAGTCCAGCCATGTATGGTAGCCCACCGATACTCAATAAACATCCTGCTTTTGCTTCCAGCCTGGGGCTTCAAAAGCACATCGGCTGTCAAGTACTTGGCAGACCACACTATTTGGTTGTTGAGCTGTTTGGCTCAGTGGTGTAGGCCTGGCTTAAAGAGCACAATAGTATTAGAAATCATGCCAAACGAATGCTGCAAATCTGAAGCTAGGTCACGTAAGGCCTTAATAGGCTAAAAGGCACCAGCCCAAGAACATAAGCAGAACGTGCTGGGTCAAGCCAAAGACTCGTCTCGTTCAGCATGCTGTTGTCACAGTGGCCAACCAGATGCCCATGGAAAGCATGCAAGCAGGACATGAGCACAAAGTAAATGGTGTTCAAAGTTTTACTTCCTCCAGCAATGGAGGTGGAACACAGCCATCTTGGCTAGGAGCAACTAATGTCCACCAAGAAATGCAATCCATTCGACTAGACATTTTGATGGAAGTTTTGAGACCAACTTACAGCACGAGGAGAAATCATCGTGAATTCTGTTGTTGTTAATTTGATTTATTGCCCATCATTCATCCTAAGATCACAGAGCAGGTCACAACAATTTAAAATACAGCATAAGTTTTTCTTTTCTTTTCTTTTAAGACCAGGGTAAAGAGGTGCATCTTCAGCATAAAAGGAGAAACTGTACAGTGAAGGTGCCAGACACACCTCCAAGGGGAGGGAATTCCACAACTTAAGGGCTGCCACAAATAATGTCCTCTCCTGGGCCTTCCCAAACTTTGTAATTTAAACTATATTTCAAAATAAAATTCCATATCAGAAAGATCTTAACATCCAGGAGGGTCTGTAGCAAAGGAGATGTATTGGTGCCACCACACCCCTCCCCCCAAAATCACTTTACCATATGCCTTTGTGCCACAGTGTGAGAAGAACAGGAAGCTTCCCCTGCGTTTGATTTTGCTGCAGTAGTGCGTTGCCCCCCCCCCACATATATGTCACCCACAGCCTTAAAGGTGAGTTACGCTGGGCTTGCGCCACTGATGGGGGCCAGTTTCACCAATCCCTGCACCGAGTGAAATTGTTCTTATACATTTATTTATTAAATCTATATCCTGCACAATCCTCCAAAGGAGCCCGGAGCAGCAAATGTAACTGTGGCTGTCTGTGATGGGAAGGTGTATAGGAATACATTAAATCCATTAATTATTATTATTATTATTATTATTTATTTGTACCCCACCCTCCCCGGCCGGAGCCAGGCTCAGAGCGGCTAACATCATATAAATAATACAATATGCATAAAAGCAAGCAATCAATCGATTAAAATGCATCCCAAAGTTAATTAAAATAAATTATAATTAAAGTTTAAACTGGACAAATTACAATCCTCAGGTTAAAATTGAAAGCGGTTAATATTCGCCAGGACCAACTGTTTCCACTGATATTATATGGACCTGTGAGCAGGCTGGGAAACCTCCTTCGTGCTTGTTCTTATACAAAGAGAAAATGAGTCAAAATGAACTCTGACCAAAGGCCTGGAGGAACAGCTCTGTCTTGCAGGCCCTGCAGAAGGATGTCAAATTTCGCAGGGCCCTGGCCTATTGTGAGAGAGCGCTCCATCAGGCTGGGGCCATGGCCAAAAAGGCCCTGGCTTCGGTCAAGGCCAGTCTAATCTCCCTGGGGCCCGGAATCTTCAGGGTGTTGTTATTTGCAGACTGTAAGGTCCTCTGTAGGGCATACAATAGGGCCCTGGCCTATTGTGAGAGAGCGCTCCATCAGGCTGGGGCCATGGCCAAAAAGGCCCTGGCTCCAGTCAAGGCCAGTCTAATCTCCCTGGGGCCCGGAATCTTCAGGGTGTTGTTATTTGCAGACTGTAAGGTCCTCTGTGGGGCATACCAGGAGAGGCGGTCCCATAGGTACGAGGGTCCTAGGCCGTATAGGGCTTTAAAATTTCATTCATTTGATTTACGTTTGAGCAACATGCCGGGCTTCCCTTACTATAGAGCAGCGTTTCTCAACCACTGTTCCGCGGCACACTAGTGTGCCGCGAGACGCTGGCTGGTGTGCCGCGACGTGCGGTGACGAGAAGGGCGATTTGCATTGTCACGTGCCTGGCGGCCGCCAATAAACAGCACCAACCTGCCGGAAAGCAATATTTTTCCTCCTCTTTCCCAAAGCTCAGTGCAAACGAGCCTGGCGGCCGCCAATACACGACACTAGCCCGCCGGACGGCTTGTGAAGCCTTATTACAGGAGATTGCAACCAACACAGCAATTGGCAAATGTTTCTTACAGTCATAATTTTAGTCAATATAGGGCGGCACAGAGTTAATTTTTTAAACTTTTTTATTGGTGGTGTGCCGCGTGATTTTTTTCACGGAACAAGTGTGCCGTGGCCCAAAAAAGGTTGAGAAACACTGCTATATAGTATGGGCTAGGATAACTTTTACTGCCCTCTTTGAGTCTTGTAAAGGGTCACTGGGCATCGTACAAAGATATCAGAAGTTGTTTCTGTCCATTCAAATCTCCCACATACCTTCACTACTGCTCTTTCATCAAATCAGTGGTCTTGGCCCCAGCAGTGTGGGTAGGTCCCCAACTTTGTGGCATGTATTGCTAGGTTTCTATTGCTCAGTTCTATAAGCTACTGCCTCAACTTACAGCATAAGGCCATCAGGGATCCAAAAGGGAGGACCTCAGTGCTTTTTATACTGAGTGATAAAAGATGAGGCAAAGTTAAAATACATTCCACTGTAATGACAAAGGAGGTGCTTCAGACTTTCCCCACATCTGGCAATGCAACATAGACTCACAGGGAATAACAAAGGGTTAGCCAGAAGTTCTTGAAAACACAGATGCCATCCTGAGAGATGTACGTCAAGAAAAGACTTATGAGGAATGGTTGAGGGAGTTGGGTATGTTTAGCCTGGACAAGAGGAGACTGAGAGGAGCTATAATAGCCATCTTCAAATATCTAAAGGGTTGTCACATGGAGGATGGAGCAAGCTTGCTTTCTCCTGCTCTTGAGGGTAGGATTCAACCCAATGGCTTCAAGTTACAAGAAAGGAGATTCCGACTAAACATCAGGAAGGTCTTTCTAACAGTAAGAGCTGTTTGACAGTGGAACAATCTCCCTCAGGAGGTGGTAGACTCTCCTTCCTTGGATGTTTTTAAGTAGATACTGGATAAGTTGAAATTCTTACATTGCAGAGTGTTGACCCTCAGGGTCCCTTCCAACTCTACAGTTCTATGAATTCTATGAAAAAGAATTGGAAGTTAACAAACCCTCTATAGAAAATGTCAGAACAGAGAAGAAACAACAAAAAGATGACATTTCAGGGGGCACAAACTTATCTGAAAGAGCACTATTACGGAGTGGGGTAGGGCGAGACAGAATCACCTCTGCAAACTCATAATGCATGCGCCTCTTGTTGAAGCACATGCAAGAGTTGGAGATCATGCTATGCATAGCGCTGTGGACTGTGTCCTTTCAAGTGTCCAGAGCCCATTCTGTGATATGTGATGTCATCTTTCCTCCTCAGTAGGCAATTTGTCAAGTGACTGGAGCACACACTGCCTGCAGTGTTTCAGATCGTCTTCTTTCAAGCGCATGCCACTTGAAAAGGAGGCAATGGACAGCAGTATGCAGAATGTGATCTTTGCCCTCCCTGCCCAAAAGAGAGGAAGGCTCTAATGGAGGAAATCATAAACATTATGGTCCTCCCACTCTCTTGGCACGTGCCTTGATAAGAGGAGAATGGACTGTGATTCCGCAGCAAGATGTGACTTTTTGAAATGGGGAGGGGGGGCTTAGTGGGGAGGAGGAACTATTCCACAAAAAAACATGCCTCAACTTCATCTCAATATAATGTAGACTATTTTCACAGTAATGAATAATATTGGCAATTTTGAGTTTTTGTAAAATTGATTTGTAGTTCCCGAAGGAAGAGTCTAGAGAGGGAATTGAAACATGGTAGATGTTGGAAGGACAGAGCGTGAAGCTGAGGCTGCAATACTTTGGCCACCTCATGAGAAGAGAAGACTCCCTGGAAAAGACCCTGATGTTGGGAAAGATGGAGGGCACAAGGAGAAGGGGACGACAGAGGACTACCAACATGAGTCTGACCAAACTCCAGGAGGCAGTGGAAGAAAGGAGTGCCTGGCGTGCTCTGGTCCATGGGGGCACAAAGAGTCGGACGTGACTAAACGACTAAACAACAACAGATGTTGGGGGGGGGACTATATTCAGGATCTCACTTGCACCCTTTGGAATGTTACGGCATAAAGCTGCAGTGCTCTCCTTGTTATGCTTTAGGAGGACAAAGAAAAACAATGCTTTTCTTTCATTTCTCTCCTGAATTCAGACAAACTGGATTGTACAGAGAATTATAATAAACTTCTGGACAAAGTGCAGGTTGTCAGTGCCAGGTTGCAATTTGTCTTGGCTCTTCATTTAAGTCTTACGATTGCATCTATATGATCATTTGTGGAATGTGTGTGTGTGTGTGTGCGTGTGTGTGCGCGCGCGTACATCATTCTAATAGCCATATATTATTCTTGGATATGCATGTGCACGCCAAGGGATGTGGCTGCAATTGATCTCTCTTTCTCAACACACAAATGGCACATGCAAATCACCTGCCTGGGGCAGCACATACTCAGGGAAGCATTTGCTCCACTCCTGATCTTACATAACTGTACTTTGCTGATTGACAGAAAAGGAGTGGCACTTTCACCAGCACCTGGCTGGGCTGGGCCGCCAGGCATGCTATTAACATTTCGAGTCTGACGATCACGTACAAGAGAGGGTTGGTGTGCCAAAAGGCAAGCAAGCTGAATGCTTCTATAGGTAGTCTGATGTGGGCACATACAGCTTGCTCACTGTTTGGAGTTCCAGCTCTTGCCTGTGGGCAGAACGAGTTGTTTGGTGGCTAACGGAACTGCAAATGTCTCCAAAGTGCAAAAGGGTGGGAGGCACATAGAAACAGCCAGCTGGAAGGGATACTTAAAGCCTTCCTCTCTCTGCCTTTCATTTTCTCCTTGCAATCCTTTCCTCAGTTTCTTTTCTCGCTCCAGGACTAGATTTCCACTTTCAGCCCATGAGTGCTTCCTGGACCATTCTCTTTTTCACGCAGTCTTTTTCTCTCGGAAGGGTTTCTTCTCCCCTTCCCCACCTCGGCAACCTACTATGTACCCCTGAATCTGAACAGGGATGCTTACCACTTGATTCCGCTGATGAAATGAACTGGAAGGTAGGGATTTGGTGAAGGGAGAAGATTCTTCACTGTGGCCCTGCCTAGAGCAGGGTTTCCCAAACTTGGGTCTCCAGGTGCTTCTGGACTACGATTCCCATCATCCCTGGCCCTGCTTGCTGGGGATGATGGGAGCTGTAGTCAAAAAACAACAACAGCTGGAAACACAAGTTTGGGAAACAATTATTTACGGTTGTTTCCATAATTGTTACCATTTGCAATTATGGAAGCAGACAATCTCAATGACGAGTCAAAACAATTACAAAATAAAAAAGTAAAAATAAAAAGCAGTGATAAAGGAGATAGCCGGGGGGCAGTATTACTGTGAAAAAATGAGTCAGTTTAAAATGAACAACACAGTAGGCCAATTACCTGCCAGAAAAGTCTTGCCACAGTACTACAGTTGCTATCACAGAAAGAGTGAGAGGTGGGATAATTCCTCACTCTAGCCAGGAATTGTAAACCACCAAAATAAATTATTATTATTATTATTATTATTATTAATCATCTAATTTGTATACCGCCCTTCATCCGAAGATCTCGGGGTGCTTCACATCATCATCATCATCATCGATATATAAAATAAAATGTACCTTTTGTTTTCTCCCCATTTTTTAAACTTCCAATTGTAAGCTCCTTGTGGCAGGGACTTCTTTCATTCTCTCTTTCCTTTTTGCTTACTGTACATGCTATACAATGGATATTGCTGGTGCTTTATAACAGCAACAACAGATAACCACCAGGGTTGCCAACCTGAATAAAATAGTGACCCGGGTAAGCCCTGCCTAGCATAATCAATCACATGATGCAGTACACACACCCCATCTGAATGGGAATGCTCATCAAGTTTGGGAGCCCTGGCCCCCTCAAATATTTTATTGTGGCTACATTAGATGACTCTGACTTGTTTAATAATAATAATAATAATTTATTATTTATACCCCACCCATCTGGCTGGGTTTCCCCAGCCACTCTGGGCGGCTTCCAACAGAAGAATAAAATAATTGATTAAAGATTAAAAGCCTCCCTTAACAGGGCTGCCTTCAGATTTCTTCTAAAAATCTGGTAGCTGTTTTTCTCTTTGACATCTGGTGGGAGGGCGTTCCACAGGGCGGGCGCCACCACCGAGAAGGCCCTCTGCCTGGTTCCCTGTAACTTGGCTTCTCGCACGAGGGAACCACCAGAAGGCCCTCGGCACTGGACCTCGGTGTCCGGGCAGAACGATGGGGGTGGAGATGCTCCTTCAGGTATACTGGACCGAGGCCGTTTAGGGCTTTAAAGGTCAGCACCAACACTTTGAATTGTGTTCGGAAATGTACTGGGAGCCAACGTAGATCTTTCAAGACCGGTGTTATGTGGTCTCGGCGGGCGCTCCCAGTCACCAGTCTAGCTGCCACATTCTGGATTAGTTGTAGTTTTCGGGTCACCTTCAAAGGTAGCCCCATGCAGAGCGCATTGCAGTAGTCCAAGCGGGGGGATAACTAGAGCATGCACCACTCTGGCGAGACAGTCTGCAGGCAAGTAGGGTCTCAGCCTACGTACCAGGCTTGTTTGTCTACTCTACTAATCAATGGAAAATGGATTTGCCAACTGTATTGTTAAGTTGAAATGGGCCCGAGCAACAGGGTTTATTGATGGGGGACAGGGAGAGAGAATAGGCAATTCAGAAACAAAACACTATGAAATTTATCCACAGTGCTGAAAGCTTACTAACGTAACACTCATCAAAAACGTTTCTGTTGTTAAAGTGCTTGGTTACTGAAATAAAAGGGGCTGATGCTGTGACAGTAGCTGTCATGGTTTAGCAGCAAAGGTGGTGCCAGTGACCCTGAAAATCTCGGAGTGATTGCAAAATGGAGATCTCACCATCCAATTCCGAGTGTTCCAGAACTGCCCAAGAAAAGCTGATGAAGTGGAACAGTTTCTGATGAAGTTAAGTGCTGCATTTCACAAAGATTACCCATATCAAAACATCACTGTTGCTAACTTCGAGTCAGATAGATTTAAGGGTTGTGAAGTTGGGGAAAGAACTATTATTAGGAACGTGAAAACAAAATTAATGACGCATGGACTTGCTAATACCAGAAGCTAATACACCTGTGCCCCTATTAAAAACAATAATGGTATGTTAGTTACAATAAATCTTCAACAAATTAATCTCAGTGGCAACTTAAACATGATTAACCTATTTTGGATTGGATTTGCTTGACTCTTTGTCAGGTAGGATACTTTTAGTCCTATTTCACAGAAAAGAACATGAGAAATAGCTACACCAACCACTCCTGGATTATCATAGAAAGGTTACTATACAGTTCTAGTGACACTCAGGCAGCAAAGCTGCATTGAAACTAGAAGGATTTCATTTTGAAATCAGGAAAAAAATTGAAAATGAGTATGTGCTTCTGGTGTAGTATTTTGGAATCCAACCTAGAGTGTATTTCAAAAGTGCCTAACAATTTCACTTAATATCTTAGAAATACCAGCTTTTTTAAATTTCCCTGTAGTCATTGCCCCTAATAACAACATGTTGCATATACATTAGTCCATGAAAATGTCTATGCCCATCCTAGTCTTTCTTCCTGTCCAGCTGGCAACTTATCATTTCTGAATGTTCTACTTACTGCTTTTTGAAATTGTTGCCAGATCTGTTAAGTGTGTCAGTGTACACATATGTATCTTACATGTGCATTCATGCAAAAGCAACATTAAACTTAGAATTAGCACTACTATTCTTTGGATCTTTACTGGAGATAATTGTTTGCATGCAGATGGAACTGTGCTGGCTTTGATTATCTTAATTATTGTTATGGGGGGGGGGATTTAACACTAGTGTGCTTGCTTGCTTTGGAGAGCCAGCAAAAACTATGCCATTGTTGCAGTTGAAATACTTGTTTATAAAAGAATAAAGGATTAAAGTTAAATATAGAATAATGTAGAAACAACAAAATGCTTTATGACTTGAAACCCCACTACAGAAACATACAGAATAGAATAAAAATAAAAAATCCTTCCAGTAGCACCTTAGAGACCAACTGAGTTTGTCATAGGTATGAGCTTTTGTGTGCATGCACACACTTCTTCAGATACACTGTGCATCTGAAGAAGTGTGCATGCACACAAAAGCTCACACCTATGACAAACTCAGTTGGTCTCTAAGGTGCTACTGGAAGGATTTTTTATTTTTATTTTGACTGTGACAGACCAACACTGCTACCTACCTGTAACTAATACAGAATAGAAAGAGCTATTAATACATTGCATAGGCCAATCCACCTATGTATTGCCTGCTGCACCACACAGAGGCAGAGAGTCCTCCTAATATTGAATTGCAAAGTTGTCTAGACGCTAGTGAGCCAGCTTTGCTAGGGGGAATGCAAAAGAACCAGGAAAGGAGTTTACATTCAGAGGAGTAGGCTTTGCCACCTAGTGAGAGTCAGGGATGTGCAAGGCTTGGAAAATATTGAATGTAGAGAGAAGAAAGGGAAGTGAAATGCAAAGGGAAACACAATTGGTAAAGGTAAAGGGACCCCTGACCATTAGGTCCAGTCGTGACTAACTCTGGGGTTGCGGCGTTCATCTCATGTTATTGGCTGAGGGAGCCGGCGTACAGCTTCCAGGTCATGTGGCCAGCATGACAAAGCCACTTCTGGCGAACCAGAGCAATGCACGGAAACACCATTTACCTTCCCGCTGTAGCGGTACCTATTTATCTACTTGCACTTTGATGTGCTTTTGAACTGCTAGGTTGGCAGGAGCTGGGAGCGAGCAACGGGAGCTCACCCCATCACGGTGATTCGAACCGCCGACCTTCTGATAGGCAAGCCCTAGGCTCTGTGGTTTAACCCACAGCACCACCCGCATCCCTTTTTGTTCAAACACAATTGGTACTTGGTTCCAATGAGCTGGGGACAGAATGGAAGCAATGAAGCCAGTCTTCCAGAGCTTTTACTGTGATCAGTGGTTGCATTGCCATGGCTAGGCTTAGAGAGTCCAACAAAAGGGTGGCTCAGCTAAGCTAATCCTTACTTAGTTAAGGCAATCCTTTCACCTGCCTAAGTGGTGACTTAAGAGAGTTCAGTGGTGGGCACTGACCATGTAGCCAAAATGGCGCCACACTTGCACAAGATGGTGGTATCATTAAGCAAACCCCAATGTTTGAAGAAGTACAAAAATATTTGAGGGGGGGGGACCAAGTGGGAGACACTCTAAAAATAGCCAAATGACAGAATGGTGACTTACTGTTGGGTGGGGAAAAGGGAGGTGGAATGAATTGGCGTATTCTGGGGAAGGGCAAGGCTGACTGACAGGAACAGTGAACAGGAATGCTTCATACTTAAATGTTTATTTGCTTTCTTCCAAGTACCGCAGCTGAGACACCCAAGTGAATTATTCATTTTTTGATAATTATCTTCATAATTGTGTGTGATGATAGAGCCACAGACTCATAACAGCTAGAGGGGACCCGTTTTGTAGTCCTATAATTAATTGAAGCAAAATCGTCCCTACCCAAACTTTCCTATCAAGATGTGAAGCACAACTTAAGCATGTTTACTTATGGGAAATCCTAGTGAGTTCAATTAGTTGATTTCTAGTTACCATAATTAAGATTAAATACCCCAAACAGCACTCTCCCACATGAGTAGGGAGAGTATTGTTGCACGTGGGTCCTGCCTATGGGCTTCTCATAGGCATCTGCCTGGTCATAATAAGAACAGGATGCTGGACTAGAAAGACGGATCCAGAAGTAATCTTTTTATGTTCTTATGGCTGCAGCATTTAGATGCACTCCAAGAAGGAGAGGCTGCAGCCTTCCATAAACTAAATTTCAGCACATTTGTCTTGAGGCCCTTGGAGATAAAGTGGAACACAAAAGGGAAAAAAAACATAAATGCTTTCTATATCATATTTCAATACAGTGGTACCTTGCAAGACGAATTTAATTCGTTTTGCGGAAAATTCGTCTTGCGAATCGCAGTTTCCCATAGGAATGCATTGAAATTTCTTTTTTTGCCCATAGGAACACATTAATTAAATTTCAATGCATTCCTATGGGAAACAGCGATTCGCAAGACGAATTTTTCGCAAAACGAATTTGTCTTGCGAGTCACCGTCAGATCGCAAGACGCATTCATCTTGCGAAAAATTCGTCTTGCAGGGCATTCGTCTTGCGAGGTACCACTGTACTATTTTATATATGCTTTAGAATATATAGTTTTATATTAGGGTTTCCTGTCCACCTAATAAATCCAATTTTGCACGCATTATTGATTTCACCTTCACTGATTGTTGCTGATTGGGTGCTGTTCTCTTTCTGTGCTTCAAAACTCAAAGCATATTTTCTTCCTGCCTGCCCTTCTCGCTCACCTTCAACCTGACTGAGCTCCAATGCACAGTACAAGCTACTACTACTACTACTATTCCTCTTAACTTTCTGGTTGAAATAAATGTGCAGGCTTTCACCTACTTAAATACCAAATGAATTACTCTGCTTCCTATACTGGCATTTGAATCCTTTACATCTGGCTTCTAGGCAGTTTAGCAAGGCCAAACACCACATTGTTAACAAAATGTCTACACTACAAAGGAGGAGGGAAGTTGCTTTTCAACTCAGCCTGAGCTTTCCCTGACAATAGCACTTAAGTAATTTAATCAAGAATTATGCTGCCCTTTCTGCCAAAACACATCTAGGCCACGATCCAGCAAGTGTATTGCTGCATTGGGGCTTAGAACGGTTCTTGTTTCATGCCTCTTATTTTAGTTCTGACGTAGCTCTATAATTTTCTTCCTTTGTCATATTTATTTGTTCTGGCAGGCAGATATATAAAAAATGGCAGAACAACAGCTTTCTTTTTAGGCCAAAAATGTGTACGTATAAAGCTAGCATTTCTCTCCAGGGGCAGAAACAATTAATCAGCAAAATGACTAAGCGGAATCCTGTTGCATAACTTTACGTATTAGTACACCAGTGTCCATTCACACAAACACTTTACTTAGCCCAGGGCTTACTGAAAAGTGCAATACTATGCGAGTAGTAATTCAGACCCCTCAATAGTCCTGAATTATTTGGGACACCCCCAATTGGCAGAAGATGCCCCTACTTCTTCTCCCAATCCGGTGTGTGTGTGTGTGTGTGTGCTATATACCCTCACTTGGCTAGAGATGGTCTGGGGAAAGAATGATTGCACTGCACCTGAAATAACAAAGCCTACTGCAGCTATGTGTCTCCCCTGCTTTCTGCATAATATGAAGAGGAAGCCCACTTAAGTGCAGAATCAGTAATGATTAGACTGCAGGGATCATCAAACTTTTTCAGCAGGGGGCTGGTCCACTGTCCCTCAGACCTTATGGGGGCAGGTGGACTATATTTTTTGGGGGAAATGAACGAATTCCTGTGCCCCACAAATAACCCAGAGATGCATTTTAAATAAAAGCACACATTCTACTCATGTAAAAACATGCTGATTCCCGGACCGTCCGCGGGCCGGATTTAGAAGGCGGTTGGGCCAGATTTGGCCCACAGGCCTTAGTTTGCCTACCTATGGATTAGAGCAGGCGTCGGCAAGGTTATCGGGCCATGGGCTGGATCGTTCCCACGGACATTGTCCATGGGCCGGACAGGCGCAGCGCGACGCCGGAAATGGTGTCTGTGCATGTCCGCAGCACTGGAAATCGCTTCTGCGGCTGCGCAGATGCTGGAAATCGCGCCTGCGCAGAAGCGATTTTCAGCATCTGGGCATACACACACACATCTGTGCAGGCGCAGGCGCCATTTCCAGTGCTGCTCAACTAGTCCCCACGCTGCGCTGCGCCAGTTTAGCGCAGCGCATGGGGGACTTGCCGAGCGGGCGGCTTGGTTCACTGGTGGCCCGTGGGCCAGATAAACGGTCTCCATGGGCATCAAGCACCGAGTTTCGGCAATCTAGGGCTCTGTATGTGTTTCTATGTACGCATGCAGCCCCTGAACATGTGGGTTTTGCCATTTACTTCAAGTAACAACAGCTCTGTGTGGAGCTACCCCATCCATGGAACAGAGAGGGCGTACACTCATGGAAGCTTTTGACAGCAAATTAATGAATCATCAGGGGAACAGTGGAACCTCCCTAATTATAAAGGCCAGAAACAGATTTCACCTCCCCAAGTTCAACTAAGAAAAAGAAATCTCCCTTGGCAAAGTTCATTCTTGCTTCACTTTAAACTTGCAGAAAGTTTAAAGATCAAGCTCCACATAGTCCATGGCACACTTCAAGGTCACAAGCAAAATAGCCCAGAAAAGCTAAAGGGCTTGTTTTACATGCCCATAGTATTATAACTCAGAACACTGGGAAAGACTTGCTGTATTACGACGATACGTAAGTAGAAGGTAAAGGTAAAGAACGAGGGTGGCGCTGTGGTCTAAACCACTGAGCCTCTTGGGCTTGCCGATCAGAAGGTCGGTGGTTCGAATCCCCACAACAGAGTCAGCTCCTGTTGCTCTGTCCCAGCTCCTGCCAACCTAGCAGTTTAAAAGCATGCCAGTGTGAGTAGATAAATAGGTACCGCTGCGGCGGGAAGGTAAATGGCGTTTCCGCGCACTCTGGTTTCCGTCACGGTGTTCCATTGAGCGGCTTGGTCATGCTGGCTACATGACCTGGAAAGCTGTCTGTGGACAAGCACCGGCTCCCTTGGCCTGAAAGCGAGATGAGCGCCACAACCCCATAGTCACCATTGAATGGACTTTACTCTCCAGGGGTCCTTTACCTAACATGAGTAAAAGCCAAGTTCATACTGCATCTCTATGCTCAGAAAAATCACTGGCTAAATATGGCTCCTGGGATAGCAGTTTTATTTGCACTTTCCTAGCAACAGGGACGCAGGTGACGCTCTGGGTCGGCGGTTCGAATCCCTGCGAAGGGGTGAGCTCCTGTTGCTTGGTCCCAGCTCCTGCCAACCTAGCAGTTTGAAAGCACGTCAAAGTGCAAGTAGATAAATAGGTACTGCTCTGGCGGGAAGGTAAACGGCGATTCCGTGCGCTGCTCTGGTTCGCCAGAAGCGGCTTTGTCATGCTGGCCACATGACCTGGAAGCTGTACGCCGGCTCCCTCGGCCAATAACGCGAGATGAGCACCACAACCCCAGAATCGGTCATGACTGGACCTAATAGTCAGGGGTCCCTTTACCTTTTTACCTTTAGCAACTGTTCATGTCTACATGGGAGTGGCCTACAATATGCTTACAAGAAAGAAACACTTTTTTTAAAAAAAAAAAGTACTTAAGAGTAATGCCAGCATAAAGTACCCTTTGTAAGTTTTCATGATATATTCCTTATTGAACATACATATAGAAATGGAATATTAAATATAATATTTGCTGTGTAGATTTCCATAAATTGTTCCAGTGCTTTGATTATGGCTGGGAGTTCTTATTCATATCTGCATTTCAAACAATGCAACCGAGGACATAATCATATGCTTCGCTGTAACTATTGTACTTAACAGATAGGCAGTACTTAGTTCTGCTTGTTTTAATTATGGTATCTGTTGTTAATTGCTCCTTGCAGCTGCGTGCATTTCTCTGACAATTTATTTTCTCACAATACTAATTATTATGTTTTAAATGAATTAATTTTTGTTGTGCTAGGCTTAATTCATAGTAACCGTGTCACATTTGTGTCTATCCGACATCCCCAAAGGACGTCCCTATTTTTTATATCATACTTTATGAAGTACCTACAATTAACTGTGTGCTAAACATATGCAATTAAATGCAAAAAAAAAACCCTGAAAGCCCTGAATTAATCCAGTGCATCTAATTTCCACATTACCTCACCCCTCTCTCCCTCTGATTATAGCTGTGAAAATCTCCAGAGTTCTTATGAAGGGTAAGGAGGGGGGGGGGAGATAGGTAATTATCGATAATAACATTTTGCTTCATTTCGGATTTTACTTTTGCACAGTGACATCTTGTGGGCTGTAAAGGAATCTCTCATAAAATAGTGAGCATAGAGACAGGAGCACAGTACTGTCAAACTTATAGGAGTCAAATACTAAGGGTACAAGCCATCATTGTAGCATACAGGTACATTTGTTAGATGTGATCCGGCAAAACCAGAGTCACTGGATGAGATTGGAATCCTTGGCAGGCAGGATTCCATCACAGTTTCTAATGCTTCCCATTCTTTGATCCTCTTTTTTTTTTACAGGACTTAACTTGAAATGTCTTATAGAGCCAAATTCCAAGAGAACATTTCTTCCTTAAAGTAGAAAGCTTGCACATAGGCAGAAAGCCCAAGAAAAGAATTGAGTTATTGTGTTTAAATGAATTTAAAGGAAACAGAAAAGAAGCAAACACACAATTAACCCACTATTAGGGAACTGATGTTTCAATAGCCTTCTGATGAAACCACACCATAGATCTGTTCTACAAAGGGAATTTTGTTAATGTTGTCTAGTGTCAGTATGTAAGCTCTACACAGTTGTTGTTTTTTTTAAATTAAAAATGTAGTTGGAGACAAAGCACAATGCAGATCTACCTATTTTGTATAGTCCACTCTCTCTCTTAGGTTTAGGGTGGATTTTTTTAAATTCTTATTGGCAGCCTGGATAATTTTATTCCCATTTTACAAATGAGATTGGACCAAGCTTGAGAGAGAATGACTGGCTGGAACTCTGTCGCTTAGCTGCAATTTCAATACAAAGAAGTTTGTAAGGCCCAATATAAGATTTCCAGAATGCGAAAGACACAAAGCTAATAAAGCAATCCCTCTTAATGGAATGAGAAATTTAGCAAGAGAGTAAGCACATTTCCTCCCTCAAAGAATTGTGTTGCCCGGTGTCTATGGCACCTAGACACCACCCCTCCGCAGGCTGAAAGGAGCAGTAGTATGCATTTGGCCGGAGAAAGAGAAAATAGTTTTGCAGCCGGCTAGAAAATATGACTCGGACATTTCTGGCTGGACTTTTATGATCTTTGGGTGCTATGATACATGGAGCCAGCAGTGCCTGCAACGTGTGCCTTCTTGCTTCCTACCTGCTTCAGCCCATATATTTGTAAATAAACATGTATTATAAAAGCACCACATACCCCAGTATTATGTCTCTTCACAAGGAAACTGATTCCGTAATGCTATCCTGGAACATCCTACTGCTTGGGGGAATGGGGAGAATGAAACAATATGATATGCTTGCCAGTAGCCCAATGAATAAGCTTTCTTCCCAGTTATTTCCCTATTGCCATATAAAATATTCTCAGCTTGGCTGTTCCCTGCTGACATACAGACAAATAGCTGGTGTCATTAATAGAGTTCTGAGTCCATATGGAAGAGAAGCAATGCCCCAGGCCTCTCAGCAAAGCCAAAACAGTGAAGCCAATTGCCTTTGTCGGCATTTAATGTCCAACTTTTTAGTTAATCTTTAACAGCTTAAAATGTAAGGGTGGGGGGAAGTGACACTGTCAGATTTGGGGTGGCAGCAGTGATATTTGTGAATACTATAGGTCCCCTTTTCTCTTGAGCTTATTTAAACTAGACTAGTTCTATTACCTGGCAGAAACCAACTGAGCATAGCTATGCTTCAGCCCAAGATTTAAAGTCATTTTGAGAAAATCCACAAAAAAATAGGAACAATAACTTCAATCTGTGGTAGTCCACACAGTTCAGATAAACAAAGTAATGAAAGTATATTCAACATACTCAAAGTGCTGTAGTGGGTAGTGGGGGAACTTGGCGAAAATCCTCGCTCGGCCAGGAAGATCACTGGGTTCTGCTTAACCTATCTCACGAAGATTATTATAACAAACTGGGGTTTGGGAAACGAACTGTATGGATAAGAGATATTGGATCTAGCAAATGGGAAATATGATTTTAAAAAACGAAACAACTGTCAGTGATCCTGCTACTTTTAAGAAAAGTTGAATTTTAAACTCAGGCATAGCTACAGGGACTGTTGAAAAGTTGGCACCTCTCATGTAGAACTATATATACCCCTGTGTTTCAGTTCTCTTTCCTTCCACAAGGTTTAATGCAGTCTCCCATAACCTGTTGACCTCCAGCCCCATCCAGCACAAGGTAAATGGTCAGATATTGGGAGTTACCAGGTTGGGTACAACGTGCCTTGATTTGCAGCAGGAGGGTGACAATTGCTGTTCCGCCTTAGGCTGCAAAATATCTTGCGCAGGCTATGAAGTTTGAAGATTCATGGAACAGATGTGTAAGAGTTATATTATACATGATGTAGTTATCTTTAAAGGTTCTGGTACAGAAGAAGAAGAAGAAGAAGAAGAAGAAGAAGAAGAAGAAGAAGAAGAAGAAGAAGAAGAAGAAGAAGAAGAAGAAGAAGAGTAGGAGGAGGAGTTTGGATTTGATATCCCACTTTATCACTACCCGAAGGAGTCTCAAAGCGGCTAACATTCTCCTTTCCCTTCCTCCCCCACAACAAACACTCTGTGAGGTGAGTGAGGCTGAGAGACTTCAGAGAAGTGTGACTAGCCCAAGGTCACCCAGCAGCTGCATGTGGAACAGTGGGGAAGCGAACCCGGTTCACCAGATTACGAGTCTACCACTCTTAACCACTACACCACACTGGAATACTAACCCCCAGTTTGGGGGGGGGGTTCATTTGGTCCCCAAGCAAGTTTTCCCACTTCCTCAAATATCCCATCAATTTTGCTGGCAACAGCACCTTTTTTAAAAAGTAGAGACACAACACTGGGGTGGGCAAAGCCTTGTTGGGGAATGCAAATAATCTCATTCCTGGTCATCAAACCGATAATCTGCGGAGCAGTGAAGGGACAATAAAAACCACTCCTCTCCTGATTGGCATAGATCAGGTGAGGAGGAGAGACTCTCTCTCTCTCTGTGTGTGTGTGTGTGTGTGCGCGCACCCATGTGCCTCCTGTGCATGTTTATGTGTGTGCATGTGCATGTGAGAATGTAGAGTTGCCACACCTACACCTGGTTGCACTCACTCCTGCCATGCAGTTGGAGGGTTGGCCAAGGGTGAATGCTGCCCTCAGGCCAAATAAGATTAGTCCCCAATGCCATAAAGCAATGGAAGATACTTCTCTGTTGCTGCTACCATGACCCTAGCCCTGAGCCAATAACAGTAATTTCAAAGATAAAAGGGGAAGGTCCTTGTGAAAAAGAACCACCTTCCCTTGTTCTCTCCTACAAGAGCGATAAAATTAACTAGACTTGCATGGCAGCAGCTTCCAGTCAATTCTACTTTCCAGAAAGATTTTTCAAAGTATAAGGATGCCAGAGAGGGGGAGCTCACCCATGTTTTTTAAATGTTCTTAAAATGTTAAGACATTGCTCTTCTGTGCATGCGTATTTAAGTATTAAACATGCATAAATACAGCAACTTTAAGAGTTGTGTATAGTGGATATTCATCCCCTGTGTATTTAAAAACTCCCTCTTGAATCTGTGGGTGGTATTCAACTAAATTTTACTTAAAAGATGAATCATTGAAATGAATGAACATGGCCAGGTTAGGTCCATTGATTTCAGAGGGTCTACTCTGGGTAAACCTTAGTTGATTAAAACCTCAGTACCAAGCTGCATGGCTTAAAACAGGGGTGGCCACCTCCCAAGAGACTCTGATCTACTCACAGAGTTAAAAACTGGGAGTGATCTACCCCCTTTTGGGGGGTTCAGGTCAAAGCTGTTGAGTTTTTTTAAGGAAGGGGAGCCCTGTTTTGGGGGGTTTAGGTCAGACTTGTTGAGCTTCTTTGAGGAGGGAGGGAGGCCCATTTTTGTTTAGGGCTTCAGGTCATAGTTCAGCTTTTTTTAGGGAGGAGGAAAATTTTGGGTGAGCTTTTTTTTAGGGGTGCCAGTGATCTAGCAGTGATCTACCACAGACATCCAGTGATCTTCTGGTAGATCACAATCTACCTGTTGGACATGCCTGGCTTAAAACATAAATATGAAAGTTGGTTTTTGTTAACGTTTGATGTTTAACATCTCCAGAATGTTCAAAACTTGTATAAAGCTGACATTGAAATGAGAGCCTCAATGTGTGACTTAAGTTGAAATCATATACCCACTTACCCCATACAACTCCATGGGTCTTACATACGAGTCTTCATGTATAGGATTTCACTGTTATTTTCTTGGATGAGCTCAAAGTAGTTACCCTAATCCAGTGTTGTTTCTAGGAACTCTAGGGTTCCCTCAATGAAAAGATTGGCAGTGGCAGATGAAATGCCTGAAAGATAGTCTGTCTACTGTTATCAATCTCCTCTTGCACTGGCCAGCTGCAAAAGGGTATTGGACACATTCTAAATAGTACTTTCAATATGTAGATAGACAGACTAAGGTTTTTTTGTGTGTGTGTGTGACCATAATCACCAGTGGTACCTCTTTTTTTGCTGCCCATGGAAGCCCTTTTGTGCTAGTGCCCACAGAAAAACTGATGTGGAAAGGCTTACCTGAAGGTAGAAATTCTGGAATGTAGTGGTCTAGATTTGGAATATTTAGCAGGATGAAAACCACATGGAAGGACTTCAACCACATTAAAAACAGCCACCAGTGGAGTAAACTGTCACTGCGTGGCGCTGGAGAAAACATATGCCTTTCTCATTTAAGAGTTTTAGAATATTTCATACATCTTGGAAAATATATTGGTTTCCCTATGGTATTTCCAGGAGCATATTTTTTAATCACAAATACCACGACACACCCCTTCATGGATCAATGCCTTGTCGTGGCGAAGGGGCTTGAATAACTCAGAGAAGCTATGAGCTATGCCATGCAGGGCCACCCAAGATGGACAGGTCATAGTGGAGAGTTTTGACTAAACGTGATCCACCTGGAGAAGGAACTGGCAAGCCACTCCAGTATCCCTGCCAAGAAAACTCCATGGACAAAGACAACAGGCATATAAAAGTTATGACGCTGGAAGATGAGCCCCTCAGGTCGGAAGGCGTCCAACATGCTACTGAGGAAGAGCGGAGGACAAGTACAAGTAGATTCAGAGCTGATGAAGCGGCTGGGCCAAAGCCGAAAGGACGCTCAGTTGCGGATATGCCTGGAAGCGAAAGGAAAGTCCGATGCTGTAAAGAAAAATATTGCATAGGAACCTGGAATGTAAGAACCATGAATAGAGGTAAGCTGGATGTGGTCAAAAATGAGATGACAAGAATAAATATCGACATCCTGGGCATCAGTGAACTAAAATGGAAGGGAATGGGCGAATTCAGTTCGGATGACTATCATATCTACTACTGTGGGCAAGAATCCTGTAGCAGAAATGGAGTGGCCCTCATAGTCAACAAAAGAGTGGCAAAAGCTGTAATGGGATGCAATCTCAAAAATGACAGAATGATCTCGATACGAATCCAAGGCAGACCTTTTAACATCACAGTAATCCAAGTTTATGCACCAACTACCGGTGCTGAAGAAAGTGAAATTGACCAATTCTATGAAGACCTACAACACCTTCTAGAAATGACACCAAAGAAGGATGTTCTTCTCATTACAGGGGACTGGAATGCTAAAGTAGGGAATCAAGAGATAAAAGGAACAACTGGCAAGTTTGGCCTTGGAGTTCAAAATGAAGCAGGGCAAAGGCTAATAGAGTTCTGTCAAGAGAACAAGCTGGTCATCACAAACACTCTATTCCAACAACACAAGAGACGACTCTACACATGGATATCACCAAATGGACAGAATCGAAATCAGATTGATTATATTCTCTGCAGCCAAAGATGGAGAAGCTCTATACAGTCAGCAAAAACAAGACCTGGAGCTGACTGTAACTCAGATCATCAGCTTCTTATAGCAAAATTCCAGCTTAAACTGAAGAAAGTAGGAAAAACCACTGGGCCAGTAAGATACAATCTGAATCAAATCCCTTATGAATACACAGTGGAAGTGAGGAACAGGTTTAAGGATTTAGATTTGGTGGACAGAGTGCCTGAAGAACTATGGATGGAGGCTCGTAACATTATACAGGAGGCAGCAATGAAAACCATCCCAAGGAAAAGGAAATGCAAGAAAGCAAAATGGCTGTCCAACGAGGCCTTACAAATAGCGGAGGAGAGGAGGCAAGCAAAATGCAAGGGAGATAGGGAAAGATACAGGAAACTGAATGCAGATTTCCAAAAAACAGCAAGGAGAGACAAGAGGGTCTTCTTAAATGAGCAATGCAAAGAAATAGAGGAAAACAATAGAATGGGGAAAACCAGATATCTGTTCAAGAAAATTGGAGATATGAAAGGAACATTTCGTACAAAGATTACCATAATCAAGGACAAAAGTGGTAAGGACCTAACAGAAGCAGAAGACATCAAGAAGAGGTGGCAAGAATACACAGAGGAATTATACCAGAAAGATATGGAGATCTCGTACACCTCAGGTAGTGTGGTTGCTGACCTTGAGCCAGACATCTTGGAGAGTGAAGTCAAATGGGCCTTAGAAAGCATTACTAATAACAAGGCCAGTGGAAGTGATGATATTCCAGCTGAACTGTTTAAAATTTTAAAAGATGATGCTGTTAAGGTGCTACACCCAATATGCCAGCAAGTTTGGAAAACTCAGCAATGGCCAGAGGATTGGAGAAGATCAGTCTACATCCCAATTCCAAAGAAGGGCAGTGCCAAAGAATGCTGCAACTACCGCACAATTGCGCTCATTTCACACGCTAGCAAGGTTATGCTTAAAATTCTACAAGGCAGGCTTAGGCAGTATGTGGACCGAGAACTCCCAGAAGTGCAAGCTGGATTTCGAAAGGGCAGAGGAACCAGAGACCAAATAGCAAACATGCGCTGGATTATGGAGAAAGCTAGAGAGTTCCAGAAAAACGTCTACTTTTGCTTCATTGACTATGCAAAAGCCTTTGACTGTGTCGACCACAGCAAACTATGGCAAGTTCTTAAAGAAATGGGAGTGCCTGATCACCTCATCTGTCTCCTGAGAAATCTCTATGTGGGACAAGAAGCTACAGTTAGAACTGTGTTATGTACTGAGCTGAATCCTAGAACAATAGGATTCAGAATCAGCGGGAGCTACCCAATCCAACTCCAGGTGGAAGTGAATCCGCAACCTGATTGGTCTGCTGGAGCAGCCAATCAGGCGGCTGGCAGAAGTGAATCTGCTACCTGATTGGCCTGTAGGAGCAGCCAATCAGGCTGCAGGCAGAAGTCAATCCATAATATAATTGGCCCACAGGTGTAGCCCTGAAGTAGCCAATCACGCAAGGCCCATTGTGTAAATAATGTATATAAGCAGATGGTTTGGGGAAAAGAGCCATTCGTCTTCTCTTCTCCTCCTTGATGACTATGAGCTGAATAAAGAGCATGAAATTCACTCTTGACTCCGAGTATATTTCAAACTGGATATGGAACAACTGATTGGTTCAAAATTGGGAAAGGAGTACGACAAGGTTGTATATTGTCTCCCTGCTTATTTAACTTATATGCAGAATTCATCATGCGAAAGGCTGGACTAGATGAATCCCAAGCCGGAATTAAGATTGCCGGAAGAAATATCAACAACCTCAGATATGCAGATGACACAACCTTGATGGCAGAAAGCGAGGAGGAATTAAAGAACCTTTTAATGAGGGTGAAAGAGGAGAGCGCAAAATATGGTCTGAAGCTCAACATCAAAAAAACCAAGATCATGGCCACTGGTCCCATCACCTCCTGGCAAATAGAAGGGGAAGAAATGGAGGCAGTGAGAGATTTTACTTTCTTGGGCTCCTTGATCACTGCAGATGGTGACAGCAGTCACGAAATTAAAAGACGCCTGCTTCTTGGGAGAAAAGCAATGACAAACCTAGACAGCATCTTAAAAAGCAGAGACATCACCTTGCCGACAAAGGTCCGTATAGTTAAAGCTATGGTTTTCCCAGTAGTGATGTATGGAAGTGAGAGTTGGACCATAAAGAAGGCTGATCGCCGAAGAATTGATGCTTTTGAATTATGGTGCTGGAGGAGACTCTTGAGAGTCCCATGGACTGCAAGAAGATCAAACCTATCCATTCTTAAGGAAATCAGCCCTGAGTGCTCCCTGGAAGGACAGATCGTGAAGCTGAGGCTCCAATACTTTGGCCACCTCATGAGAAGAGAAGAATCCTTGGAAAAGACCCTGATGTTGGGAAAGATTGAGGGCACTAGGAGAAGGGGACGACAGAGGACAAGATGGTTGGACAGTGTTCTCGAAGCTACCAACATGAGTTTGACCAAACTGCGGGAGGCAGTGCAAGACAGGAGTGCCTGGCGTGCTCTGGTCCATGGGGTCACGAAGAGTCGGACACGACTAAACGACTAAACAACAACAACAACCACGACACAACTGTCACATTCCCCTCAATCTGTCAACTACCTGTCACACACATTTGATTATTTTCATCAAATGCAATGGCAGTGAAGTTTGCACACAGAACAAGATTATTACATTATAACCATTTCCCAATAGTGATGTATGGAAGTGAGAGCTGGACCATAAAGAAGGCTGAGCGCCGGAGAATTGATGCTTTTGAATTATGGTGCTGGAGGAGACTCTTGAGAGTCCCATGGACTGCAAGAAGATCAAACCTATCCATTCTGAAGGAAATCAGCCCTGAGTGCTCACTGGAAGGACAGATTGTGAAGCTGAGGCTCCAATACTTTGGCCACCTCATGAGAAGAGAAGAATCCTTGGAAAAGACCTTGCTGTTGGGAAAGATGGAGGGCACTAGGAGAAGGGGACGATAGAGGACGAGATGGTTGGACAGTGTTCTCGAAGCTCCGAACATGAGTTTGACCAAACTGCAGGAGGCAGTGCAAGACAGGAGTGCCTGGCGTGCTCTGGTCCATGGGGTCATGAAGAGTCGGACATGACTAAACGACTAAACAACAACAACCATTGGACAAACGAACCAAGCACATTCAGGTACCCTAACACATACACGAATGTTCCTATGTATCAGGGCTGGTGGCCTGGAGGCAAGTAGGTAAGCTGGGATGGGCAGTCCAAGACCAATTTAGTCTGTATCCAAGGAAAAAGATGCTCCCTTCATGAGGCCAAAATCAGCAGCAGTCAGTGTTACTTGATCTACTCTAAGCTGGTACGTGCAAGACCCCTCTTTGTCCACCTGCAGTGGCAGCACTGAAAACATAGGGGAAGGGGAAGGGGAAGGGGAAGGGGAAGGGGAAGGGGAAGGGGAAGGAGAAGGGGAAGGAGAAGGAGAAGGAGAAGGAGAAGGAGAAGGAGGAGAAGCTCTGACTCCATGAATGGAAGCAATGTTTCCACAGCAGAGGTAGGCCAGCAACTCCCTCTCCTGGCATTCAGGTCCTTCTGCTAGAGTCCCGGAGGCAAGATCCAAGGCTTCCTAAGTTTATAAGACCATGGAAATGTTGCTATGGCAAAAAAACCACCCATCCCTTTATTGCACTAACTGGCATGATGACTCCTAGTGTTCCATAGTATCTAATCTCACTCGCTTTCCTTACCCTTACCTGCTGCAGACAGGATATGCCCAAGGGCATGTATTTAAACATGATCTCATTCATATCCAATGTGAATATACTTAAGCCACTTGAGAGAGCAACATAAAAATAACGTGAGATATATAGTCATATACCCTTTGCCTCTAACACTTGTCTGCAAAACGCTTACCACACGTTTCCCCTTAATTATCCCATATGATAAGAATGTGTTAAATAGTTGGCAGAGGCTGTCGTTTTAATATATGACACAATTAATTGGGCTTCAGGTGTATATCTAGCTTTTCGCCATGAAATGTAAAATATGTTTCCTAATGCTATTTGCTTTTCCTTGTTTTGTTGGTATGCTCCTCTTCTTCCTCTCCCCCCTCCCCGGTTCTTCGTCCGCCACTCCCTTTAAAGCAAAAAAAAACAAAACACAGAATGCAGAGGTGGTACTGAAGTTGTAGCAATATAGACTTCCCCAGAGCAAGTTTAGGCAGACGTAGAAGCCACACCTTGGTATAAAGACTCAAACCATGACAATGAAGACCCACTCATCTCATCAAGTCAGGGCAAAGAACTGGAAATGGAGCCCATCTGAGTGTTGCAACTTGCTTTTTTGCTGTGAGCAACTCCGTCTAAAGTTCAGGAACTAATTTATAGCCAAGTAGCAGGACAAGGAAAAGAGAAAGAAGAGAATATGTGGCTCAGTACAGGATTACTGTATATCCAGAGCCAGGTCCGCTTGGTACAGATTTCTGGAGGCCAAAGCAATGTGTGTCTGTCTTAAAATGTGCAGGTTCACCTTTTCAGGCTCCCTGTATAACATGAGGCTATAGTTGAAACAATTTGCCCCACAAAACTGTGCCAAAGAATAAGCTCCTGAAGTGTGAATATTTGAGATTTGAATATTCACTGGATGTTTTCTATCAAGCATTTGACATCAGAAGATGCAGTGGCAGTCAGTAATTGACATTGCCCTGACAGGCAGGATGCAGTGGCCTTTAGTACAGTATAGTTTCTAGAAGAAAACAGTCAGCATTTGATAGCTGGGATGTAAACACTGGACACTCTCTGGCATGTAGAAGTCAGTATTTGATAACCTTTGACAGCTGATGTACATTAGTAATCAAGATTCGACAGTATCTGACAGCCAACATGCAGAAAACAACAACATTTGACAGTATCAGACATGTAGCAATCAACATTTGATAGTATCTGACAGCTGGCATGCAGTGGGAGTCAATAATTGACAGGACCTGATAGATGAATTGAAGAACCATTTATTTCATTTTACATGAACTTCCTTTCGTACGAACGAATATTACCATCTACTAATGAGATCACCGTGTCTATTGGGGTTTCACAAAATCTATTTGGGATGTCAGACTGTAATCTCATATGGATTTTCAATTCTCAAATTCAGGAAGCCACAAAACTGTATTTAATTATGCACTGGTTTTAATTTCTGTCTTCCCCTGTCCCAAAAGTCCAATACAAGTGATATAATATTAACAATAAAAATTAAACTACAAAGAAGTGAAATATAGTAATTTAAAATAATACCTGATACTTAAACTTAACCACCAAATGGCAGTACAAGTGGATCTTTGAGCTTTGGCAAACTTCCAGCTTAAATGATTTTTGCACTGCAGTAGCCACCAAAAACAACTGTGTGTGCGTGATATTGCAACCTGAACATAGCATACAGGTGGGATTAGTAAACCTAGGAACATAGAGTAGAATAATGGTCTTTATAGGGCTGAAGTCATATATAAATAAATAAAATAAATAATAAATAAACCTTTATTTTCACTACAGTACATATACAGCTCTACCAGAAGTAGACTCTTGCCATGCCAGCCAAATCCCATCTGGTTTATGCTTCGTTCTGTTCTATATCTCCTCTCTCTCAGACCTGCTAGCAGTTGTTGTTGTTTAGTCGTTTAGTCGTGTCCGACTCTTCATGACCCCATGGACCATAGCATGCCACGCCAGGCACTCCTGTCTTGCACTGCCTCCCGCAGTTTGGTCAAACTCATGTTCGTAGCTTCGAGAACACTGTCCAACCATCTCGTCCTCTGTCATCCCCTTCTCCTAGTGCCCTCAATCTTTCCCAACATCAGGGTCTTTTCCAGGGAGTCTTCTCTTCTCATGAGGTGGCCAAAGTATTGGAGCCTCAGCTTCACGATCTGTCCTTCCAGTGAGCACTCAGGGCTGATTTCCTTAAGAATGGATAGGTTTGATCTTCTTGCAGTCCATGGGACTCTCAAGAGTCTCCTCCAGCACCATAATTCAAAAGCATCAATTCTTCAGCAACCAGCCTTCTTTATGGTCCAGCTCTCACTTCCATACATCACTACTGGGAAAACCATAGCTTTAACTATACGGACCTGCTAGCAGTATCACCAACAAATACAAGATGGGAGTTTGGCCATTATTTTGTTTTAAATATACCTGATATTTTTTAAGAACGCTGCTCGGCAGTTAGTTAGTTTTACTAACTGAAGGAGTGTCTCCACCCCCATCATTCTGCCCGGACACTGAGGTCCAGTGCCGAGGGCCTTCTGGTGGTTCCCTCGCTGTGAGAAGCCAAGTTACAGGGAACCAGGCAGAGGGCCTTCTCGGTAGTGGCACTCACCCTGTGGAACACCTTCTCACCAGATGTCAAAGAGAAAAACAACTACCAGACTTTTAGAAGACATCTGAAGGCAGCCCTGTTTAGGGAAGCTTTTAATGTTTAATAGATTATTGTATTTTAATATTCTGTTGGAAGCCGCCCAGAGTGGCTGGGGAAACCCAGCCAGATGGGCAGGGTATAAATAAAAAAATATTACTATTACTATGGTCTACTTTCAAAGCTGGCGGGTGAAAGAGCTAATCGCTTCCCTCGATGGGCTGTTGACAAACTCAGGTTCCTCATCTCTTCCCATCTAGAATAAAGGGTAAATAAAAGGAAAAGGCTGGAGCACAACAGCAAAGGAATGACCCTTTCTCTTTAGATTACATCAACAACAGGAAGGTTTCTTCCCTTGCCCACTTGTGTGTCAATGCCTCTCCCCACCCCACACCCCAAAGTATTTCAAGCTACATAAAGGTGACAGAGAAAGGCCTTTGGTATCTGGAGAAGCTGGATTACATTTCCTTGGGGTGGGACGTTTGCCAATAACCAACCTCTGTGCAGTCATTCAAGTTCAATGCATTCTTTTATTTCACCAGATATTGCAAAAACCTTTCCAGAGGAGAATGATTGGTGGCAGAAAGAAACCAGAAAGCAGTTTTGAATAACATGATGCCTTTCCCGCAAGGTTTTACCTTTCCAATCCTTTTGTATCTGATCATGTTCATTATGCAATTATGTCACTCTGACATGCACTGCATGTCTGTACTGGGTTCCATTCCAGCGGTGACCTATTACACTACCAAACAATTTGTTGAAACACCTAACAGACACCAAATTTAAAGTTTGCTTTTAAGGAATGCTGTGGGTTGGAATTTCATTCCTGGACGAACAATGCAGGGCCGGAACCAAGAGGCGAAGAGGGCCCTGACATGTACTGTTGCCAGTTTATTTAGCCTGAGTCATTCTTTGAGAGGAGGAATGTTAATGACTCAAGATTTCACTGATCCAAACTGGCATTGACATGGAGATTAAGAAAATAACACCCTGAATGAGTAGGAAAGACATTAGAAAGGAGGAAGGAAACCTCACTTCCAGGGGTGGTCTCCATGACAAATCATATTACGTCCTAAGCTTTCTACTGAGCAGAATGATTTTATTTTGCTTATCTCTATGGTGGTGGTTCATTAATAATGAGGTAGCGCATCTTCTGCCTCAAGTTAATTATTTCCCATTGTGTGTCTAAATTCACCTGGGAGTCCTATTATGGACTGAAATAAGTACCATAGTTGAAAGGATGTCTATCATTGTGGACAATTATCCTTGCGGATGTCAATGATTTCAGACAATATGGGGATAGAACATCCTAATACTTGCCAATTACTGCAGACCTGCACAATCGGTGATTCACTATACCAAATCCAGCCCACCAGGCATTTACAGCAGCTCACTAAGGTCACTTGTATTTGCCAGCTGCCTGAGACTGCAAAGGCTGGCGGTGGTTGCCAGACACCTAGCAGGCTCTATGGGTAGCAGGCTGTTTTTAGGTCACAGGTTGTAGAGACGTCATCTATGATATAATCAAATTCAAGGCTTGCCTTGATCAATAGATCTATAATGCATCGTGGTAGAACAGAAAGCTTGCTTGTTGAGTGTTTTACAGACAAATTAAGGATTTCTTCTAGTCTAGCAAGCATTTTCTTCCAATCACACTTTTCTAAACTAGTTTTAGAATTAAACTAATTCCAGTTTATCAATAGAAGATTCAAGTTTAAACCATTGCAATTTGAATATGGCTAGAAAGGGAAGGGTCTCTTCTTCTTTTTCCTACAGCCCCAAGTACAAGCTACATTTATCCTCTTCTGTCTGTCTTTGAATGTGATTAAATGACACTCCGTTGCTATAGTCTGAAGTCACTCATTGGGAAAGAGGTTCCAGTGGGATTTATTTCCAAGGGAATGGTAAGCACCCCAACTTTGATCCAGTGGCTTTCCAAATAAACAATAGACTCCTTGCTCTGATCAGAAAGATATGAGAAGAGGGTGCCTGTCTAGCTAAATATGCAGCTAATAAACACAAAACCTTAGGAGCAGCTCCTAATTTGAAGGTGTGTGTGTGATGTTGTGTGTGCGCGCAACATCTTCAACCAAGAGTAATCTGAAAAGGTGAGGAAGTATTTCCATGTTGAGGCTGGAAAAATTCAAATTGGCCAGTGCTTCCCCCCTGTTAATCTAGGATGAGAAATGGGGAATGTCAAAGCAACTGAATTCCTCCTTTGAGTTACTCAGATACTTAATACATATGTGGCTACTGTCCATACATATACATACGGTCCTGTAGTAGAACAGCTAGCTAGTGTGGTTAATTCCGTACTGGGAAGACTTAATTACCAAACCCAGTTTGGGATGGAGATCCCCAAAATCCTGGTCCCACTACAAACCAAGTTCAAACCCCCTCTGAAATCTGGACGTGGCTCTTAATGGGTTTGCCAACAATGCTGACAGCCAGTTCTGCTTGACATTTCCCCCCCTTCCCTATGAAATCTGCCCTTTTGAATGAGCTGCTGGCATAGATGGGAGACAGGAAACAGCTTGTAAGCTTCATCCCTAAGGCCTGGCCACTGTGCCATTTGCCACTGGGATGCATCGGAGTTACGCATTTGCCAAAAATAGCCTTCATGTTGCCATGAAAAAAGAAGAGATGATACCAATTTACATAACATTTTCACATGGTGATTTAAATGTATGAGGCAAATTTAGAAAAGGTTACTATAATATAATAATCTCACCACCGAGGGAAAGACTTCAGGTGCTGGTGTGTCTTCTTGTTTAGCTGATCATATGAAATGAATGAAATGAAATTAATTCCAGATTCACCAGACCAGATTCACCAGACCAGATTCCAGATTCCAGATTCCACAGACCAGTTTCACATACCAGCACCTCAGGGCAGTCTCGAGCAGGTCGGGCGCCCTGGCACTGAGGCGCAGAGATCGCTCCGGCGCCCCCGCCCTTGCAGCGTGCAGTATGGCCGCGCACCGCCTACCAACCCCATGCCACCAGGACTCTACCTAGAGCCGGCCCTGCAGCACCTGGTATGATTCACATACCGTACTAAGCAAACATAAAGCACAATAGAATTAAGTTTGAATTACATAACAATCAAATATAACAATAAACAATACGAATATGACAGCCATTAGAAACGTGATTTAGGTCTCAAGTCTCTAAAACATTATCTAGAGTTTGCATCTGAGGCCTTAAGTCTTTGTAACAGCACAACTTGTTCCCTGAGTTTTATGGCAGCCGTGCAAAATTTGGCCACCCTTAGCGTGACCTCTGGATCCTTATCCTCTATCAGGGATTTTAAGCATTGAGGTTCAGACCCACTTGGAATTTTCTGTATAACAGGGGTGGTAAAGACTGAGCATATATCTTCATAAAAACGACATCGTAGTAAGACATGAGAGATGGAGACACACCATCACAACTAGGAGAGCTTTTACAGCCCTTTACTTAATCTTTTCGAGGAGCAATGATATTTCTCAGCCCCTTAACATTTTCCTTCTGAGGAAACAGATATTTTCCAGTGAAACGAGTCACTTAGCCGGCACCTAGTCAAGGTTTATTTTATTTAGAGATTATTTACTTCTTTTCTATATCAAAGTTTCTTTTGGAACATTTAAATCTAGTATGTGCCTTTGAGTAATTATTAGTAATAATAATTAGTAATAATTAGTTTTTCACCTTACCAATATCTCGTTTCAGGGATTTATCACGGCATAGTTTTGTTTTTGCGCTGGTTATACATTTCCGTGATTGTCTTTTTTTTGCCAGAAGGCAGATGGCAGCACGTTGGCTGATCATAAGCTGCTCGCTGTTGATAAAGGACTTCAGGGCTCCTGATCTCCCTTTTATGGTTTCTGATATTTAAACCAGACTTGGACTGGGAAGCCCTCAAACACAGGACACCTTCAAATAGAGGAGAGTCCTTGGTAAAGCAGAATATGCTGCCACTTCATGCCTCCTGGCCTATTGTGAAATAAAACTCCCATTCACTCTGTGGCAGGGAAGGACGTCCCTACTCGTTTAGCAATATCCAGGCCTTAAAAAAATAGGCCTCCTTGCTGCTGATCCCCTCCCCACTTTTTAGGATAGGTTTGCTAGGGAAAGGGTGGGACCTAAAGGGAGGACTGTAAGACTGTAAGACTCCAATATTTTTCTTCACAAAAGGCAGAGCACCTTCTGTTGTGGCACCCTCCCTATGAAATGCGCTCCCATCAGATGTCAAGGAAACGAGCAACTACAGTATATGATTTTTAGAAGATATCTGAAGGCAGGCCTGTATTGAGAGGTTATAAATGTTTGATGTTTCAATTTGTTTTATATGTACTGTAAGCCACACAGAGTGGCTGGGGAAACCCAGCCAGATGGGTGGGGTATAAATAAATAAATAAATAAATATTATTTTTATTATTACAGGTGGCGCTGTGGGTTAAACCACTGAGCCTAGGGCTTGCTGATCAGAAGGTCGGCGGTTCGAATCCCTGTGATGGGGTGAGCTCCCGTTGCTCGGTCCCAGCTCCTGCCAACCTAGCAGTTCAAAAGCACATCAAAGTGCAAGTAGATAAACAGGTACCGCTACAGCGGGAAGATAAATGGTGTTTCCGTGCGCTGCTCTGGTTCGCCAGAAGCGGCTTTGTCATGCTGGCCACATGACCTGGAAGCTGTACGCCGGCTCCCTCAGCTAATAACGTGAGATGAGTGCCACGACTGGACCGAATGGTCAGGGCTCCCTTTACCTTTACCTTTACCACTACTACTACTACTACTACTTTGTGCGTTGAATGATAAACTGTATGTACTTTATACCACAATGAAGTTTCATTTATGTTAACAGAATATGCACCTGCAGAACACATTGAATAGTTGTCAACCCATTAATTGATCAAGACAGCTCTGAAAATATTTGGTGGGATCTGGACATAAGCCAGTGTAGATTCACAAGAGAGCTCTAAATCCTGAAGCAGTAGATCAATCAGTTCCTCTTTTTTAAAGAAGTGGCACTGAGTTATTAATTGTTCTCTTTGTATTGGCATATGCTCATTCCACGTTTAAGTTTTATGCTCAAGTGACTAAATGAATCCAGATGCACACATTTCAAGCTTGTGCTGTTTTGCTAGGTTTCTTAAGTGGAATAATGGTGAAGGGATGTTTTAAAATGCAGATACTGTATCTTGTTCACAAAAGGGGAAAGAAATCATGATTATTGTTGATTGTAAGTTAAGGAGTTCTGCTGTTGACAATAATAGTTTCTGGAAACACTTCATCTTCTACATTACTTATGTAGATAATGGAATGATGTAAGAATCTTTACCGCTGCCAAAAATAATATTAAATCTGTGGATGTGCTAAAATTGGAAAAGATACATATTCTACAATGAAAAGTGCTGTAATAACAATAGCAAACATGATTGCTAGCAGAGATAGTGGTGATTTTTATTTTATTTTATTTTTTGCATGGTTATCCTGATCTTAGAATTTCTAAATCTTGAGTCCAGAGAATGAGGTTTTGAGCTAAATGGCAGAAAAATGCTTACTGACATGGCTCCCTTCCCCCTTCCCCTGCACATATTCGTTTTTACTGATTCTGAGCCTGCTGCAAGTAACTGGGATTTCCTGAACTTGTGGTGACCTGCCTGCTTTTTCTCCCTCCACAAAGAATGCCTCACGTACACAGTGCACATGAATCTTGAATTTAATGCCTGCTGTTCTTTCAGCATGTAGTGCTTTTTCCTTCCGCTCCAGAATTCTAGAATAGAACCTCTTCCAAATCCACACATTCTGTGCTAAATCAGAGGCACACAAAATGATATGGTGCGGTTCAGTTAGTGCTGTGCCAAAAAATTCTCCTATTCCACCCCCCTCCAACTATTCTCCATCAATTAATGAGAAACGAAATTGCATTCGAAAATTATCATAGGGGAGAGACGTGTGTGTGTGTGTGAGAGAGAGAGAGAGAAATTCTCATGCCTTACTTTTGGGTTTTGGAAAGGTCCTTTTTTTTTTTCATTCTGCCAATAATGTCCCCAGTGGTCTGCACTCGGCAACCTTCATATGTCCCCGTGCTTAAAGACTATCATGAGGTGGCTTCTCCCATGGGGCTTTTTCAGATCAGGAATAATGAGCAGCCGAAGAGGCTTCAGAGTTCTGGAGACATGTTTGCTACAAGAAAAACACACTCACCAACTCCCGGGCTGGCACAAGACAGTTGGGCACCTGAGGCGAACCACAAAATGGTGCCCACTCCACCCCACCCCCCACCAAGGAAGGAGTGAGTGAAGATCTACATTTGAAGCAAGAGGGAGGAGATCATCTCAACCTTACTTGACAGCTGAAGTGGGAATCAAAGGCTGTCAGAGGGGTGGTGGGCGGGCCTGCTCTGAATCACGCAGGAGACCCTAGAGAGCAGTAGTAGGGATGGGAGGAGACTAGCAGCGCCTCCTCTTTGCTGAGAGGCTGCTGTAAAGGCCATATGGGGAGGGGCTACTGAGGAGGCCACCGATCTGGTCTCAAAGGAGCATGCCCGAGGCAGTCGCCTCCCCTTGCCTCATGGGTGGGCCAGCCCTGTCTATGGCCACCTTGGAATGATAAGCTCAATTCAAAACCCTGCACCGAGCCAAATGCTAAAGAAATTCTCAAGTCCCCTGGGAATAAGGTGCAGAAAAATAGAAGCCTCTTTCACAGAGGAAGCAAACACCCAACAAACGGGATGCCAGATTTTGACAGCACCACCTCAATGTACCAGATGCTATGGTGGGTGTAGGGGAATAGCAAAAAACAACAACAACACAACAACAACACACAGAGGATGAGTATCACTTTCGTGTCTGGCTTAGGAGCTTCCGGATGCATCTGCTTGCCTGATGTTTTAATAACACAGTTGCTTAACTAGATGGGACTTTCAATCTAACCCAGCCAAGCCATTCTGATGTGATCTTAAAGTATTCCCCATATTAGAACAATCCACTCCATCCTTTTTGGTGGCCACTCAAGATCTTATTGGTCTCCTGCTCTGCTTGGCAAGGTAAATTGGAGAGAAGAATAGGATAGTGCTGTGTAAAAGAAATCCTATCCCTCTCTGTTTTGTATTATTTCTAAGGGAAACTATGCTCAGATTAAAATCGAAAAAGTCTCTTCCCCATTTATTATGTAAGGAAATGATCAAGGGAATGAAGCAACTCCTTTCTGTGGAAACGTTGCTGCGTTTGAGACTTTTTATTTTACAAAAAAGGTGACATGATAGTTTATAAAGTCATGAATAGCACGGAGAAAGTGTATCGTAGAAAGTTCCCCCCCCCCTTCTCTCATAAAGCTTGCGGACATCCAATGAAGCGGAAATGTGGAAAATTCAGGACATATAAATGAGAGTACTTCCTCACACAGCACATAGTTAGACTGTGGAACTCCCTCCCACAGGAGGCATTGGTGGCCACCAAATTGGATGGCTTTAAAAGAAGACTGGACAAATTGATGGAGGATAAGTCTAGCAGTGACTACTAGCCACAGTGGCTATGGGAACTAATGCCAGTGTACTGGAAGAAGCAAAGATCACCAGTGTTGAAGCAATGGTTCTTCAACTTCAACTTTGTTGGACTGGTCATGTTGTGCGGATGCCTGATTATCGTCTTCCAAAGCAACTACTCTATTCCAAACTTTAAAATGGAAAGCATAATGTTGGAGGCATTATGCCCTCCTTTCCTCCAAACTATTTTGTGGTAGCCCCTCCCCATATGGCCTTTACAGCAGCCTCTCTCAAGGCAAATCTTAAAAAATGTAGTATAAACACTGGCCTGTGAGCACTCCAGTTGGAGAACAGCCTTTACCAAAGGTGTCATGGGCTTTGAAGACACTTGAACTCAGGACGAAAGGGAGAAACGTGCTAAGAGGAAGGTATGCTTGGCAAACCCTCACCATGATCAACTCCTGCCCAGAAACACATGTCCCCACTGTGGAAGGATGTGTGGATCCAGAATTGGCCTCCACAGTCAACTTATGGACTCATTGCTAAAACCCTGCATTGAAAGACAATCTTACTTGGCTATGAGTGATCGCAAAAGAAGGAGAAGGAGGAGGAGGAGGAGAAGCCCTGACTCCACGAATGGAAGCAATGTTTTCGAATACCAGTTGCTGGACACAGGAGAAGAGAGTGCTATTGTGCTTTGTTCATGCTTGAAGGTTTTCCACAGGCATCTGGGTAACCACTGTGAGAACAGGATGCTAGACTAGATGCTAGACTAGATGAGTCTCTGCCCTGACCCACTAGGCTGTTCCTATGTACTTATGAAATAGAGATGATCATTTGCCCTCCTTTCCTCCAAACTATTTTGTGGTATCCCAGATATTCATTCTTAGAAAATACACACATATCCAACAAATACAGTTATATATACTGTTATATATACTGTTATATATACTGTTATATATACTGTTATATATACTGTTATATAGGGACCCAGGTGGCGCTGTGGTTAAACCACTGAGCCTAGGGCTTGCTGATCAGAAGGTCGGCGGTTCGAATCCCTGTGACGGGGTGAGCTCCCGTTGCTTGGTCCCAGCTCCTGCCAACCTAGCAGTTCGAAAGCATGTCAAAATGCAAGTAGATAAATAGGAACCGCTACAGCGGGAAGGTAAACGGCATTTCCATGTGCTGCTCTGGTTTGCCAGAAGCGGCTTTGTCATGCTGGCCACATGACCTGGAAGCTATACGCCGGCTCCCTCAGCCAATAATGCGAGATGAGCGCGCAACCCCAGAGTCGGTCACGACTGGACCTAATGGTCAGGGGTCCCTTTACCTTTACCTTTTTTTATACTGTTATATATACTCTCAGTCTGTTGCTACCTCACTCACAGAAAGAACGGAACTTTCATAACATTTTGTGAATCCAGGAGCAGAAATTTCCAATAAAGAAAAAGATAAATCTACAAGTTATTTATAACAATATACTGTATAATCTATAAAATTGCACAACACCTCTGCCGATGAGCACACTCAGTTCTGCCCCTTTGTGCAGTCTGTTGATTTCCTTTGGACAACTCAGGGAGGAAAATACCACTCATTATAAAAGAGTGGTGCAGGCTTGCTATCGGAGGGTCTACAAAATCTTTCAATTTTTCATTACACTCACTTTGATCCTGTAATAGCATGTGGATTAAGGAATGCTCCCAGCGGTAATCTGCTGCAGAGCTGCCACGGCTGGGTAGCAAGCAATCTTTAACAGACAGCTGTATCAGGGTGTTTTTTTGGGGGGGAGGGGGTGTTCTGAAAAACAATTTTCAGAAGAACCCATTAAGAGGTGCATTATGTGGACTGTAGCAGTGCCATATCTTCTACACCATAATAATTCTTTACGGCCAGAGGTTTCCTTCCTTATATGAGAGGAGAGACTGGCTTTTCTCAAGAAACATCCCCCCCCCTCCGCCCGCCCTGCTCAGGGATTCCCTGCAAGAGACCAGCACTGACATCATCAGGAAATTCTTTCTTTTAACTTACACAGTCTGTGCATAGGAGGGCACTCGTTGATAGCAAGGGAAGGTTGGCAAAGACAGAGGGAGGGGCACTGCTAGGATTTTCCAGGGAAACACTATAGCAGATGGCCTGATCTTCTGATAAACAGTGGTGCATCTGCAGTCCGACTGGGAGGATATTTTTGGAAATCTCTGATCACCCAGGCTTGTCCAATATTTTTCTTTTCCATCTCACCCCATTCCTTTCAGCTTTCCTGGTGTGTGTGTGTGTGTGTGTGTGTGTGTGTGTGTGTGTGCGTGCGTGCTTGTGTAAGGTATGTGTGTGTGAAGCTGTTTCGTTGAACCCTGCAGGAAAATTGCCTCCCCTCCCTCTGCTACCCGGCATTGCTGTTCAGAATCCTCCGGTGCTGTGTTTGCCACATCCCTGCACTATAATATCAAAAATATTAGGACAGTGCTGAATATTAGAGCAAGTGTTGTCAGGGAAACAAGAATGGCACAGAACTGCTCTCTTTGTAAACTGAAAAATTAACTTTGCTTTCATTCAAATGAGCCGTGCATCACCGCAGCCGGAGAAATAACAAAACGTAGGCTGAATTGACTCTGTCACTATACAATTTAATTCAATCACAATATGCAACAAAAGTTCAGATTTCTATTAAAACAGCAGCCCTCTTGGATGGAAGTAGGAAAATGTAGCATTACATTTCTATGTTCGTGCCCTTACTGTTCCCTCCAGATATTGAATGCCAAACTCAATAATGAAAATTATTATTGCTCTGATTCTTATAATTTACTGAGGGCTTAATCAAACCCTGCAGCTTTAGAATTTCGTTAAAGCCCCTTACGTTGGCATACCTTGAGATATTTTCCTGCCAGTGATAACATGCAGCCATAATGTCAGGGGTATGCTGGCACAAGTATATCCAAGAGACGGGGTGGGTGTGGGTGTGGGTGGGGGAGAGATAGAGACATATACCAAATCCTATTCTGCCTCAGACCTAGATTCACACTAATTCCACACACACCTACCACAACATATAAATACCCAACAGGGAGACATATACTCTGATGTCAGGGAATGTGGCACGGGGTTACACCTCTCTGGCCTCATTTTGTGTACAGTTAAGAGCAGAGAAGGTCAAAACATGATGTGGAAAGGGCATTTCACACAAGCAGGAACAGGGGCATAGCCAGGATCAAAACTGGCGGGGGGGGGCAAGCCATGGTCGTTCAGGGGCGGGGCCAAGGCACGGGAGGGGCCACAAAGTGGGGGCGTGGGTGGGGCTACAGGGCCAGCGGGCCTGACGACATCGTGGCGGCGGCAGCGGCCACCTTGTGCTTCTGGGGCTGGCAGCGTCGGCGGCTACCCTGCTTGGCTGGAGAGGACGGGAGGGTCGGGCAGGCGAGAGGAGGTGGCAGGGTGGGGGAGGGCGAGGCAAGGCACGGCTGCAGTCACGACGGCTCCGAGGCGTTGCTGCATATCAGCATAATATTCCAACCATGTTGTGGGTTCAAGCCTCACCTTAGGAAAAAATTCCTGCATTGCAGGGGGTTGGACTAGATGACCCTTGTGGTCCCTTCCGACTACAATTCTATGATTCTATTGATATATTACTATAGCATATGCATCATTCTGCTTTCTTGAATTGTCCTACTCCTAGGCATAGCAGCCAACTCCTAGAGGCCTAGGTGTCTCCCCCCCCCCCAATTACTGGTAAAAACCGTATTTGAAAGAGTCATCCCCCCATGTTGATGGGCTTTCTATGTGGGGCTTATCTGCCCCCCCATTTTATTAAGGATGGAAGAGGGAGGGAAGGAAGGAAGAAATAGAGAGAGGGATAACTCACATTTGTGGGTGCCTCTGGGTGACGCTGTGATGCTGGGACTCTGCAGCAAGAGGAAGATACCGGTACGCCTGTACAGGAGCCTTGTAAGCAGCTTTCTCTCTGCTTGATTTATAGCAGGCACGTCCAACAGGTAGATTGTGATCTACCAGTAGATCACTGGATGTCTGTGGTAGATCACTGCTAGATCACTGGCACCCCTAAAAAAAGCTCACCCAAAATTTTCCTCCTCCCTAAAAAAAGCTGAACTATGACCTGAAGCCCTAAACAAAAATGGGCCTCCCTCCCTCCTAATGGAAGCTCAACAAGTTTGACCTAAACCCCAAAAGACAGGGCTCCCCTTCCTTAAAAAAGCTCAACGGCTTTGACCTGAACCCCCCAAAAGGGGGTAGATCACTCCCAGTTTTAAACTCTGTGAGTAGATCAGAGTCTCTTGGGAGGTGGCCACCCCTGATTTACAGAGGCAGGAGGAGGGGCAGACTAGTACACAACTGCTTTTTATAAACATCACTGTGCCTATCAAAGGTACAGCCCCCCCCTTTTCTTATTCACTTCCTTTTAGCCTTGCAGAGCCACCTTAGTCAAATTGAATCCTCTGCACCCTCATTAAATCGCCACTAGAACTCCTAATGCGATCCCTGAATGCTCATTAACAACTCCCACTGAAGAACAATAGGGTGAAGTGGTGGCTATCAAATCTTGCCTGAAAGGGTATTCTGCTCCATTGTCTTAACTACTTAACTACCGGTAGCCACTTTGCTTTATTTATTTGATGTGTTTTTGTTACAGCTGTGTTCCCGCCCCTTGCCCCCAGCAAGCGGAGACTGAGCTGCTCTTGCTAAAGCAAAGCCCTTTCCACTTCAGTTTTTGGAGGGGGAAAGTGCTGGTTATGGTCTGTAAAATACATTAATTTTTTGCTTTGGGGGGGGGGGCAGCTGTCTACGCCGTTGAGCAGGAAGACGTTTGCATTAACCGTCTTTTGTCAGTTCATGCCTAGGAAGAGATTGCCAATTCTTCTCAGAAACCTAGGATTCAGTCCCGACTGAAAACACGCTGCAACTTCCACTCTATCCTCCAACTAGGGATTAGTGGTGGGGGAATTCCAGTCAGGCGTGGAATTGGGTTGTGGAAAAAACAAGCTATTCCCCCCCACCTACACCCACACCCTGGAAATAGCTTGTGGCTGCTTTGAAACAACAACAAGCCCAACCTCAATTCCAAGCCTGTTTTGGATCCTGATGCACCGAACTCAGAGCATGACAGAATCTAAATTGCTCCCAAAAGGTCCAGTACCCATCTTCAAAGTTTCCTACTTCCTTTACCCAAAGCAGCAGCAGCGGCAACAGCTGTGGAGGCGTCCTTGAGCTCAGTGAGATTTATATGACAGCCTAAGGTGCTTCTAGATATGTCTTGATACCACAGTAATTTACAGGAACCTTCACTCCTCTGCCTACAGTGGTGTACACAGAAGGTTGCCAACTTTTATTTACCAGCCCTGTTTCTGTGACGCGGGAGCTGATGAAGCTTTCCCTGGCATAGAAATAAAAGACAGAGAATGCTTTAATGGCAGCCTAATTTGCAGAAAGTTTGTAGCTAAAATGATTCCCCATTCAGTATCTCCATGCTGTGGGGGCGAGAAATCACTTACAACATTTCTGGGTGTCAGGGTTAGCAGTTGAGATAAAAGGCTGGGGGGAAACATTGCAATACAGTGGTACCTCGGGTTAAGAACTTAATTCGTCCCGGAGGTCCGTTCTTAACCTGAAACTGTTCTTAACCTCAGGTACCACTTTAGCTAATGGGGCCTCCTGCTGCCGCCGTGCGATTTCTGTTCTCATCCTGAAACAAAGCTCTTTCACCCGAGGTACTATTTCTGGGTTAGCGGAGTCTCTAACCTGAAGTGTCTGTAACCTGAAGTGTCTGTAACCCGAGGTACCACTGTACGGTACATTGAACATTGAAGAGGCTCCAGTGTCACTAAGCTTCCAAAGTGTCTACCGCAAAACTGAGACCAAGCAGGCACCAAACAGGCTCTGCCCTTTTAATAGATGCTCAGGAAGCCACACCTGAGGGCAAAACACAGGTTCAGTGCATAACTGTCTTCCCTTTTTTAAAGGGAAATTCCCTTATGCTGAATAGGCTTCCTCGCGAGAAAAGGGAAAACTTGACAGCTATGGTTCAGTGTTGTTAGGAAACTGTCTTGTACCAAGTCAGACCACGGGTCTGTCTTGCTCAGTATAGTCTACACCAGGCACCCCCAAATTGCGTCCCTCCAGATGTTTTGGCCTACAACTCACATGATCCCTAGGTAACAGGACCAGTGGTCAGGGATGATGGGAATTGTAGTCCAAAACATCTGGAGGGCCAAAGTTTGGGGATGCAGTGGCTCTCCAGGGTTTCAGACAGTGGACATTCTTAAATCTACTTGGAGATGCCGGGGATCGAAACTGAGACCTCCTGCGTGTAAGTCATATACGCTACCTCAGAGCTATGGCCCTTTCTTAGGGTTGCCAGAATAGAGGACAGGACTTCTGGGCCTTTAATTGCCCTGCTCTCTTTTGAGTCTGGAAACCTTAAAGAGAAACCAGCAGGCCCTTTGGTTAATTTCCAAGCAAAGGGTCTGCTGGTTTCTCTTTAAGGTTTCCAGACTCAAAAGAGAGCAGGGCAATTAAAGGCACAGAAGTCCTGTCCTCTATTGAGTCTGGCAACCCTACTTTCCCCCCTCTCTCCTTATCTCCAATTCTTTTTCTGGCCCTTCTTTTTTGTATACCATGCAATTGTTGAAGCTGCCATTCAAAGCAAATACCAACAGCAGCAAAGGACTTCTTAACTTCCCCCCACCCTCTGCTGATTATCCCACTGAGAGTCCCCTTCTACCCCCACACGGAGAGTTGACTCCCCACTCCAAGGGGTTCTTAACTCCCCTGGGGAAACAATACAAATAGTTGTGTATTTCCCCCAGTAAGATTAAAAAGCAGCTTTGGGGTCCAGCTTCAAACAAAAACATGGCACAAAGAAAAGGGTAAAAAAGCACCCTCTTTTCTCCCTGTGCAGGTCTTCTGCTGGAATAACAAAACTGAAAATAAAACGAGGGGGAAGCAAGCAAGATGGGGCTACATGTAATGAATAGTTCAGGCCTTAGACAGCAGGTTGGTTAGTTCAGATGCAGATAATAAGGCACTCAGATAGTTTAGAATAGCAAACAGTAGCCGCAGGGTCCCATCAACACAATGCACTATCCATTTCAGGTTTATAAACCTGTGCATCCTGAGAAAAGCCCAGTGCTATATATTTCTGAAATTCTATTACTGGGAATGCACAAATATAATATTCATACTATAGGCCAACACTGCCCCCCACTGCTTCAGAACACAACAGGAAGATGCCATTAGTTCAGGGCTTACAGCTGCTGTGGAACAAAAGATGGGGGAAATACAATTTGAGCTTCCACTGCTCTGCACCTGGTGTAGTCAGTAATCTTACACCAGCAGAAAGTATAAAATTCATGCAGATCATACTAGTAGCTTTCTCCTTGACACAAATGGCTATAAAGAATCTAGGCCCCACAGCTGCTGGCAGAATGTTATGGAAGATTGAAACAGGTGGCTGCCCTCAAGTGGAGCCAGGATGAGGACCCCAATTAAATGGGGCTTCCCAGAGCATTAGAAGAATCGTTTTGAAAATTTGCACCAGAAGTTCTGAATGAGAAGATTCTAGGAAGTCAATGCAACCTGAAGAGAGTGGCTGAAAAGAACTAGATCTTGTTAAGCTAAAGAAGAATTGATAGCTGTTGAGAGGCCCTCCCAGGATAAAGGTGCCGTGCTGATGTGGCAAGCAGAGGCAGGAGGCAGAGCATTTTGGGGTTATCTGTTGCAATTCAGAAAATTTTTTTTAACAGAGACAGAAATGGGTTCTGGGAGAATGAATTTTAGCCATTGCCCTTTCGTGATTGCTGAATTTTATTGCATGTATTGTATTCAGTCTATTGCAGAGCGGCGTGAATAACACTTTTTAAAGAAACTAGTAGCAATATTTTATCTCAATTTGGATTCAAGTTTCCGTCTTCGGAGCAAGAGCAGCATCACTAAGCCATTTTGTGCTTCATCAGCTCCCATACAGGCATATATTGGCTAGTGCTTATTTAGCCACCAATGATGAGCTTCTTTCAAACATATGGCACAAGGGCTAGAAAAGTTGGGATTGTTTGGAAGCTGAATTCTGTGCCCAGGACCTTTCCTTTCCTGTGTTTCCAGCACCCACACAGTCCTGCTTTAGGGGATGGGGGAGCATAGTTATTTCTCCAAACTAAAGCTTTATCTTCAGCATATACCCCTGCAAAACAAAGGAGGGCATATAGTGCTATGAAGGATTGGCAGGAGGGGTGTGTGTAAAAGTAAAATATGGTTGAAGTGTGCTTCACCTAATTGTCTGTATACATCTCTAGAGTGTGCCTCAGTGTCCCTGCATTGTGAAGATATTTCCTTACCCTCTAACTCAGCTTTTGGCAAGCACCATTCAGGATGTGAATTGGGGTGCGGGTGGTGCTGTGGGTTAAACCACTGAGCCTAGGGCTTGCCGATCAGAAGGTCGGCGGTTCGAATCCTCGCGAAGGGGTGAGCTCCCGTTGCTCAGTTCCAGCTCCTGCCCACCTAGCAGTTCGAAAGCACGTCAAAGTACAAGTAGATAAATAGGTACCGCTCTGGCGGGAAGGTAAAAGGCGTTTCCGTGTGCTGCTCTGGTTCGCCAGAAGTGGCTTTGTCATGCTGGCCACATGACCTGGAAGCTGTACGCCGGCTCCCTCGGCCAATAACGCGAGATGAGCGCCGCAACCCCAGAGTCGGTCACGACTGGACCTAATGGTCAGGGGCCCCTTTACCTTTTTATTCAGGATGTGGCTACCTTAGCTGCCCACTGAGACTGACATGCCACAGTGCCACACTCTGTCTTGGTGCTCTGACAGTATCACAATAAGAATAATGGATAACCCAGTGTTTTAGCAATCTGTCACTAGGACTAAAAACAAACACAAAACAGCATCCTGCCCTCGTTTAAAGTAAGGTTACCAAATGTCCCTGTTTCCAGGGGACAGTCCCAGGATTTAGAAATCAGTCCCCCTACAAAATCTATTGAAGTTGAAAAGTGTCCTTGGATTCACTGGAAAAATAATCTGGTAACCTTAGTTTAAAGGCTATTTTAAATAAGGCTCGCAACTCCCTTTTTTCTCTGTATCCATTATTATTTTAGAAGAATATTTTGGGTTTCCTTCTACAGCAGAATGTTGTCAACAAGGATAGCTGTTGACTATTGGAATTTGTAGGGCTATCGTTTTTAAGCCTTATTTTTTTTGTTACACCAGCATCCTGTGCAGCACCAACAAAGGAAAGAGTGGATTCAAACGTGTGAGGGGTTCCTGTCTTGTCCACTGAGAAACAGAATTTCTACAACCAATGAGTTAGGGCTACTTACAGCCACTGTTGTTACCTTTTCACTACGAACTCCTTACATCCTTTGCTTTGAGATCTCATCAAAACACCTGGAGTTTCTTCAAACTGTCAGAATGTAACTGCTTTATGTATCACTGTAAAATACAAAATTTACACACCACACCACATTTGAGACACTTTTCCCCCCCCTGGGCACTGTAATTTACCCCTCACAGAGTTGCAATTCCCAGCAACCCAGCAAGAAACTACAGTGCCCAGAATTCTTTGAGGGCAAGAATGTGCTTTGAATGTGTTTTAAAGGTATACTGTGCAAACAGTCAAAGGCAATGAAGGTAACTAAGCAAACAGATGCAAATATTGTTGAAATAAATAGATAGCAGCATTAGAGTGTTTTAATGATGGTCCTTTAAAGTGAAGCTAAGAAAAGTAGAATCATAGAATTGTAAAACTGGAAGCTACCACGAGGGTCATCTAGTCCAATGCAGGAATCTTTTTTGCCCAATGTGGGGCTCAACCCCATGACCCTGAGATTAAGAGTCTCGCGCTCTACTGACCGAGCTATTTGAAGATGCAAACAGGCTCTTCCTCCTTGCCGCCATGCCTATTTTCCCTGAAGCAAGACTCCTATTCTTCTTCCCTATGGCTATCTGCTACCAAAGCAGGGTTGGGCCTAGACTAGCGACAAGCAGCAAATTGCTCTGGAACTGAAACCAGTTGATTAAGTCTCTGATTTGGCTAATATTGTGTAACCACTCCTGAGGAGCTCCAGAAACTCATGACTTAAAAAGATATTGCATTTTGAGACCTCACACATACAGCCTTCCCATTTGAAACAGTGGAACATTCACCTCTCTGAACTTGCCGCAACAAAACATGCCTCTATTTTTCATCACCTAATATTTAATGACTGTTTAATTGAATCTAATTGTTCCCTGCTGAGTAAATCTGAGCACATAAGTGTACCTATTTAAGTGCCAGGAAACCTGTTTTCTGCTAAAACTGCTGATAAAGCATCATCATGCTATTTTGGGATATGAACATAATTTAAATTAATTAAAAATTATTAGACAATATGATGATGCCCAATTAAGGCCAATAGTAGTGATGACTAAATAAAATCAGATTTTCTGCAGTTCAGTTCGGGCAAACTTTATTACAGCAGATGATAGGAAACTTAGTTTTTTAACTTAAGAAACTTTGTTACAATGATTTATTTGGTCTCTGATGCTGTGTCTCTCACCAGGGGAATGTAATTAGCAGTACGTGTACTCCATATCAAATGCAACTTCTCTGTTCTGGTGATAGTCTAATGGTTTAATCACAAAATCTCTTCTTTGTAAGAAAAGTTCATCTTTAAAAAATCGTATTTTAAAATTTACATTGTATAATGCACCTTATACATTGCCCCCAAAGCGTTCTCTTAAGTTCTCATGCTTCCTCTACCCCAAGCAACTAATGAAAAATTAATGAAAAAATTGAATGAAAAATTATTTAATTGACTGGCAGCCCTAACATTGACTATTAAAGTAACACTTCAAATACACACAGTATAGTTGTTTGCTCCTGGGCTATGATAGGTGTTTTTTGCTGTACACCCTAACACTCAAACTTGTCTGGAGGGGTGGGGAGATCATAGGCCAATGTGCTAAGAACCAATGCACCAGGGAACTGCAGACCTCATTAAAATGAATGAGCAGGAGTATGGAATGCCTCGTTCCTATCTACTGTATTTCAGGGGATGTCAGAGGAGAAACATGTAGAGTAATGTGTTCACATATCCTTAAACTCTTATTTTTTTTAATTTAAAAATATTTCCTTCTTCTTTCTTTTTGTATAGCCGGCCTTATGAGAGGTGTTGTCAAGCAATTACTGATGGCCTGATGGTTGTGATACACCTGGAAGGAATCTTCGCTGTTCCTGATCTACCTAAGTTTCATACTTCTGCTCTCAGCAGCATTTTGCCTTCAGCAAACCTAAAACTCTCCTGATTTTCTAAGAATATGTATACACAAATTTACAAAGCCTAGTACCACTGACGGGCTCAAACTTATTGACCAAGACATTTGTGAAGTATATTTTAAAGGGGAAAGTCAATAGTCTGGCTCCTTGCTGGACCCAGTCTCGCATGTGAAAACTGCATTTGGAGTTCATTGTTGATTCAAAATTATTAGTATAATAAACTACCCTAAGACCATATGGTACCACCTTCCATTATCTGACAAGGCAGTTCTATGGCACATTTCATAAGTCCTCAAACATTGTCTATAATAGAACAACCTGTGTACTCATTCTGTCCCACCCCAAACATGTTTTCCAAACATGCTGGTCAGTCCAGCCAAGTCCATCTCTTGTCTTACTATCCGGTTTGCCGTTCCAGACCTCTGGTCTGCAGGCTGCTTCCAGCAAATGAGCAGAGAATCATGCATGGGAACTTGGGGGAGAGCATTCACTGTGCTATTCTAAGACAAGGCAGGAGGCTCTAACCTGAATGGTGCTGAGTGACAAAGTCCACTCTGAAGAGCAGTTACACACTGGATAGGCAAAGAGGGAAGGGGCAGTAGTGGTTTACTGTGTTCATGTGGGAGCCAGTGCGTTTCCGAGCACAATTCAAAGTGTTGGTGCTGACCTTTAAAGCCCTAAATGGCCTTGGTCCAGTATACATGAAGGAGTGTCTCCTCCCCCATCATTCTGCCCGGACACTGAGGTCCAGTGCCGAGGGCCTTCTGGCGGTTCCCTCGCGAGAAGCTAAGTCACAGGGAACCAGGCAGAGGGCCTTCTTGGTAGTGGCACCCACCCTGTGGAATGCCCTCCCACCAGAGGTCAAAGAGAACAACAATTACCAGACCTTTAGAAGGCATCTTAAGGCAGCCCTGTTTAGGGAAGCTTTTAATGTTTGATGGATTTCTGTATTTTAATGTTTTGTTGGAAGCCGCCCAGAGTGCCTGGGGGAACCTGGCCAGATGGGCGGGGTATAAATAATAAATTATTATTATTATTCCAGACTCCACTCTCCATGCATACGGGGGCAGATCTGCAGCTTCAGTTGCTGGCAGAAGCAGGAGCTTAGCCAGGGAGTAAAGTCTTATAAATGTCTACACAGACATATGTCCCACTTAGACTATCTCACATGAGAAAGGGGCACGGAGAGCGAGAGAGAGAAGAACACTTTGTTCATTCCGATAGCAAACAAATCCCTCACTTCTGTTGACGCCACCACAAATGGTATCGGGAGTCAACAGTACCCCAAAAGGTTTCCTTTAAAACCACTTTACAAGCTAGATTTTTGTAAAAAAAAGAAAAAAAAGAAATTCCCTCAGTTAGGACCTTCCTTGTCAATCAGCATAACTATGACAGCTGTAATTTGGAACAAATTACTAATTACATTTACAAGACTCCAAATGTTTTTGCAAGCAACGAGCACTCACTTCAGCAGGTAGTCAGATGTGATTCACTATCCAAAACTTTCAGATTACCACTTTGCTCCTTTGCAAAATGTGGTGCTGAGAGTTGCCCTCAACACCTTCCTGAGCACAGTGCCGTGGCCCCTTCAAAAGACTCACTACAGGCCACAGATTTGATGGCTGGCTTCAGTGTTGAACTCACCGTGTACAAGACAAGCTTGGTCCTGTGTCTGACCTGTGGGATATGTCTGTCAACACCCTCCCAACATGCCATATGAGAAAGTGACAAGTGATGAACAATTAGCACCATCCAAAGGGAGATGCCCAATGAGGCTGTGTGTGCTACCCAAAACCACAAACGATGACATAAAATGGATAGGCTGCCATTCTGGAACATCATATGCTTATGAAACAGGCATATATATGTGGAGAAGGAAGAAGGTGCCCCAACAGCTTGAAACTTCATCCAGATATCAGTTGAGAAACTAACAGCACATTCATAGTGTTTAGGACAGAATATAACAACTAATAAGTTCTGCTCTGGAGTGCAACTGGCCAGGGGGAATTACTTAAGAAGAATCTGGCACTGGTTGGAACATTGGGAGGAAAAAATAATCCAAAATCCCCCCAGAGTTTCTATTCTACAAATCCAGAAGCTTTCAGAGCAGCATGTTTGATTTTCAAGGAGACCTGACAGTTTTAAGTTATGTGCCGAAGAAAGAAAGGACTAGGTTTCCCCTTTCCTTCAGTGCACAATGATGCAGTGATCTCATATATGAAATCCAAGCCTGAGATCATTATTTATTATAATAAAACTAAAGGTGGTGTGTACACCTCTGACCAGATGTTTGTGTACATCTGTGACCATACATTTTGAAATGCCTGGTCAAATAGTGGCCAATGGTGATGTCTGTCTCCCCCACCAAACATGGCGGACATTGCCACCATTGTGGAGAAAATGCCTATGTGCCTATATTGTTTGGAAACAATATAGGCACATAGGCATGGTTCGAACATCCCAAAATATCTCTCTTCCCAGTAGACTTAGGTCTGTTTGATGCCTTCTAGAACACTTCCCACTGACATAAGCAACAGGAAAAAGAGGAAATACGATACAGACAATTTTACCAATCGTCAGTGGAGAAAAACAACAAACTTTCAAAAGGATGCAGGATCACTTTCTTATGTGGACAATACTGAGGTCACTATGCCACCACCATAATTTTACTTTTTTAAAACAGCAGCAGCAGCACTATGGTGATATATACAAACACTTATTTGTGAGGGAAGAAAGGCAGGTGTATTTTGAACGGACTAGTACAAATAACTAAGTGATGGGTTCTTCAGAAAAGTAGGGAGAGCTTTGGGAGGAAACAGAGTCCAAGACACTTTTGGTCAAGTTGGGAAAGGAGACACAAAGATGCTTTCTTCTGTGGAAATTAGATGTCTCTTAAGCAGACCCCGTGTGAGCACACATTCCAAGTTAAGGGTTTTAAGGGATACTGGATTGCACCTTTTGGACCACACTTAGGCTAGTAAATCCCGGCCTTGCAGAGATCAGTTTACAATAATTAAGACTCCAATGTGCCAGAAGCAGGTTGTTGAAAAACAAATAGCTCCAGATGATTCAACTGAACATGTGTTACACATGAAGACAAAAATTCATCATAATGACACAGTGGACAGTTCTTTCTTCAAACAGCCACATTTCCAAAGAATTATCGTTCAGGTACAAATTCTGTTCTCAGCTGTTGGACTGAATTTGAAAAATCCAGCTGCATGGTTTACACTTCTGTTGAAGTGCACTAATATGAAGTTCGGTTTAAATTTAGAAAGTATAAAGGAGAGCAGAATCCAGAACTAAAAATCGTAACGCAGCAGAGAAAAGTGACTGTGAATGAGACTGAAAAGGAGATCAGGATAAATCAGCATTCAGTATACAGACAAAGAAAAAAAGGATGTGATGAGAAATAAGATGGCCCTTTTAAGGTGATCTCTACTGACCGGTACAAAAATTAGAACAAAGTAAGATAAGCGAGTAATACAGAATGTTTCCCTACATCTGTCTTTGTGCAGCATAATTCTTCCTCTTATCATGAAGTGAATATAATCAGTGTATTGGTAATGGCGTTCCCTTAGGGGGTCAGTAGGTAGAGGGACTGCATACAATCTTGGAAGAGCCTGCAAGATATATTCCTGCATGTGTAATGCAATAGATTTAATGGAATCTCTCTGTGTGTTTCTCTCTCTCTCTCTCTCTCTCTCTCTCTCTCTCTCTCTCTCTCTCTCTCTCTCAATATTTTTCAAACTAGGCAATATTACGCACAAAATATTCTTGGTACTACAAATGTATTAGCACACTTTCCTAAGTTCAGTTATACTTAGAAATAAAGATATGTCACAATAAGTGGGGTGACAGTGGTGTTAACAAACATGCTCAACCACACCATATTTGCACGTTCAGACCTTTAAACCCCCCCCCTTAAATAAATTCATACAAGACTCAATTTTTGGTTTGGTTTTGGCGGAATTTAGGCCACAACTTTATTGATTACAGCAAGTGAGTGGTTGCACAAGCTCTGGTTCGACTAGCTCCCTGCACCGTGGCAGGTAGCGCTGACCCAGGGCTCCATTGTAGGTCAGCCTAGGGTGAACACCTGGAATGGCAGAAAGCCGAGGACATGCTATGTCCACCACCCAGATGTCCCCCTGGACTCAGGGACGGGCACAACCCCTCACAGGGTTGACCAAACCACTGAATCCCTGGATTCCTTTAACGGAATACCCCTTCGCATAGGGATGGGAAGAGCGTTCCCCCATCCCTATCACCTGAACCAGCGCCTATCCGCAACCTTACAAGTTGTGACCATTTGCTACGCGGCAGGCGAAACCCAAATGGCACCAGCCAATCATCCAATTGGGGAAAATGCCTGCCATGCCCCTGTCCCAACGACAGATGACACACAACGGCATAGCAAGGTCAAGCATGCAAGCCCTAAAAGTAGGGAGAGGTGGGCAGGTGTTCCGATGCACTGACCAAAAGAGGAAGTTCTGAGTCACGTGCATGGGCATATATAGGTTCCTTGCTCCATTTTAGCTAGCGTCCCATTGGTCAGATTAAACGCAGCATCAAGGGACCTACCAATAGGGTGTTGTGGCTATCCAATCATACCCACCCAGAACACAAGGGTTTGGTTACCAGGTCTCACCACAACTCATGCCCTCTTTGAGGGAGGACACGATTTACCCCAAGCAAGCTTGCTGAAAAATGGCAAATAGGTGTCCAACGAATGGCCTGCAGCCCTTGATGATGCAACACTCTGAAGCTGAACTTTAAGGTGACTCACAAGCACGGAGGATTGGACTTAACTGTCAAGGGTCCTTTTACCTTTTTAGAGAACTCCTCCAATACATCCATGTGCCTGCTTTTTAAGACCAGCAAAATGGTCTAAAATATTGCATTGCAAAATCTGGATAAGTGACAATTTCAGAGGATAACTATGTTTCAACTTGCATATTGTATCATAAAGTGTGAATTTGATAGATTCAAATTTAAAATCATGCTGAGTAAAATTTCTCCTTCATCCCAGCTCTCTGGAATTCTTTCCAATGTGACATCTTTCCATATTTTTAGATGCCAAGCTAAGGCAGAACTGCTTCGGTAAAGTTTAAACTTGCGAACTTTTAATAGAGTTTTATGATGGCGGTTCTTTGCTGTTGCTGCAGTACATTTTTGGGGAATAGGTAACAGTGGAAAGGTAGTACAAAAAGCTTAAAAATAGACATACATTTCTGGTCCCTGTCTAATTGTGCTCTTCCACTCTCTGTTAATTTGCAAAGTGTAACTTATTATTCCATAAGCTATTAAACTTAAAAGCTCTAAATTTAGCTCTCATTTCAGTCACTGTTAAAGCCTAGCTTACCTACTGGATACAGGAAATCTACCATACTGATAAATGGCTACTGTTCTCAGTACAAAGGGGAAAATGAGGATGGCTCCGTCCACCTTTCCCAGCCTAGACTGCAGAACCAATAAATCAGTTCTATAACACAGATGCTTTCTAAAACCTCTCTCTCCAGTAATTTTTAATTTGCAGGAACCTATGAAAATTTATTTGCTAGTTAATATGTGGGTAAAGAAGGATTTCTTCTTTTTCTTTTTAGAAGGAACTTACTTCCCAGGGAAGTTCATTTGGTGCCTTCATTATACACCTTTATGCACCAGGCAAAAACGTTCCTTTTTAACCAGGCCTTTGGTTGATTTATTGACATCCTATGCCCATTTAAAATGTTGTGTGTGTGTGTGTGTGTGTGTGTGGAGATTATCAACAGAGAATTCTCCATACCTTCAGCAAGCTGTAGTTTATGTTAAACCATGACAGTTAAACTGATTATCACAGTTTCAGGGTCTCGGATCACCTTGGAGATTAGGAGAAATGTGTTTTTGTTCCCCCCCCCTTTCTTCAGGAGCAAGCTGTACTCTATTCTCTGTCTTCCCAACAGAAAGACCAGACCTGTTCTCATCATGGTGTGAACAGGTGGGTGTCAATCTGATCCTTCCCCCCCCCCATGGTTTATTACTGTAGATCTTGGCATGAGTAAAAGTTGGTGTAACTTAATAAGAAAAGAGATTCCCATTATGAACTTTCTTGACCCTGGTACCATTCTGATCTCAAATGTGTCCCAGAGAGTACTGAGGAACTGTCCTGAGCTCCTAATACTTTGTGTAAAGATGAGCACATGCTGTTCTTGGCATCCCTCTGTCTCGAGAGACAATGGAGTGTGCCTCGGGGGGGGGGGGTGAAATCAAACTGCTGCATTTGCAGCACTGTAGTAATGTCTCTGGGGCGCAAACCTGGGCAGTGTGCATGGAGGTCCCAGATTGATGGCTAGATAAATTTACTGCAGGTGAAATTCCACACTCTAAATAAAGGGCGTGCATGATTTGAGTCTGAAGAAAATAAAAACTGATTTGTTTTCCTTTAGTCCACTAAGGACTCTGGTTTGCCAGAAGCGGCTTTGTCATGCTGGCCACATGACCTGGAAGCTATACGCCGGCTCCCTCAGCCAATAATGCGAGATGAGCGCGCAACCCCAGAGTCGGTCACGACTGGACCTAATGGTCAGGGGTCCCTTTACCTTTACCTTTAGTCCACTAAGACACAGTTTCTCATTATTATTCTCATTCTTTTTGTAACAAAACAATATTTTACTTGCAAATAATATTTTGATCAAAAAGGAAACTAAAAATGTGAACCTCCAGCTATAGCAACAGTCTACCTGGCCTTATTTTGAATATTAATGTAACTTAGATGTTTAATCAACAGCTGCTTCTAATTCCTTCTATACAAGATTAAGTCAGGTGCAAGGCCCTAAACTAAACAAGGAAATTATTTTCTTATTTGGCATATGAAAATCCCTCTGTTATAACAAAGGTTTTCTGATGTTCTTCATTACAGTCAATGTGCAGAACTCATTTACGGGTAACCCTGACATTATTACAAATACATCTATTCCTTGATGAGATAAGGCATTTAGAGCAATTGCCTGGCAAATAGTATATAATCTAGTTAGCATTAAGATCTAATCAACACCTCCTGTTAAATAAAGGTTGCCACACAGACAAATAGTAAGATAACTTTAAGACAGGAAACAAACAAAGGCAACTAGTTTAGTCATTGTTCACTAGGATGGTGTTATTTCAACTTTTAATTAAGCAGAGTAAGCAAAATGGGAAATAGGCAGGAAACTCTAGGAAGAGACAACAGTACAATAGAAATATTGGAATAATAGGAATTGCTCATCCATAAGTCTCCATTGGAATGTATGGGCTCAAAACAGTACTTAAACCTAGGTTTTCAATGGTTGGAGAGCTCTTATATCTCCAACCCCTTTTCACTCTGCGCTCTCAAGGACCAGCCTGGACACTATGCTTCACTTCAGGGCAATTATACTGTCCCCCTACCATTTCATGCCTTGCTGTTAAGTGTGGGTTCTGTGGCAAAATTGTCCCGCTCACTTTCTGTAAGCTTTTGAGAAGTCCTCTCACCCTTTTGGTGCGGCAGTGTTGAGGGACAGCAGAGGTCCTGTCCGGATAGGTGGGGTGGGCATAAACTGGATCCTGGCCTGTTCCTGGGATTTCCAAATAGGAATGGAGGTGCAGACACAGGCTGGGCTGGCCTGGGCTGGCCTGGGCTGGGAAACCAGCGGAGCAGGAAGGCTTCCTGTGGAGCTGCTCCCTAGCCATTTAAGCAGCCCGCACCTAGGGCCCTGCCTGCTTTTCCTTCGTCAGGTTCCCTACTCACCGACCCTTGGTTAAAGCCGATGGTCAATGACTTTGCTCTGGCTACAGTGGTCACCATATTATGGGGCCAGGTAGGAATTTGTCTACCGGACAAATTGGCTCCAGCCTGGCAGTTTTGCCTACCTCATAGTGTGGTGGTGGCCCAAAGGGCCACAATAAATGTGATAATGTGTACCCCTGTTACCTACGAGCTCCGAATCTTGTAGCTCTGCTCCAACGCCATCCTGTCATTTACATGTGTACCCCTGTAAATCCTTGAGTGTGCTTCTAATAGGGAAGTTGTAGTAACCTGTTGCTTTATGAAACTGATGATTTTGCAAGTTGTCACTCCCCCCATTGGAGCAGAAATACAGCTAATATGTGAATCACAAAGATACAGCTCAAAGCTAGAACGTAAGTTGCTACGTGGTACAAATGGCTACACGTAACACAGGTTCCCAGGATGCATACTAACACAATGTAACAACATGGTGGGAATCAAAACTGCATCAGCATAAATTGCCAGTGCTTATTGCGCATGTCTATTAAACATGAAATGAGGTAATGATGTAAATGATTGGTGAAACCTGAAATGCTTTGTTTGAAACTTTATAAATACCACTGCCTGGACCACTGGGCGTGGTTGCAGTTTTGCGAAACAATCCAACTGTAACCCATTGCTTTGCAATAAACAACGATGGACTCCTAACTCCTCAAGCTTCTGGGTTTTATTGGAATAAACTCAGGAGATGAGCCATTTTTGGCTTACAACAATAGCAATCATCACAACCAGGTTGGGCATTGGGGCAATCCTTTGTCTTGGGTGGAGGGGAGGTTGTAGTCTCTGCCTGCCCCTCCAAAACACTGGGGTTTCCTGTTAAAGGGATCTGGGGGGAGTGGTCATGTTTGTGGGGCCAGGGCCGATGGCACTCTCCCAGATTGCGGTCCCTGCGGTGGTCACCCTATTTGATGTAAGTCTTAGGAACCCCCACCTAGATTGACCTACATGTCACTTCTGGTGGGCGAGTCGGAAGTATTTTGATTGCCCCATGCCCAAGCTAAACCTCTTTGATCTGTATTCAATAAAGTTGTAGCCTGTTTTGATCCAAACCATTATCTGGGGCTGGGGAGCACAATGCCATAGTTAGATTCTTTCCCTCTTTAGATTAAGGTGTTTATGTACACCTCACACTTTTTAGATCACTTCTTACCCAGTCAAGACATATCCAAAAGATGAAGAAGGGTTGGAGTTGGGCCTAATCTCACAGGTGCATTAAACAGAAATGCCCACAATTCTATGTATGGAGGCAGGCTTCAGATTTTGAGACACACACAAAAAAAATACTGCTTATATTTTTAGCAAGAATTTGATGTCCAACAAACGGCTCTGGTATTTAAGTGTGTGAGTTGCATTTATTTAACATTTTAACTATGTTCAAACTCACACAAGAGCAATAAAATTCCCTTTATTAAAAAGAGAGAGGAAATACACGGAGAAAAACCTACTCAATGAACTTGGTATCAACATGATTCACAGGCAAACACATTAAAGGTACTGTGTTTAAGGCAAGAGACAGAGGCTTAGAGCTTTGTGTCAGGCCCTGAGTCCCAAAAGAAGTGCTTGATCCAGCTATATCAGTTACTTGCAGGTGGTAAGGTGGAAATTTCTTCTTTTAAAACTAGACAATTTTCACCTTTCACATTCTTATACTTTGTGGCAGCAAACAGTGCTTTGGCACTGTTTTGTTTTTTACCTGGTGCCACTTGCTTCCTCCTTCCTGGATCATGCACTATCCCCGCTCACAACACTATATATCCAATCAGATTTGATTCTGTGGTGTCACTGATGACAAATCAGGACATGTGACAAGGAAGGCAATTTAAACCAGTGAAGAAAACATTTTCAAAAACACTGGGTTGTCTTGCATGGCCAAAGAAAACTGAGACTATTTTAAGTTCTTGAACAACCTCTTTGAATTAACATTCTGTTTAACCATGCACCTCCCAAATATATTTTTCATTCATATGGCTCTATTAGAAAGCCCGTACTTCCCAATTCCAGGCATACTGCCAGCTGCTGGATTCTCCATGTTCTCTTCTAATCCCCACACGGTACATCTAACTGATTATCCTTCTTGCCTCCTTCATCAGCATCAGTTGTCATTTACCTGCATCACTCAACCCACATCATCACCCCGCACACAGATTAGAACTTCTTATCCAGTCCACATGCATTGCTCTTCCCCATTCACAGTTTTCCTCTATCAACACTGCAGTGGATTGAGCTAAGGGCCTCAGAATTCCTTGCCATAAGGATATTTCTGCAGAAACCCATAACCTCTGGGGCAGATATTTTGTCTTGGAGCTAGTAGAAGTGCCCTAGATGTTAAGATATTTTCCCTCTCCTGTTTCATTGAGAGGAATAACTTGATTATTTATTATTATTTTTTAAAGAGGGCTCATTGCAAAACTTTGGGAAAAGAGGGTCCTTTGCAAAACTTTGGGAAGAAGGAACCAAATCATTACTAAGGTTAATGATCAATTTTATTTCTCATGGTTAAAGAAGACTTGGAGGTAAGTCATGCTGTGCAGAAGGCAGGATCTCTCTGCCCATTCTAAGAATAGAGCAAGGAAAGCGTATGAGGCATCATAAATCAATGTTCCTGCTCAGCACCAAACGGGGGGTTGGCAGAGGCGCATTAGCACATGCCAAGGATGGGACTCATTTAGCTGATGAGCCACTAACTGTATGCCTGGCTCCAAGCCTCTGTTTCCTTGCATCAGCTTCCGCCACTGATACATCTTTATGAGCAACAATGGAGTAAGCAGATGGGTCTGTCTCAGTCACCCACAGTGGCCAAGGAGAGGAAACTGGCTGAAATCACGAACCCCATTTTGCTACCGGTAAGTCTTATTTTGATTAGGACTGCTGGAGATGGAAGAAAATATTATCCGTTCCTCAACAAAGGTTATTACAGCATATTCCAGGAACGGAATGGCACACCTGATAACATTGTCATTTGGTTCCCCGATACCCCCCGCCATTCAAAATCCACTCACTGTTGTAGCTGTTGCTGCCATAAGTCTCTGCCGATACCAGGCTATCCTGACTTGGCCCTTCGGAAGTGGCCCTTCCTGACAGTAAGTGGGAAAGGAGAGGGGTAGAAGGGACAGGAAAGAGAGAGAGAGAAAGAGAAAGAGAAAGGAAAGGAATATTTAGATATTCTCACTTGAAAGCATACCAATAAACTTCACTTGTTTTATTCTCTCGCCTGCTCATGCTTTGACAACTCCCTTACAAACCGAAGTGCCACTGTCACAGTCCTCAAGCATATAAAGTTGCATATGGATCTGCATTTAACATCAGTTTTCCATGGTGTTCCCTCTGGACATTCCAGTAAATGAGGCAAAATATCAACACAATGCCCTCCTTCTGATGGTACAAATTCCGGTAGCGTAGTATACCTAATCGGTAATATGTTGCCTGAGGTAGACTTCTTTATCTTGCCCAATTAACGATAGGCCAACTTTTATTGCGTGGACAGGCAGAGACCCCCCGACCCTGGGCGACACCCGCGTGGAATAATAACTCAAGACAACGTCTTATGGGATTAAAATTGGCCACAAGTTTATTAAAACTTCAGATGTAGGGAGACCTTGGCTTAGGCATTGGGTGCTTATCCCTCCCAGTCCCCAGCCGGGGATCTGGAGAACATCAGGGTTATCCAGAATATGTGTGGATTGGGCTGGCTCTGGAGAATGTCTCTTCAAGCAGAGAACCCGCCCCCCCATTCCGCCACCGTCGCAGGGGAGAGCAATGGCAACCTAACAGCGTATGGCCAATGCCTCCCCTCAAAACAACCCCTTTAACGGGGAATCCTGGGATCGCCACTGCAGGAGGGGGCATGGGTCACCGCTTCATGCCCCCCCCCATTTAGGGAAGATAGACTAAAGGATTCTGCCCAAGGCCTGAAACTGCCACCCGAGGCCGCCAAGACTACCTACACCTGAAAAGGCCCTTCGCTATCCGCCAGCCATTCCATAAGGCCATGCCTTATGTCGCTCAACCATTGCTCATTACTGATGGCTGTGAGGTACACTCCATGAGGCTGGAAGAGATCTCTCCTGTAAGTTTTTATGCCGGGATGTTTTACTACTCAACCCCCAAGACGCAACGTTGCTGCACGTAATGCCATGTTGATTTTTCCCAATGTGTATTTAAGTCTGGATGGTTTGAGGGCCCCATGCCATAGTAAACGTGGGATGAGTTCAGACCAAAATATACTGAAGCTGACTGAGAATTCTCAGGTAAGTTCCGCCCACTGTTGTGTGGGCTGGTCAATCCCTCCCCTTACCTGGCCAACTCTCTCCTGGCAACGCCCCCCAGCTGGGATTGGGTATCTGGCAGAGGTAGGCGGCTACCTCCAGGTGTCCAGCTGGGGGGGGGTATCCAGGCTGTACTGCCAGGAGCCACATGGGATCGGGGGGGGGGGAGGCTGCGCGCAACCATGCAAAACGCGCCCCCCGTTTTGATGTGGGAAGCGGTCATTATACCAAACAAAATATGTCAAACCAGGAATGGTCCTACCTTGCTGATGTAAATCTTAGATTCACACCACCTATATCTGGTGACTGGGTGTTTATTTGTTTGTTTGTTCTATTCATTTTTCTAATTATTACAGAACCACAAAGGCAGATAAAAAAATTCAAAATATGACCAACTAAAGTCAGGGCATACAAAACCTAAGCGTATTAAGTAATGACATTCAATCTAAGATCATGCCATCCAGATTTTTGGAGATGGCGTAGGGAGAGATACCTGCAAATCTGAAACAAAACTATATAAAATAAAATCCTACCACACTGTGCAAGAATGAACCGAATTTTCCTGTCCCATAGAAATCCGTAACTTATGTGTTATTTTTTCCTGCAATAATCTGCACCAGTGCTACTTGCTGACAAGGTATGGGTAAGCACATCATGTGATGATGGCTCTAACTCATGTGATGAGTTCTACCGGACAATACTGCTAAAGGGTAGAAAATTCATAATGCCAAGCCTCGTGGAGAACATCTAGACCACATGTGTATATCTAAGCTTTTCTAGCAATGACAATTTGCCAGTAGAACATTTATTCAGAAGGCTCTAACTCACGGGTGTCAAACACAAGGCCCGGGGGCCAAATCCGGCCCGCCAGACCTCGTCATGTGGCCCGCCGAGCGCCCCAGCCAGCGGGACCCAGCAGCGGGACCTTGCTGCTGAAGCGCCATGCGACAAAGCGCTGACAAACAGCTGGGGCGGGGGGGGGGTAGAAAGGCGGCCAGAGCAGCCTTCTCTCCCTCTCCCTCTCCTCAGAAACCTAGGATGCTGCTTTATACTTCTGGCCCTTCAACCCTGGAACCAGGAGAGCAGCTCCAGTGAGTCAACCTCAGCCAGTCCCTTTGGTGAAGGGTGGTGGCTCACTGGCAGAACATTTGTCCTGCATGCAGAAGGACCCCAGCATCTCCAGGTACTAGTAGCTCTGCAAAGGTCCTGCATGAAACCCTAGTGAGCCTCTACCACCCAGTGCAGTTACCAAAAATCATTTTTCAATAAATTGTACAATAATTGTACATTTGAATATCTACTTGCCATTATTCTGACTATGTTTCTGCTTTCAGAGCTAGTTATTACTTGCATTATTACAAAAAACAGTAATAATTGAATGCAGTGACAATAATTTATGATAATAAAGAGTGGACACATAGTCCTACAGATACAACCGGCCCTTTGAGGGTGACCAAACTGCTGATGCGGCCCCCGATGAATTTGAGTTTGACACCCCTGCTCTAACTCAAAAAAACGTGAATGGGCTGCTTTCTGATTTCCGTTGCTCTCTGAAATAGATTGCAGGGTTAACTGACATGATTAGCAGCATAAAGCAAAACCAAAGACAATTAGATTGGGCAATGCATTTACAATGATCAATTATGCAGGACATTTCCAGAAAAATAAACATTTAGATTTTCTGCATGCTTGAATACTTTTTTCCATTCATTAACAACCAAAAAATTTAAGAGCCTAGCCTACCAAATATTTAATCTAGTCCCAGATCATGTTTCCAACAGTGGCCAATCAGTTGCCAATGAACAGAGTAAGGAGACGACGACAACAACCACACTCAAACACCAAAAACATTCGTTTTGCTTATTATGGGTAATAACCGTTGATAGTCATTCTCTATAAATCTGTCTAAACATCCTTTAAAGCAGTGTTTCCCAAACTTGTGTCTCCAGCTGTTTTTGTGCTACAACTCCCATCATCCCTTTCCGGCAGGCCTTGTTTTTGTTTTGTGTTGGGTCTGTGCCTTTGCATCTCTGCTGCAAGCCTTTCAGATTCTAAATAAAGCATATTGAAATGATGACCTGAGTCTGCCTGTACTGTATGTCCGCCTCCTAAACAGATCTCCTGGGAATTTTAGATAATTTCTCTAACAAGGGCTTCTCCATACCCCGTTTAATGTTAATAGCAAGCTTCCTGTACCTCCATTACTTCTCCATTGTAGAATGATATCTCCATGAACTTGAGTGGATCTGAAGGGGAAATAGATAGTTTCTTGGAAGATAAGGGTATAACAAATACTAGTCATGATAGTTGGTTGCCGGGGATAACAAACATGAGAGAGCTATTATATTTGTGTTCTGCTTGTGGCTACCCACATGAACCAACTTTTGAGATTAAGTATTACTAATATTAAAGGGTAAAGGGTACCCTTGACCGTTAGGTCCAGTCATGACCGACTCTGGGGTTGCAGCACTCATCTCACATTATTGGCCGAGGGAGCTGGCATACAGCTTCCGGGTCATGTGGCCGGCATGACTAAGCCACTTATGGTGAACCAGAGCAGCACACGGAAATGGTGTTTACCTTCCCACCGGAGCGGTACCTATTTATCTACTTGTACTTTGACGTGCTTTCGAACTGCTAGGTTGGCAGGAGCTGGGACCGAGCAATGGGAGCTCACCCTGTCGCGGGGATTCAAACCGCCAACCTTCTGATCAGCAAGCCCTAGGCTCAGTGGTTTAACCCACAGTGCCACCCGCGTTCCTATTGGAGTGTGACATATATCGAAAATTAAGCACTTTTGCAGTCAGGGGCAGCTCGCCCATTGGCCCTAGTGGCGTGGGGCGCCGGGGCGCTGAGGGGTGCCCCAGCAAGTGGGGGAGCTGTGCGGCGGCCTCCCTTTCCCTCCTCCTGGACGCCCACCAGCCGCGCCGCTCGGGGGAGAAAGGTAAATGAGCGGAGCAGGGGCTCTAGGACCCTGTTCCGCTCTGCAGTGCTGGGGTCATCCCTCACCCTGGCGCTGTGTTTCATTGTTAGAGGTGACACCACATGGCAGCAGCTCTACCAATGAAACGCAGCGTAGAGGCGATGGCGGGCCGGTTCCCGGTGTTTTTTTTTAAGAGTGGGGGGTGGGCGCCCGAGGGATCTGCACCAGGGCGCCCGATGAGCTTAAGACGGCCCTGTTTGCAGTGAAGCCATATGCATGTTTATTTGGAAGTAATTCTGGATAGTAGCAGCAAATATATTTAGGATTGTAATCAGCAATAGGGAAATCCTCTCTGCAGGGCTGTCTTTAGCATATGTGCAAATTTCCGCCCAGCGCCCCCAAATTTAGTTTAGCCACCCCCAAAGGTGCCGCTGCCACATAGCAGCTCAATACAATACATAACATAATATTTTGATGTGAGAGTTGATTCCATGTGCATGGCGCCGTTGAGTCTTGATAAGCACCGCCGTTGTGAATGACAAGCACTGCCACTGGCACGGTGTGTCTTTGGTAAATGAGCGCACAAAGTCAAAAGTCCTTTAGTGAAACAATAGGTATACATTTCGGTAATACCTAGGTATAATATGTATTTTGTTTTTCTAGCTTGATCAAAATTATTTGTTATTTCATAACAGGTAGATAGTTAAGAGCTTAGGCGGCTTCAGTGGCAGGAACCTGACGCCCCCCAGAATTCGGCGCCTGGGTGCCCCGCACCCCTTGCACCTCCGGGTAAAGACGGCTTTGCCTCTATGTGTCTACTCAGAAGTTAAACTTATTCCCAAATTAAGTTTGTATAGATAGGAATGCAGCCTAAGTCTTATACAGTTCAATGTGTTATGTAGAATATATTGCATTATTCTATTTAATGAACAATGAAGGTAGCAAGCAAGGAAAAACTGGTTATTACTCTGTCCAAATCCCCCTTAAGTCTTGCTGATTCCCATGGAAGAGTTAATCAAACATCCTTAAATGTCTGCTGCTGAAATCAATGGGGCCAAAAAGTACCTCACTTTGTCGACTGTGCCCATTGTCCATAGCAGAGTGGAACAAAATGATACCCATAATTCTGGGATAGCCATGGCCATAAGACAGCTCTCTGCTTTGTAAACACAGGGTCTGTTTAAAATGCAAGCAGCAGTTTCTAAAGTCAACAGCGAAGGATAATGGTGGCATCAGCCTCATGAACCAACGTCAAACAAATATGTACTGTGCTCGGCCTTACGGAAGACGTAGGTTTATCCTGAATAAAGATACAGCTGAGGAATAAAATATATCAATATACCATCCCTGCATGTAATACTTTCCTGAACTCAGTTCAAAGGATTGCCACTGCATTTCTGTCAACTCAAGAAAATTGAAAAATCAGGTTCTCAGAAATTAATGGGTACCTATTACGATGATATATGGACTGTCACAGCGTCTGTGGGGCACACACATATGCAGACAAAGAGATTTTTCCTATGCGCTGATGAGATTGGCATTAGGCCTCCAATGCAGCCAAATGCAGGAAGAGTTTTTAGCTTCTGTAATGAACACTTGGGGAACAGTAGGCAGAGGACCAAAGAACATGAAGCACCTTTAATTATTTCAGTTTGGGAGCGTTTAGCACATATGTAATTTATCTTATTGAACTAATGGGATTAATAGTGTACAGTGGTACCTCACTAGACGAATGCCCTGCTAGACGAATTTTTCGCTAGGCGAATGGGTTTTGCGATCGGAGGTTGCCTCGCAAGACAAATTCGTTTTGTGAAAAATTCATCTAGCGAATCGCGGTTTCCCATAGGAATGCATTGAAATTCAATTAATGCGTTCCTATGGGCAAAAAAAAAAAAAAGAATGCATTCCTATGGGATTCGCAAGATGAATTTTTCACAAAACGAATTGACTTACAGAACGAATTAAATTCGTCTTGCGAGGCACCACTGTATATATCTGGACCACAGTTAAACAAACAAATATCTTATCAGGTATGTTGCCAAGTTTAAAATTAAGAATTTCACACTAAGAACGGCACAGAAGAACATGTCTACTGCCTGTGTAGCATGGCATTCAAACCTGCTCATATAAGTTGACAGCCCAAATTCAATTATTACGTATAAATTACATGTGCTCATTTAGGGCCTGTGAAGCACTCATTTCGAGAAAGTGCCCCGGGGCACCACTCACAAAATGACCACAAGTTGTGGTCTAATACAAAATGGCCCCCACGGGAAGAGTGTCTGAATACAAAATGGCTACCACAAATAGTCTCTTTCTTGCTGACTTGTCACTCACTAATTCCAGCTCTCCAGGTAGGGTTGCCAGACTCAATAGAGGACAGGACTTCTGTGCCTTTAATTGCCCTGCTCTCTTTTGAGTCTGGAAACCTTAAAGAGAAACCAGCAGGCCCTTTGGTTAATTTCCAAGCAAAGGGTCTGCTGGTTTCTCTTTAAGGTTTCCAGACTCAAAAGAGAGCAGGGCAATTAAAGGCACAGAAGTCCTGTCCTCTGTTGAGTCTGGCAACCCTATCTCCAGGAGTGGGATGCAAAACCCACAATGTGAACAAACCTAGGTGCACAAGGGAGAACGATACGCTTTTATTACAGGACTGCACTGTAAATTTTAGCAATGCAGCCAGACATAAATGAAAAGAATAACACTGGTTTTTCTTAAAGAACATAGTTTTTAAATGGGCAAGTCACCAGCTTATAGTACAATCCCAACAATGTCTACTCAGAAGTCCTTATGAATTCAATGGAACTTACTCACAAGTAACTGGGGTTAGGATTGCAGCCAAGGAGCAAAACCTCAATTGAAGCAAATATTCCACTACCACCTCCCAACATTCCAACAGCCTCCCCTCATGGGCAACCTTGAAGAAGGGAAGGGACAACAGGAAGGGGGGCTAACTTCCCACAACTTCCTCCCATCCATCCCCCCAAAAATCTTCCCCCAAAGTGAAGAAACTAAATGTTTCTGTGCAAAGAAATATTGCAATGAAATAAAAGTGCGCCTGCTAAGCAATCAAGGGCGATAGTCACCAAGCACGTGACAGGCAGGTGGGGGAACAGTTAATACCCCATCTTTTTGCCAACTAATTCCCCCCCCCAAAAAAATCAAACTGTGCCATGTGGCTCCATCAGGCCCCTCCATCAAGCACCCTTCCAGAGTGGCATACATTGATGCAAATCTCAGTATTATTATTATTATTATTATTATTATTATTATTATTATTATTGCATGCTTCTGTGTATTGGAACACATGAATTTAGTAGGTGAAGCCCTTTTCCAGGCACAGATATAAAATAACGAGGAAAACCTTTACCTGGTTAGTATCTGTGCAGAGCTGATTTTAAAAGTACAGTACTAGGGCAACAAAAAAGGATGGCAACATTATTGTGAAAATATGAGCCCTAGACTATTCTTTGCTATAAACTAGATATACCAATAAATTGGGAGCCTCAATGGTGGACCTCAGGAGGCTTCAACCGGGGCAAAAAACCTGGCCTCCCCCCCCCCCCAGCTATGGCTCTGAATAAATAAGCTTTAAGTCTGTATTTTGCAGGGAGGAAGGAATTATTACTGTATTATTATTATTATTATTATTATTATTATTATTATTATTATTATTATTATCATTTATCATTTATCATTAGTATTAGTTATCTGCTTTATATTGTCCAGGGTAATCCAAAAGCAATTTACAAACAGACAAGGCACTGGATCTTGATGTCCGAATGCATAGATGCACATGTTTTTATATAAGAACAGATTCTGCAGTGTAACATGCCACATTCAGATCTGCATATATACAGAAACATCTCTATACACATATGTAGTTAATACCACATCCTTCTTCTCTCACATGAGAACATCGAGAGTAAATAGGTCTACAAGCCTATCCATGAAGCTCCTAAATATTTTAAATGACACCCGAAGCACAGAGTTTAAATGTTGATAGATTAGGATAATTCAGCCTTCTGAAAGATAGCAAATAAATCATTCCAGGGTGCCCTAGACATTTCCATCTACAACATTCAGACTCCTTTTTCCATTTCCAAAATAGAATCTAAACCTGCTGGCTATGCAATCTACTCTGAAGAGATTTTTTTTCCCACACCTGAGGGGAAAATAATAGAATAGATACCTTCAGGGCTCTTTTTTTACTACAGCAAGCTGCTCTTAAGCAAAGGCAGTTTAGGATATTAACTATATCAAGCCTCTTACAGTCTTTCCCCTAAACCAGCCACACAAATCAATGGCTCAACAGGAATTAAATTCTGCGTGTGGGTACATCTGAGAAGCCCCTGCTGAAATCAATTGAAGATGAGGCTTGTGTGGCTGGCCTGCTGGAAGAATCTAAACAACATGCTTTGAAATGCAACCAGCTTCAAATTTAGTGCTGCAAACCTTAACCCTTTTGGAATGCTTATTGAATAGGACAGTGCATATTGTGTTTGAATTTGCTGGAAGCTGCCCAGAGTAAGGGTAAACCACCCACTCAGATGGGCAGCATATCTTCTTCTTCTTCTTCTTCTTCTTCTTCTTCTTCTTCTTCTTCTTCTTCTTCTTCTTCTTCTTCTTCCTCTTCCTCTTCCTCTTCCTCTTCCTCTTCCTCTTCCTCTTTTTCAATCGTGTCTTTCTCTGGTGATGCTTCTGAGCTAAGAAGCAGTCCAAGCAACAGAGGAGATAAACTTAGAAACAGTAGAGAGAAACCAATTCCAAAAGGTGTACAGAAATCCAGGTGTATTTGGAAGTTCCTCAAGGGAAAATATATTAAGATGATGTTTAAAAATGCAAGTATGACTACAAAAGACTCAACGCAGTGTCAAGATGGCATGCATATAAACTGCATGCAAGGTGTAGATAATGTACAGTTTTAAAGAGGCCCATTACTCTCAGAACTTTAATGTTAATTTTAGCCTAATGTACTATAATCTTTGATGTAAAAATATTTTAAAAGTGAAGTTCAACAGCACAGGATGTGTGCTTTCAGACCCTCCATGTCCCTATTTTCCCACATTTACAGTCCCACATTTACAGAAGTACAGTCCCACATTTACAGAAGCCACCCCAGTTTCTGATTTGATCCCAGAATGTCCTGCTTTTCCTCAGGAGGACCCTGTTTTCATCAGAGAAATGTTGGAGGGTATGGAGTTATGTGACACCCCTCCCCCGAGCCAAGGAGATAAGTAACTATACAAACTGAAGGCAGCCCTGTATGCTTGCTAATTAACTCACATCATCCATATTACTGTCTGCCATGAGCATAAGTCTAGATGTCATGAATCTTGGGCAAAAAACCCCACAAAAACAAATTAGCCTTCCATAACGCACGTATTTATGAATGACAACGAGTCTTAAGCACATTAAAGATTAACAAGAAGTGCAGTGGAATCCTTCGCATGTTTGCTCAGAAGTAAGACCACTGTGTTCAATGGGACCTGCTCCCAGGAAAGTACTTAGAAGACTGCACTCATATTGTGGCACATTTTGCGCAGCAGAGCCCACAATTAATCTGCAAGCCTTTAAGGTGTCACAACACTCTCAGTTGTGCCTACCAGCATATAAAACAACCCATCAGCCTGTCACATCATTCAGATGGCAGGGAGCTCATTCCCCAGAACTAACATTTGGATTTTAAATGCTTGTTTCCCACATTGCATATGTAAATTCATACACTGAATCAAAAGCACGATCTGTGCACAAATGAAATCACACTGTTGCCAGTGGAAGCACTGGTTTGAGAAGTGTGAAGCACTGGCTTAAGAAGTCTGCCTCTGAGTAAGGTTTGCTGACACAAAAATGGCATATCTAGTTTGAATGTTTCCCCAGTCCCCATGGTGTGCAGTAACAATTATCCCATGTGCTATTACCCTCAAATGGGGACCGCTTGGCAGGATTGTGGGGGGAGAGTGAGGCACCCAGTCAGGACTGGACAGAATGTAAGGTCCTCTTGACCAGAGTCAGAGAAACTCCATGTTATGTATGCAGCTCCATTTCAGCTAAATATTATGTTCAGCTCAATAGTGCAGCAAATAAGCAGACACATCAGTTTAGAGATCTATGCAAACAATCTAACCATTGCACCTGTTAGAGTAAACTTGCAGGAGGAAACTTATTTCCCCACAAGAGTTTTTATTTCCTGCTTCTCCAGGATGTAGCCCACCACAAACTGCAAAGGGGTGGCAGGGGGCTGAGCTTTGCTATATGGAAAGGGTATACAGTGGTACCTCAACTTCCGAATGCCTCGACTTCCGAAGGTTTCGACTTCTGAAGTCCGCTAACCCGGAAGTATTTTCGCCCTGCACACGTTCTGCGCATGCGCAAAAGCGGTGTGTGCATTCTGCACAAAGCGCAAAATGGACGCTTCGGCTTCCGAAGGTTTCGACTTCCAAAGAGTGCTGCGGAATGGATCGCCTTCGGAAGTCGAGGTACCACTGTATAACACTCTGTACATGCACATGTGCTTTGTGCAGATTGAGAAGCTTTTATTCTCCTGCATCTTATTGTTTGTCTGACAATCAATAAACCTGTTCTTATAACTTTGAAAGCTGCCTGAAATTTTCTTCTGGTAATAAACTGGGAGCCTGTTCATCCGGATAACAAGAGGGATCATAGCTGCCAAGTTTTCCCTTTTCTCGCAAGGAAGCCTATTCAGAATAAGGGAAAATCCCTTTAAAAAAGGGATAACTTGGCAGCTATGAGAGGGATTGGTATGAGACTACTGAGACAGTTGATGAGGGGCTGAGTGGTTCATTGGGCGGCATCCCCACCCTGCAACAGCCTGACATCTTGGAGTTGGGGAGGCAGATTCAATTTAGTCTGCCCAAGCTACTTCCTGCAAGAGAGGTTGCCCGACAACTGAGGAGGCACATGAGCTACAGTTGGACCCCAAGATGGCCTGGCAGACTCAGGCCGTGTCTCCAATGATGTGCCATGACACCAACAAACACTGGTGGGATCTAGACACATATATAAACCACTTTGAAAATGCTTTTTTAAAAGTGTTTTTTTTAATAAAAAAAATACATTGAATTTTCCATAAGGCTCACCATCGCCATCTATTGTCACATTGAATATTGTGCTTAAAACACACTTAAAACATTATACAGTGGTACCTTGGTTTCTGAACTTAATTCATTCTGGAAGTCCGTTCTTAAACCAAGGCACGCTTTCCATAATGAAGCTTCCCGCCGCCGATGCCCTTCCACCATTTGGATTCCATTCTTAGACTGAGGTAAAGTTCTCAAACCAGGACACTGTTTCTGGTTTTGCAGAGTTTGTAAACCGAATTGTTCTTAAACAGGACTGTTCTTAAACCGAGGTACCACTGTATTTGCAGCTGTATAGCTGAGCCCGCTGTCAATTTACTTGCAGAACTCAATCAGTACAGCATGACTCCTAATCTCCTAATCTCTGGGTCATTGGTCCCACGTTGGGCAAAAAGATCCTTGTGTTGCAGGGGGTTGGACCAGAGGACCCTCGTGGTCCCTTCCAATGCCATCATTCTGTGATTCTATTTGTGGGAGTACCCACTTGGTTGCCCAGTCCCATTGCTTGTGGTGAAAAAAATGCATCTTTGCTGTGAGCCCTGGAAGACCTGCAGCCTGCCTTGCTGGCCCTTTCCCATCTGGCCTGGGAGCGTAGAGTGCTGACTCCGACTCCAGCTACAGAAGCTGAAGCTGTTGAACAGATTCTTGGGCTGGGGTATTGTTTATGGGGGGTTGAGAGAGCTGTTGCTGTTATAGATATTATTGTTGTCTCTTTAGTTTTAGTATACCTGAGGCAGCGTCTCCACCCCCATCGTTCTGCCTGGACACTGAGGTCCAGTGCCGAGGGCCTTCTGGCGGTTCCCTCACTGCGAGAAGCAAAGCTACAGGGAACCAGGCAGAGGGCCTTCTCGGTAGTGGTGCCCGCCCTGTGGAATGCTCTCCCATCAGATGTCAAAGAGATCTGACATCTGACAAACTACCTGACATTTAGAAAACATCTGAAGGCAGCCCTGTTTTGTTGTTGTTGTTTAGTCGTGCCTGACTCTTCGTGACCCCATGGACCAGAGCACGCCAGGCACTCCTGTCTTCCACTGCCTCCCGCAGCTTCGTCAGACTCATGTTGGTGGCTTCGAGAACACTGTCCAACCATCACGTCCTCTGTCGTCCCCTTCTCCTTGTGCCCTCCATCTTTCCCAACATCAGGGTCTTTTCCAGGGAGTCTTCTCTTCTCATGAGGTGGCCAAAGTATTGGAGCCTCAGCTTCAGGATCTGTCCTTCCAGTGAGCACTCAGGGCTGATTTCCTTCAGAATGGATAGGTTTGATCTTCTTGCAGTCCATGGGACTCTCAAGAGTCTCCTAATGTGTGACATTTTAATGTACTTTAATCTTTGTTGGAAGCCGTCCAGAGTGGCTGGGGAAACCCAGCCGGATGGGTGGGGTACAAATAATACATTGTCATTGTCATTGTCATTATTATAATAATATATTATTATTATTATTATAGAGCTTATGATTTACATGGAAATTGTTTCCATTTCGTTGTGTACTTTTTGATGTGTTTTATTTATTGTTTATTACTTCTGTTATGTTTGTATTATGTAAATCTTGTCATGTTGTAAGCCACCTTGAACATAGTTTCAACTATGGAAAGGAGGCATGCAAATAAAACGATGGTGATGATGACTGTGCCGGCAATGCTCTTTGAAGGGAGAGCCAAAGGGGCATGTCTGGTGTTGAGATTTCTTAGCCTGGAGCCCATAGCTGTCAAGGTTTCCCTTTTCTCACGAGGAAGCCTATTCAGCATAATGGAATTTCCCTTTAAAAAAGGGAGAACTTGACAGCTATGCTGGAGCCTGCTTGGAAGGTTTAGAACAGGCATCCCCAAACTGTGGCCTCCAGATGTTTTGGCCTACAACTCCCATGATCCCTAACTAACAGGACCAGTGGTCAGGGATGATGGGAATTGTAGTCCAAAACATCTGGAGGGCCAAAGTTTGGGGATGCCTGGTTTAGAAGATCACTTTACCCTTTGCTCACTTTAAAAGAAACTAATATATTGTGTTCACTTGTGGAGATGACAGTTTTGCCATTAATGTTGGGAAATATCTGGGACTAGGGAACAACCCCAATAGTCTTAATAATGCAATGATAATTAAATCATGTGTTTGCCTGACCTTTAAAAAGTTGAGCCAGAAAAAGGTAAGTTTTAACTATATAATCAAGGGAACTCGACAGAATTCTTCATTCCTGGCCATAGCTTTACTTTTGCATTGTTTTCAACACTATAAACTTTTCTTGTGCCTTTCCAGAGCAGCCCAAAGAGCCCAATAAAGTCTGTTCAATATTTTGTTTGATACAAAATGTGGTGTTAAAAGGAGCCTAGGGTCTACTGAACTCATCTTGCATGTGGCAGAGTGATAGGTTATTTTAAACAGCAAACTCAATCTGTTAAAAAAGAGAATTAATTTGTTTGAAAACAAGTCCAATTTCAGTCGGTCTAAAATTGCAAGGAAACAAAAACAAAAACACAGAAAAACACAAACCAACAACAGCCAGACCAAACAATCTCAGTGCTGTTTTCTGTAACTTCTAGATATATGAGACAGAGAGACTTTTTTTTTTCTTTTTAGGAAATTCCTTTGACAATTGGAGGACGGGATCTGATTGGATCTTAAAAGCATTACTAGTGTAAAGCCATATCTCTTCAACAGTCACTTCACTTACAACACACCACTGAGCAGGCAAATTAGAATTAAAATCCTAGGTACAAGTTCTTCCCAAGCAGGAAAACAGTGTGGAGGAAATTGCAACTTCTACATAAAACCATGAATCTGGCTGAAAGTATATTAGTATGGAATTGGCATGGGTAGCGTGGTCTGCTAGCAAGTCCTCAGTGGATGAGCAGGAGAACAGGACAGAAGAAATAAAAGTGAGGCTTGAGCCATTAAACCCAAGAAGATATGGCAAAAAAGGGTTAGGACAAAAAAAAAGTTGTTGTAATCTTGTAAGCTTGAACCGTGCTATGCGATTTGAACTGTATTTGGGGGAAAATGTGAAATTTCAATAAAAATGTAAATTCTGCATGGGAAACGGGAGATGGGACACAATGGAGAATTCCAATGTTGGGCGAGAGCCATATCATTAAGACCAATGACATGGCACTATAAGGACTCATACATTAACTTTTAAAGACTAGCACATGTTTGCAAACTTTTATACTGCTGTATTCGAAGCTGCCCCAGAAATGTGTGCTTGATGTTGTTGTTTAGTCGTTTAGTCGTGTCCGACTCTTCGTGACCCCATGGACCATAGCACGCCAGGCACTCCTGTCTTCCACTGCCTCTCGGAGTTTGGTCAGACTCATGTTTGTAGCTTCAAGAACACTGTCCAGCCATCTCGTCCTCTGTCGTCCCCTTCTGTGCTGAAGTGCAGGGTATTAAATGCCTAAATCAATCAATCAACTGCAGCACAAGCTCCCATTTCATGCAGCTGATAAAGTAGGTTCTTCCCTACAAAAGTAATCACACTGTGGTAAAATTATGAGGCTTCCAGGTGCCACAATACCTTGCTTCTTAAAGCAAAAAGAATGAACCACCATTGGCAAGAGCTACCAGCTCTATGAACACTTAAGTAGTATATGAAATCAATGTTAATTCAACTAACTGTACAGGTTTGGAAGCATGCCATGAGCCATCAGTGGGCAGTGAACATACCAAGAACGTCCTGAGTAAGAAAGGTATTAGGACTGGGGATCTGGAGAGTGGCAAGTGGGCAGGCAATGCAGCTCAGTTTGGGCCTGAGCCACAAGCTGGCTAGAGAGAAGAAGGTCATTAACCAACTTTATAAGACTAGGTAGAACTGCAGATCCTTCCTGAGCTGGCTGCTGCAATACTGTTCTTTGGCTATGCACAGTGGTAGTGCTGAGATAAAGCAGAAACAAGGCCATGGGCTTACACATCTGGCCAGCTGCAATGGAGATGAATAGTCCCCAGATTAAAATTGGCAGTGGCTCGCACAGTAAGTCATCTAAGTCAGAATGGATGCACTATATATTCTCCGTCTTCTGCTTCTAAATTGTTTAAACTGATTTTAGTCTTGTGTTTTTTATATTGTTCAAACCTGCCTTAGGCATCTATGGTTAAGCGGGGATAAGAAGTCCAAGAAAAATAATAATAAATGATATTAGTGCACCTCTGGGAGTTGTTATAGTGTACATATTGCTCTATGGTGTTATGTATTATTTATTTAATGTATGTGTTCCTTCTCTTTTTTTTTTTATAGATGTTTGCCAGCAGTCTTTTCTCTTCATCCCTTTAAGGAAGAAGTTATACGAAATCAACATGAGACTTGTGCAATGTGAAGGAGAATCCAGAAATGTTTTATTCCACCGGCAAACTGAACTGGTAAAAAGGTAAAGGCAAAGGGACCACTGGCGGTTAGGTCCAGTCACAGACGACTCTGGGGTCGTGGCGCTCATCTCGCTTTACTGGCCAAGGGAGCCGGCGTACAGCTTCCGGCTCATGTGGCCAGCATGACTAAGCCGCTTCTGGTGAACCAGAGCAGCGCACGGAAATGCCGTTTACCTTCCCGCTTGGAGCGGTACCTATTTATCTACTTGCACTTTGATGTGGTTTTGAACTGCTAGGTTGGCAGGAGCAGGGACTGAGCAACGGGAGCTCACCCCGTCGCGGGGATTTGAACCGCTGACCTTCTGATTGGCAAGCCCTAGGCTCTCCCACAAAGACTCTCTACCCAACAGCTTTGTAGAACTGAAAAATCAGCCTTAGCCTAAAGTTTCACATCCCATGTCTCAGGGGAAGAAAAACCCCTAGCAGCTATTTTTTTTCTCATTTCAGTGGATATGGCTGTAAATAAAATCAGTGTAAGCAGTATTGACATTGTTCTGCATTGTGAATATGGGAACTGACTGACAATAACAATCAAGAATGATTAACTCCAGTTCCTAATAGCTTCCTAGCAGCTGTTGCCAGGAATCAATGCATCACTTTAGTATTGGGCAAGTTATATTTATTTTATTTCCTAGAAGAGAGGGGGGGATCCATTTAAATTGCCATATTTGCCATGCTATGCTGAATGTGAAGTGATAAGTTAGAAGTGGGATTGGAGAAAAGGCTGGAATTATATTTCATTAATTAAACCAGATTGAATGAATCAACAAAGAAAAGGAAAATAGGTCACATTAGTGGCACAGAGCTGAAGGGAGCTGCTGTGTTAGAAGTGTGGATAACAGTCACAGAGGGATATCTCATGAAAGGAATCCCCTGTCATAGAATGAAGGGAAGTTCCACTCCCCTCACCCTACTATTTTACCACACACACTTTTTTACAGGAAAGCAAATTTACCTATTTTTACCTCACTCTCCAGTTGAGAAGGGAACCCAAAGTGGCTTATGATCTAAAAGACATGACACAAAAGGAAAGGGGGATTCAGAGGGAGGAAAGCAAACAAAGTCACTAGATGTTAGTAACAGGGACCTTATAAGGGTCAAATGAAATGGAAAGTGTTCAAAGAGAGAAGGAGCCAAAAGTTGCTGGTCTCTCAGCTGAGCCAAGGGGTTTGATTCACACCACTGTTTTTGCTGATGCATGTTCCACCAGAATAAGCTAAACAGAGTTAAGATCCAGCAAAAGTCCCCCCGTCCCCCGAGTCCACTTATCTGGGTGGACACCAGTGTAATATCTACCTGTCTTGTCTCAGCCAGCTGAGTCCTAGTTCTGTCCACACAAGGGTGTTACATTGGTGTATATCTCTGGCCGAGCTGGGATGTGGGGCTTACACAGGCATAGCATGACTATTCCAGGAAGCAACTAGCTGAGCCAGAGATCCACCGGATCCTAACTCCCTCCTTCTGGTGAATGCCTGGTTTCAATTGTCCCCTGACAGTGTAATTCTAGACATATCTTCTCAGGAGACGTTAAGTCCTGTTGAATTCAATGGCATATCACCCCAGTTAATAGGATTGAGGTCTAAACTTATTGAAAGTTCGGCACGCCTTTGTTTCTCTTCTAACTTCCTGCTCATGGTGTGCAGTTTGGAGTGTAGTAAAAGTAGAGCTGTGTAAAAACCCTTTCATAAAGGAAGGAGCTATTTTAAAAAAAACACGAGTCCTGATGAGGGCAGCATATGGCAAAATTGTTTCAGGGCTCTTGCTAATCTAGGGTAATATTTTATGAAGGTACACTTACCACCTCTAGCGCAAAGCAGTATTAAGTTTTTCTAAAGCAGAAAATCATTTGGGGTGTATGAGGTATTGTATTTGAGGGAGCGTTTTTATTTAATACACTCTGAAATAATGTAAGTCAGAAAGCATCATCGCTCCAGTCCAGCAAAGGAAATCTGTACATGGAACAAGAAACAGGCTTCCCCTTGAGCAGGTGATGAGGCTGCAGTGTGTATCTGGGTGCACATTTACATAACTTATCTGGGCCCAATTAAACTGCCAGGAAGAGTTTGCTGTTTGAGGCAACAACTGCTGCACACAACAGGATTGAGGCCACAACTGCTGCACACAAACAGGATTGAGGCCAACGTATTTTAGGTTATGGGGTGGGGGGAGTAGCAGAAAAACAAACATCCGAATAATCTGAACTGCAATGTGAAGGAGATCTTCTTCATGTTGTGTTTCAAATTATTCAGGTGTTTTTCTCTCTGCTGCTCCTGCTCCTTTGGCTACCATCTAAAAGCCAGTACAATACAATTTATATATATATTTTAAAAACACCAAAATCTCAGAAGGGCTTTACTTTCCAATGTAAATAATGGTGACAAAGCCCCAGGAAATATAAAACAAATATCGTTTTAGTTGTGAATAATTTTAAGAGGACAATAGCAATGTAATTCTGTATTTTGGAGAGGAATCTATATTTTCTCTTTCACCCTAACTCCATACATAACACTTTTGTATAGAAAGCTTCTAAAATCCTTAATGTAAAAACTCTTCTTTCAAGCAGCCCTCCAGGCCAGTTGATTTAAATGGACTTGTGTTCTGCATGTCCTTCCTATATACATCCTTTTCACCAATTTATTCCATTTGCCCTTCAGCACTCTGATAGCTCTCATAATAATCTGCCTGTTACATGAGCACATTAAATTGAATTCAAAGTTCCAACCGAAGAACTGAGATGGGAACAAGAAATGGAGAGCTTAGAATTGCAGCTTCGGACAGAGGCCGTGCCACTGCTGAATACAGCAGCCTCGCATCTCAGTAACTCCTCTCTTCCGTAGCATTAACTCCTAGGGATATAATAAAAATGATTGATGTTACGTCACTGCACTGGAGTATCTCACTCCTTCAAAGAGAGGACAAGGAAGTGGACCCATAGTGTGAAAATGCTTGGTCATGCTTCACATTCCATATCACTTAAAAGTTACAGAGCAGGGGGGAAAGGAGCAGAAAGACATGTCCAAGCCCCCATAGCTCAGCTGGTTAGAGCGTGGTGCTGATAACGCCAAGGCTGCAGGTTCGATCCCCATATGGACAGGGGCGGAGGAAGGGGGTGCAGTGGGGGCAGACCACCCTGGGTGTCTTTGCTGAGGGGGGTGAGATTTGGCAGTCGCGGGCGGTGCACCGAATGTCCGCCATCAGCGGCTCGCTCTGCCCCCAGCTGCAGGGCGCAGGCGCTGCTCTGTACACCCAAGTGCCTATTCCGCGCCTGGGAGGGCACCCTCTGCACCCCGCCCCTCTTGGGAGCACCACCCGCCCTGGGCAGAACGGGCATATGCTCCGCCGCTGCCTATGGGACAGCTGCATGGCAGGAGCTTGAACTAGATGATCCCAGGTCCCTTACAATTCAACAATTCTATGATTCTATGTCAGTGGCAGACCATCATGTGCCATGCAGGTTTCAGCCTCAAACCTCTTTGGGCTGCCCTTCAAGTGGTCCTGATATGTGTGCTCATTAAGTGAATCCCACCCCATGTTCACAGACGGTGGCTTTTCTTGGGGCAGAATTTATCTTTCTCAGCCACAGAAATAAATCATCACCACCACCATCATCAATGCCTGGAGTACTTCCTATGGTACTTTCCAGCCCCTGCCTATTTATAAACTTTACTAGCTGGCCCGGCCATGCGTTGTTGTGGGTCATCCCTGTGATTCCCCCCCCCATCCTGCCCCGATCCATGACGTATCCCTCCCCTCCTCCCTCCAACCCCCTGGCTCATCCTTGTGTTTCAGTAGGATACCCTTCCCTCTGTTTTCCCCGGGGAGTGTTGTCCCCTCCCCCCTGTATCTCCATACATTGGCCCCTGTGCACGCACCGTGAACATTTTTATATATTTAGATTAAAATTTTTTGAAATAAGAACATGAGAAGCAGAAGTTATTATTGTTTAATTTTATTTTGGGGTTGCCATTTATTTTGGTAGGTATTGTATGATTTGGGCGTTGTTGTGTGTTTTGGGTTGTGTGTGTGTGTGTGTGTGTGTGTGTGTGTGTGTTATTTGGATTTTCTAATTTTGGAGTAGGTGACCCAGAGAACTACTTTAATAATCCCGACTGGGGGAGGGGAATCAAATAGTGAAGACCCACAGCCCCGTAGCAACAGAAGGCGAGTTCCGAAGCGCCCGAGCTGTTCGGTTTCATAAAAAACCCAGGAAGTGGCAAGGGGAAGGTAGGAGATTGTAAATCGGGGGGGGGGGGGTTGGCCACTGCAAATATCCGAGGACTTAAACTGGGGAGGGAAAGTTCATGGTTGTTGTTTTTTTAAAAAAAAAAAAGATGCAGAGGCTTGCAATCAGTCATAGTATAAAGCCTAGGTTAAAAGGGGCACGACTGCCCATACGTAAAATGGCCGCCGGAGCCTCACATGTGACACAATGCCCGCTAAATTATAAAGTAAAAACCCCTTGCCGTGCCCCCAAGTGCGTTGCTGTGGGTTATCCCCCCCCCGGGCCTAGTGGGGGCCTGGCAGCCTGGCAGGGGCCTACATAAAACAAAGGCCGTCCTGCATCCTGCCGTGCTGCGTCCTGTGATCCGGGCGCTCTCCCTCTCCCACACCTGGGCCTAGTGGGGGCCTAGCAGCCGAGCAGGGGCCTACGGGTCTGGTAATGGCCGCCTTGGTGGTTTCAGTTGCTTGGTTGATGATGTCATTATTTGGCGCCGCCCTTCAGAGCTTTTGCTGGTGACAGTGTGCAATCTGCCTTTCTATTGGATGCTGCTGGAGTCTTCAGAGCTTTTGCTGGTGATGTCTAATTTGTGTGCCACTTTTTTGCGTTTAATCACTATTTAAGGTATGAAATATGTGCTTTTTTGGAAATTCTTTATGCCAGATCCCTCACTGATGGGCAAGGTACGCTTTGTCCTAATTTGATGCAATTTGGTTCAGTGGTTACAGAGAAAGGCTGTGACCTCTGCTCGGGCAATGCCTACATTATATATATATATATATATATATATATATATATATATATATATATATATATATTCCTGTCCCAGTGAATTTATATTACCTTGACTACTATCTTTTCCCTTGCCTCCTTAAACTACAGCAGTCGGTCACATGAAGCAACCTGCATTCTTTACTATTTGCCTTCCAGATTTATTTCCAAATTTGCCCAGGGCAAGCAACTGAGAGCTGCACTATAATGCTTTGGTAGGTGGGGAAAGGACTTCTAATCATGTCTGCAGGTGGTATAAATTGCCCCGTCTTGGTACAGTCACAATTTAATCAGAATCACAACATATTTTAACTAAGCAAAGCACCATGAAAGATTTGCTGCAAAGCTGATTCCTCATGCTTGTGCAGGAACGGATTGGTGTTTTTTTGTTTTTTGTTTAATTTCCAGGCGCCTCACTTAGCCTGGAGGAAACTCTTGACAGGCACCACCAAATGCAACATATTGCAGTATCAGGGCCCAAAGGCTCTCATGTGTAAATGCGCACAAACGATCCCGTGGGCTTTCCTAAACATTCTGGAGTGATTCTTTGGTCTATCTGCCACTAAGGAAAATATCAGACGCACAGTGCCGAAAAGAAGAAGAAAACAAAATAAGCATTGTATGGTGTGTGTGTGTGTTTTCTGACTGCTTTATATTACAGAATTCTGAAGAATGTATTTAGAATTAGCAGGCACTTCCCAGAAATTCGAAGAAACCCCCAAAATATTGTGATTCTTATATTGCTGTGGAGCAAAATGGATAGTATAATTTGGAGTGTCAGGGCTGCGCAAACACACACCCCACTAACATTACCCAGTGTAGGACAAAGCGTCCTACACAACTGTGGGAGCAGGTGGGACTGTGGCACTGTGTCTAAACCACTGAGTCTCTTGGGCTTGCCGATCAGAAGTTTGGCAGGCGACAGGGTGAGTTCCTGTTGATCTGTCCCAGCTCCTGCCAACTTAGCAGTTCAAAAACACACCAGTGCAAATAGATAAATAGGTACCGCTGCGATGGGAAGATAAACAGCATTTCTGTCTGCTCTGGTTTCCATCACAGTGTCCAGTTGCGCCAAAAGCGGTTCAGTCATGCTGGCCACATGACCCGGAAAGCTGTCTGTGGACAAACGCCGGCTCCCTCGGCATGAAAGCGAGATGAGCGCTGCAACCCCACAGTCACCTTTGACTGGACTGAACCGTCCAGGGGTCCTTTACCTTTTCCTACCTCCACTGCTCCTGAGGGAGCAGGCTAGCTTAGATGTGCCAGAACAGACCATGTAGCCAGTGCAGCTCCACCTTACAAAAGAAAGGAGTATTTGGGGGGAGGGGCGTAAGAACAACCAAGGGTTTGCTGCTGCTGCTGCTGCCTTCCTTCCACCTGCCACCTGAGGAGGACTCCTCAATTTGCCTAATAGTAGGGCACTGGCCTTAACAGATTTTGCATCTGTCTACCACAGAGAGTTTTACTTCGTATGCTCAGAAAGCGAGTTTCCCCTTAAGGAGAGCTCAGGTTGCGGAAGGGTTAACAAGACACTCTCGGGTTTGATGGGCAGATCAGTTTGGATGGCCACCAGAATGATTGATGGTTGCTGTTGCTGGGGAATTTGCAATGTTGCAAATGATTTGACTGACAGCCATAGCCTTATATATACTTTGCAAGCAGTGTGCAGTTTCACTTTTGCTGCTGCAATGGATCTCCCTCCCTCCCTCCTTCCCTCCCTCCCTCCCTCCCTATATTTAGGGATCATTTGTGCTTGACATTGCTGTGCCTGTCATGGGGTCTCCTGTTTTGGAGCAGGGGCCTGGTAGGAATTTTGTCCAGTTGGCTGATTGGCTGTTGCCATGTGGTTTATGCCTACTGCGTAGCAAATTGTCACAACTTGTAAGGTTGCGGTTAGGCATTGGTTCATATTGGATGGTGGAGGAGTAAGGATTTGGTTGGGCCTGCCCCTCAAAATTGCTGCTGCCTATAGGGGTATTCCGTTAAAGGAATCCTGGGGCTCCACATGTTTGTCTGTACCCCCAGTAGGGGCTAGGACTGCACATGAGCCTCGGGGAGCATCCGAGGGAGAGGTGAAGAGTGTGGCTCCCTGCTCACCTTTACCGGCTTCCCTAGTACATTAGTGGGAGTCAGTTGGATCTGTCCCAGGGCGGGGGACAGATGGATTAACCAATGCCTAAGCGACCACTCACATTAATTGTATTTAAATAAAGTTGTGGCCAAATTAATGCCAAAAACCTTAAACTTAAATTCTGTGTGAAGTGTGAGTGATTGGGGGGATGTCTTGGTACCTCGACACGCAAATAGCTGCAGCTGCCTTGAACAAAGAGCCTAACTATTATCAATGATACACCGGATAAAAGAGATGTGCAAAGATAAACAACAAGACTTTCCATGTGGAAAATAAGAATTTGTAAAATAAAAAATGGCACAATATACACAAAGGGACAGTGACAATTTTTCATCAGATCTCTCAAAACTACGGCCATTTTAGTTCATAGGGAATTATCATCCTGCTTTTGCTTTTAGGGTTCAGATTCATCTTCTACCAGAAGTTTAAATGTATTATGCACATTTGTTAATTGGGATTTTCAATTAATGATTTTTTTTGGGGGGGGGGGACATTCTTTATAAAGGATAGACAGCTGCTTTACCAGAGCCCAGAGATATGTAGAGGTTTATGAAGTAATGTTACAATTCCTCAAGAAGAACAATCAAATGGTTATGGCAGTTCACGCAACATTCCAGAAAGTTCTGGATCTTTGCATTGTATTGAATGACCCAATTTGATTCTTTCAGATATATGTAACATGGCAACAGCCGTGACAGCTAAATTAAGGTTCTGGTTCAAAGACAGTGTAGCTTTGATTTCCCAAGTTTGAGAAGAGATGCTGGGAGGGGGGGAACGGGACGGGACGGAACACAACACAGTATTACAGTACAGTGGTACCTCGGTTTATGAACACAATTGGTTCCGGAAGTCTGATCATAAACTAAAGTGTTCATAAGCTGAAGCAAACTTTCCCATTGAAAGTAATAGAAAGTGGATTAATTTGTTCCAGACGGTCCGCGGAGTACTTAAACCGAAGCGTTCATAAACTGAAGCAAACTTTCCCATTGAAAGCAATGGAAAGTGGATTGATCCGTTTCAGACGGGTCCGCAGAGTACTCAACCTGAAGCGTACTTAACCCGAAGCATGGGTGTAATTGGTTCCGGAAGTCTGTTCATAAACTGAAGCGTTCATAAACTGAAGCGAACTTTCCCACTGAAAGTAATGGAAAGTGAATTAATCCGTTCCAGATGGGTCCGCGGCGTTCATAAACCGAGGTGTTCATAAACTGAAGTTCCACTGTACACATTGTAAAGTTATATTGCAGCTCTCTCCTTAGGCACACTGGCCCAAATGACAGGCAGAAACCTGATCCCAATGAAGGAAAGTACTGCATTCACGGTAGTTCTTGCGAAATACATTCTAATCTAAACAGTACATGAGTGACATTTAAGAGTTTTCTCTCATTTGGGCCTGAGCAGGGAGGTCACCTGACTTGAAAGGAATTCCTATATTTGACCCATGGGTTTTATTCTCTAAAATCCAGGGCCCATTCCTTGCTAAATCTGATAAGTATCCGCCTGCTTCTTAAAATCCTGTCTCTGCCCTATCACGACACCTTTAACTGCAAAGCCTTCCATTCTGTTTATCGCTGATAACAGCCGATGTTGTCATGTGGAGCAAAGTACACAGCGCTCAAATTGAAGTTACAGGGCCACTGACATAAGCAAGTACACTGACATCAGCCTCTTAAACAAGATGGAACAGAAAAACGATACATCGTTTGTGGTTATTTTTAGAAAGCAGAATGGTAAAAAGAAATTAGCTCAAACTTAAACATCATGTTCTTTATGTTAAAACGCTTCATCTTACTTGAAATGCAATCACTCCCCCCCCTCCACCCAGTTCTCTTAACGCTTATTGCTCCTGCTCGTTTTTTCTTCAATAAGCTTATTGCTTATGGCTGCTCCTTCTTTCTCTTTTTTACTTATCTCTTGAATCTAGAAAGCAAAAACAGAGCTCAGTGATCTATATTGCAGCTCCCCCACAATTCTCAAGGCATTTTGTTCTGGGTATAGTTTTGGTTTGTCAACAGACTCACAATGCAAAATGCACAGTGCAGTACTTCCGTTTACTCAGAAGTAAGTCCTATTGCTTTCTGTGGAGGCTTATGGTGAGTATTTCAGATTGCAGCCTTAGGCTACAGATAACTGATATGAAGTAGGTGTGTGTGTGTGTGTGTGTGTGCGTGCGTGTGTGAAGACTTGCATAGCATACATCAGAAAATCATGCAAAATGTATTTATATTTGTCCTTGTGAGCTGTGAATTGTTTTATATTATTTGTGGCTTGAACGAGTCCGCTGTTTTATTTGATTTATTTTGTTGTGTTGTGTTTTATGATGGGCGTAAAGCCGAATAAACATTCTGATGCAAAATGTATACTAATATAATTATTGTCATAATATAAAGGGCAACATCAATATTTCAAAATGTATGTTCGGTCATCATAATCCAAAATTTGTTTATATATTTATCACGTTCCCTATCTTCATGTCACTTTCTCTTAACTCTCTAGCAGGATAGTCTATTCAGCAATATCAGAATTACTCCTTCAGGATAACATTTTAAATATATGAAGGCACACACACACACAAACTCATTTCTAATCAATACTGAATCGATTCCTGAGGTCTAATAATTTCCTGCAGATTCAAAGGACACCCTGAATCATTCTGCCACCTTCACAAGAAATATTGGTTCATTTACTCTTGGGACTTACGTATTTTTCGCTCCATAAGATGCACCTGACCCATAAGACATACTTCGTTTTTTTGTTTTTGTTTTTGTTATGACCCCCCCTTTTTTTTTTGCTCTGATGCACTGGGACAAAAACCGAAACGAAACACCCTCAGACATGGAGCTTTAAAGTGTGGGCCTGTGCCTGGAACATGCAGAGCCCTTGAACTCAGTGATGTATTCTGGGATAACAGCCTTACAAGTGAATGCAAATGGCCATATCCCTGTTTGAGGCTTCCTCAGTTTCTGAGTGGATAAAGCTTCAGCAAATAGCTATATTTTGAGTTACCAGGGCTACAATGCTTTGCACATCTACCTTGCAGTAAGTCCTGCTTAACACAATGGGACTTACTTTCAAACAAACTTGCACAAGATTGCTGGAAGGGTAGAAGCAATATCCTCACTCTGTGTCTCTGGCCCAACAATTAGGTGAATCCCTCAAGTTCCATCTTGGAGCAGAATAGTTTTCCTGTGAGGCAGTGATTCCTGTGAGCAGGAAGTCTGCACATCTTTGCAATAAAAAATTAAAATAAATTAGGCACAGTTCTGTCTGGTATGCAAAGTTGACGGTGTGCAGAATTCCCTGTAAATTTAATGACTAATAAATGGCCTCATAGAGAGAGAGAGAGAGAAAGGGTGGAGGTGGAACATCCTGAAATACTCTCCATGTAGATGGCGGGTTCTTGATTCATTACACCAACTCAGAGGAAACAACCGTCTTAGAAAACCCTCATCGTTTGGATTGGTCCCAAAGCACAACCATAACATGCCACAACACTGTTCTGCCACATGCATTCACTTATTTATTTAAAACATTTCTTAGCTTGCATTCCAAAACAATGACTAAGTCCCATTGAATTTGTACACCCTTATGATCACATAGTTAGTTGCTTTTCCCATAATGGCTCAAACACAACTGGTCAAAAGGACAGGTCTTCCTGTCTGTCTCCCGTTTCTCAAACATGAATCTGGCTGCAATAAGGGTTATTAAGGCATTTTCCATAGAGGAACCCAACCTCTGGAATTCCCAGCTTATGCGTAATGATGAGCAACACCCCACACCCCCGGGCTGCGAGCCTAGTCACGCCTTCAGAGCCTCCCCAACGCTTCCCCAATCCATTCCTGTCCTTCAAACCACCTCTCCCCCTCCTCGTTATTTGGGAACCCCGATAAATAAGGATGTGTTCTTTTGTTCTCAACTGTGATGTGCTGGGTGAGGAGGCTTAATCCTCACTGACCGGGGTTCTGTATTGCAGATCAAATTCTTCCTCTTCACCTGATCATTATTATTGTCAAGACCTCAGCCCAAAGCACATTGCTTGCAGGGAAATCTGGATGAGCCCTTAAACTCAGGGATAACAGCCTTGCAAATGAATGCAAATGGCCATATCCCTGTTTGAGACTTCCCCATTTTTTGAGTGGATAAAGGTTAGCCAGTGCATATACTCTCATTTCCCCCTCTCCCAGTTGTTATAATGGTGAAACTACAGGACCAGCAGAACAATGAGAGGGACATCTTTTGCTAGATTAAGCCACTGCAGATTGCGGGTAGGGCATCAAATATTTGAATGCTCCTCCATGTAAAAAATAACATGGGCAAAAAGAAAAAGAAACTGCCTACGCGCACACAAAACTAGCACGTTAAGGAAAACGTTCCCCTTCATTCTTCCTAAAAAAGACTGGTTTTATTAACGTGAGGAATCATTGCAAAATTTGATCTTCAACTGCAAGTGGGCTGCTGATCATGTGAATCAGCTCTTTCCTCTACCAAGATTCTGGCCTCGAAACTTAACTTCCCTAGTAATAAATACAATTTCTTTCAGAGAGGGAGCAAGGTGGGGCTACTAACATCTGTTTCTGTACATTTGCAGGGGTTGCAAGTTTTGCCTAAGCAAACCTGGGAGGAAATTTGAAATTAGCAACGTTTCACCGCCTTCAAAGATTGTTTTGTCTTTCTGGATGACAGCATGCATTCCTGTTGCTTCTCAAAATAAAGCTAATAACAAATGAAGATCTCTCTCAGAGGATTAAAAATAAAAAAATACAATGTAAATCTTTTATGGAAGGGAATCTGGCCTAGTTCCCACTCCGTAAATGCAGGATTGGGATGAAGAGTGGGTAAACTGAACTACAAAAGTTTAAAATATTAAAAAAGCAAATTCTACTAAGGCCTGCACAGGATATGCTGGGGCTTAGAAGAACAGGTTTCAGATGTGAATACCCATTGTAAAACAGGGACAGCCGAGAGGAAGGTGTTGTTGTTTTCCAGGATCTGGTTGTAAAAAAAAAAAAAAAAAAGGCACAGTATTAAAAAGTTTCAAACAGATGATTTAACAAGCAAAAAACCCAGGTTGCCATTTAATATATTACTGTAGTCTTATATATCAGCGGTAGAGGGAAAGTCTGGAAAGCATTCCATCTGATGGCTACATCAATATGGTTAAGCGGCTATTTCAAAGATACAAAAATTGCAATCCTATGCATGTATAACTGGCACAGTTATGACTATGGACATCACTGTGCTTTAGATTATTGTATTTTAATATTCTGTTGTAGGTCGCCCAGAGTGGCTGGGAAGACCCAGGGTGGGGTATAAATAATAAATAATAATAATAATAATTATTATTATTATTATTATTATTATTATTATTATTATTATTAGCTCTTTCCACAAGCCACGGAAGAACATGCTCTCCAACATTCCTCAGATGAAAATAAGGACATTTCTCACTCCCCCCCCCAAACGGACTCCGCTCACCCCCGTTTTTGTGTCCCCCTGCCCACCGCAGAATGTTTCCTATTAGAAGAATTAAACAGCAGTAACATGTGCTTAGGACTGAAGCGTGTGACAGAGGACTTCAGTGGCGGAGAGTCCTTTTTTTCACCCACCCATCCTTTTAGCCTATTCTCAAACATTTCCCTAACAACATTCTCGATCACTTCTCCGGAGACAGTTTAGATCACAGAAGAACTAGAAAGATTACTGAACTTTAAAGGAACTGGCACTTTTTTTAAAAAAGTACTCGCGTAACACAAAGAAAAGCTTAATGTCATGTTGCTTTCTCAGAAGGGAAAAAGATAACAGGGCACTGAATGTTTGTTCGGATAGCTGCATTTTCATTTCCTCCTGAAATATACTTAGGAGTATTGGATTAAGGCTGTCATCCTAGGCTACTTGGAAGTTAAGTACCATTAAAACCAGCAAGACTTTCTTCTAGGTGGCTGCGTTTGCAATTGAAGTGCTAGGCTGTCCTGTCACCATATATTCATATACTGGATAGACTCAGTGGCCCAGGTATGATATAATGACAAATCATGATTTGTTGTTACAAGCGTGAGCTGGCATAAGCCTTGGGCTTGCACACTCCCCTTCACCTTCATGCATGAGGGGAAGAGATTTAAAGCGTCCTTTCCTGGTTTAGAACAAGCCAATGCCTTTGGTTTAGTATTCTGTTAACAAAACAGTTTGCTCAGTTCAAATGCCACTATAAAACACTTCTTTTTCTATACCAGGAATAGAAGCTTTAATTCTTGTGTGTGAATGGGGGACAGGAGAAGAATGAGGATTGTGCTGGTTCATACATCTAACAACAGACCATGGTTTGTTGTAACATCTGAACCTGGCCAGGACAGAGGGGCATAGCTGTCAACCTTTCCCTTTTCTTGCGAGGAATCCTATTCGGAATAAGGAAATTTCCCTTAAAAAAAGGAAAAAGTTGACAGCTATGCAGAGGGGGAGTTCTAGGCTGACCATATTATTTCTATTTTTTTTATTTAAACAATTTCTTGAGCAGCAGCAGAAGGAGAGGGAGAAAGAGCATCACAGGTTACAGTTCAATCCTACAGATGTTTACTCAGAAGCAACACTGTGTTCAATGTGGCTAGTAAGTGTATTTCAGATTTCAGCTCCAGGATCAAATCAAATCAAGCATCTTCATTGGCATCACAATATAAAACATTTCAAATCACTGGGATAATTTAAAGGACAAGGGTGAAGCTGTCACGAGTTATAGGGTCACACTGTGGTCGTGTGCACTTAGATATTCTGCTATGCCCAGTCTATTTCCCGAAGGGATGGTTCATTGGGAAACACTTTGGGTAAAAAGGAAGCTACTAGAGCCGTGGTATCTTTGTCCCAATATGCCAGGAGAAACCTCATTTGATTTCTTCTCAGAGTTTTGGGCTGGAGGTCCAACATTTTACTCAGCTTCAGGAGTCAAATGCCTGGGCAAACAGGAATGTTTTTACTTGCACCTAAATCTAAGAAGGGATAGAGTTGGGGGGGTTCATCCTGGAGATATTCTATGTTCAGAGGCGTAGCAAGCCCAGGTGGTACCCGGTACGGGTTTTTTTTTTTTGTCACCCCCCCCCCCCACGCAGCTCTGGCTCTGGCGAAAAGTGAAAAACATGAATTGCCAAAAAAAAGCTTACAGAACAAAACCGACTTCAGATATGAAATCAGCATTGAAATAACATATAAGAACAGTTGAAAAATATCATGCAACAGAAAATAAAAAAAAAATGTTCCCCAGTGGGAGGCGCCGAGTGTCACCCCCCTCCAGAGTGGCGCCCAGGGCGACCCGCCCCCTTGCTATGCCACTGTCTATGTTACAAAGCTGGGGAGCCTTTGGTCCTCCAGATATTGCTGGTGGAATCATGAGCTATGATGAAAGTTGTAGACCAGGAACATCTGGGGAACCAAATGTTCCCCAGCTCTGTTCTATAAGCATACTACACATACCTGACTCTGTCTCTGAGAAGATCCTCGACTTGTGACAGAAACAACCCACGGCAAGGCCTCTCCCGCATGTTTCAGGAAAATGTGTGTGTGTTTGGTGTTGGAGAGTGCTTGCTCAGATATGCTGCTGTGTCCAGGAATTGTAGTTTTACATGGGCCAATGTCCAAAGGGTGTTTGTATCTATCTGGATGGGACATTATTAGGAACTTAACAATGCCTGATGCTACTTTTATTTACACTTTTACATAGTGGCTGTGGAGAAGCTACACAGACAGAAAGGTTGTGTCTATAAAGAATAATCAGATCCTCCAAATTGAATGACCATGCCTTTGATGAACCCGTTTTCTCAGTATTATGACTACTTCTTTGAATCCTGCTTCAAAACACACGCAGTTCTGTCCTGCCTGCCCCATTCCAACTGGAAACAGATTTCTTTCCTCCCTTCCTCAGTCTCAACCAGCTCCATCTTGCAGGTAGGTTGGACAAGAGGGAATCATCTGCAGCTTTTAACTAAAAGATTAGGAAACAGATAATCTTTTGATGATCAACAGTGTTCGCCTTTAATTCCATAAGCAATAAATGGAATTATCTGCATTATTACAAATGGGGACATTTTTAAATTTATCAGTTCGTGATCCTGTCAAATCTGGATTGCAGCTAGGAAAATTACCTTTCCACTTTGGCCTATTCCTGAAAAAGTTTGCAGCACTGACAAGCAGGAACTCTCCCTTCAATTGAATGCCAAGCCAGGTGCATGATTGGACATGAAATATCTCAGAATGGGATTTTAGCTTGAAAAAGGTCACTTAACAATGTACAATGAGCCTGTCTAATCTTGCATGCCGTACTTCCTTCCTGACATATTTCAGAAGTGGATGAACTGAGTGTTTCTTTGTATTCTGTACTTGCCAGAGAGACATTTGAAACGGCATGTACATGTGACAGACTGTGCTGTGTTTTTCTGCAAAATACATTTGTATCTTTTCCTTACAGTCCCTTTTTATTTCTACCCACAAAGTCTATGGATTTGGCTTTGTGGGTTTCTGCTATGATTCATGAGTTGGCGTCTGAAATTTTTATTGAAGAAAATGAATAAAGATTTGCATCAAATTATGGACAAAAACATAATGTTATCTTAAATACTTCACTTTGTTTTTATTACTGACCGTAAAAAGCTGTCCTTTAAGGAGACCAGCTAACCTTACCGAATAACTCTCCCACATGTTATCGTGCTATCATTTCCCCTCAGTCCTGTTGCCTGAAGGGCCCTTTTTATTGGAAATGTCAGTGATTTAACCTTGTATCTCTGTATGTAAGCCATATGCTCTACCACTGTGCTATCAGCCTCTGGATAAAAGAGCACCCTTCAGGAATAATTATTTTACACAGAATTTATTGAGATTAGTGAAAGTTCTGGTAATAGTCAATGGTGCTTTGACTTGATCGCTGTCAAAAGGTAGAAGCCACCAGGAGTCAGTTCCATTTAAGCCACAGAGCTTTCTAAAGAGTTGGTTATACAGTGGTGCCTCGCAAGACGAATTTAATTCGTTCCGCGAGCCGCTTCGTATAGCGGAAAATTCGTTTTGTGATGCGGCTCCCGTAGGAACGCATTGAAGTGCGGTTTCCCATAGGGTGCCTCGCAAGACGAATAAAATTCGTCTTGCGAGGCACCCTATGGGATGAAAAAAATTCATCTTGTGAAGCACACCATAGGAAACTCCGTCTTGCGAGTCTCCATTGAAATCACAAAATGCATTCGTCTTGCGAAAAATTCATCTTGTGAGGCATTTGTCTAGTGAGGTACCACTGTAGATATAAAGAGTCACAAATGTGCATGTTTCTGAATTAGTCCCTGCCATTGACCATGAGGTTTACAAAACTAGTCTGCAGCACGAGACCAAGAAGAGGAATGTCTACAGGAGTTGTGTGGTGAAAAAAGCAAAACGAACTGAACTATATGAGAGAAGTTTAAAAATACTGCCACCTAATATAATATTATTTCCTTTTTTGCCTTCTGTTAATAATAAAGCTTATGTTTAGCTTGGAAAAGGCACTGAGAGGAGATATGATAGCCATCAGGGTGGATAAAAATCAATGATTTTTTTTTAAAAAAGAATTAAAAATCAGATTTTTTATTTAAATCAGATGTTTTTTGATTCAAATCAGATTTTTTAAAATTTAAATTGGATTTTTAAAATAAAATGCTTTTGGAGGAAATTTTTTTATAAAGTTGCATTACAGTGGTACCTCGGTTTACAAACACAATTGGTTCCGGAGTCTGTACTTAACCTGAAGTGTACTTAACCTGAAGCGAACTTTCCCATTGAAAGTAATGGAAAGTGGATTACTCCGTTCCAGACAGGACCGTGGAGTACTTAAACTGAAAATACTCAAACCGAGGCGTACTTAAACCGAGGTATGACTGTATGGTCCAAAGGCTATTCATCAGGAAATAAGGATTTGTTTAAGTTTTTCATTTATGCTAAAACTCAGTCTAAGTTTTTTTTTTAAATAAAAAAAGGTTTAACCACGTCTGTTAACAAACGTAGATACATATGCTATAACGTTATTGTTTTAGTTAAAGAAATTGTTCAAATTGTTATTAAGGAAATGATTGCTTTTCTCCTTCCAATAAAGTACAGCAGAAAAGTTGTCCAAATATAAACAGTTAACTTATTAAACCTCACAATAATTTCATAATTATCTATGTATTTCTAATAGTATAACCAAATCAGTAATTTTTGATATAAATGTAAAAACTACTCTGAAAATTTGTTATTCCCAAAATGAAATCTTCCTCCGGTTGTCAATATTAAGATGATACCAGCAAGAATGAGTCTTTCTGTAAAAAAGAGAGATTTAAATCAACTCTTACTGACTAGTGATTTAAATCCATATGATTTACATCAAATCCACCCTGATGGCCATCTTCAAATACAGTATTTCAAGGGCTGTCACGCGGAAGAAGGAACAAGCATGTTTTCTACTGCTCTGGAGGGTAGGAGCAAACCAACGACTTCAAGTTATAAGACAGGAGATTCTGACTAAACATCAGGAAGAGCTTTCTGACAGTAAGAGCTGCTTGACAGTGGAACCGTCTCCCTCAAGAGGTTGTGGACTCTCCTTCCTTGGAGGTTTTTAAGCAAGGGTTGGATGGCCCTCTGCCATGGATGCTTTAGCTGAAAATTCCTGCATTGCAGGGGGGTTGAACTAGATGACCCTATAATTCTGCATATACCACATCTTTAAAGTAATCCTGACAACAGCATAAAGCATCGTTACAAGAATTGTTCTAGAAATGCAGTGGTCAGGATTGCTTTAGGGTCAGTCATTATAAGGCCATATTCCAGATGGTGGGGAAGAGGGTCTGAAGTCACAAGAAATAGTGATTTCCTAAGGGCCTCGTGTTTTGCAGTAAGACAAGGTTTGAGCCCCAGGCTCCCCATCTCATATTCCTAGCCCTTACACAGCACAGATTCTCAGGTTTTATTAAGAGTTCTGCCCGTTGTTTTGCAGGTCAAACCTAGGCAGAGCAAACATGTTCTGCCTTCCCCAAACCCGCACAACATAGTTCCACCAGGAAATCCATTGTTTCTGATGGGAGCAAGCAAAACAGAAAACAGGTCCATTCCCAGGTCCTTGCCTGACATGGTGAGCCGCAGGGAAGGCAAATAACTTACTTTGCATACTGGAATAGAATCAGCAGTCTCCGCCCTGCTCTCCCAGGGACAGGGTTTCATTTTAACTGTCATGGGATAAATAATATTTTGCTGTGCAGAGCTTAAACTAATCCATATGACCAGGCTGCCAGCTTTTGTTCTGCATTTTTTTCCTTGTTATTTCATTTTTCTGTGTGCATTTGTGAGCTGCAGGCAAGGAGGAGGAGGCCTGAACTCCATGTTACCTTTCCCTAAATCGAGGACTGCATGGCTTCTGACCTACTAAGCCAAACACCAACCCTGCCCCCCCCAACAAACCCTAGTTCTATATGTGTGTTTTTGCTGCATGCAAAAACAACTCTCAATAAAACTGCTCACCTGGGGCTCCAGGTGGGTGATGTTTGTCGCATGGTGTGGGTCCCAGGAGGCCCCCATCTTCTGCTGTGTGGCTGGGGGGGGGGGAGGTTGGTCAACCCACCTCTAGTTGCAATGGCCTTTCAGGTATGGGCGGGCAATGCCCGTGAGGCCAATCAGTCTCAGGGGCTTAGGGGCTGTGCCTAGCCCACCCCTGGCCAATTTAAGGGAGTGGCAGGCTGCCCATTTGCCTAATCGTTGCTGGATTTTCCACCAACCCACCCTGTCCGTTATGCTTTACTCAGTTGCCATATTTGGGGCCAGAGAGGATTTAGGCATCCAGGGAATTCTTCTTTTATTTTATACCTAGTATTTTATTCTTTAGCCAAACCACCAACCAGCACTTAGTTGCATAAATTGTCACATTCTCCTGTAAGCCTTCCTGAGCAGGAAGCAAGTTTATCAGTTTGGTATTGCACCATGACTCCTGTTTATAGAAATAACAACTCCATACGCCTGCAAAAGATCAATGCAACTTACACTCTACACTCCCCTTCTTTCAATGAGAACAATATGTAAACACTGCACATTCCAACACCTGATATATATTAATATATATTACTCCCATCATACAGTAATCCTCACAGCTTCTTCAGGCTTAAAAACTGCATTTTTTTCATTTATCACGTATCTCCGAATTATTATTAAAGTGATGCCAAGAAAAATGAGCTGGAAAGCTTATGTGCACCAATTCAATCATTACCAGAGGCTGATCAACAGGTGGAGCCATTTTTCTTCTTCATTTCAGAGAGACTACACATGTGCATCTTTCAAGTACAGTTGTCTTTGGACTGCCCATCAAAGAAGGAGCACTTTGCCATCTGCTGCCATACCTCTGAAAGAACTGCTACTGAGACAGCATCCAGCTGTTTTCCAAGCATACTGGTCAACAGGAAAACCACCTGCTATGCTTCCCTTGAGCTGCTTTCTCTGGATCAGCAGAGTTGCCGAAACAAGTGCACTGAAATATAGGTTCCAGGAGCAAAGCAGTTGATTGCAGAATGTCTGGAATTCCTCCCTAAGAATTGAATTCCTCCCTAAGAAACCAGAAGAGGCTGCTGTCAGGGCTTCAGTGTCCCTCTCTATGGCTGGTGAATTAAATTATGCAAAAAGGAAGGAAGGAAGGAAGGAAGGAAGGAAGGAAGGAAGGAAGGAAGGAAGGAAGGAAGGAAAGAATTCTACAAAACAACAGCAATTATGCAACTAGATCCATTTCAATCAGGTTTAGGCCTAGTTTCTGCTTTGGCCGCCCTGTATGATTACCTCTGTGAGGAAAGAGACAGGGAAAATGTGCCCCTGTTAATTCTCAACCTCTTTGTGGCTTTCAATACCATCAACCATGGTATCTTCTGGAGCAGCTGTCCAAGTTAGGAGTGGGTGGCACCATTTTGCAGTGGTTCCGGTCCTACTTGGATGGCTGTTTCCACTAGGTAATACTTGGGGAGTGCTCTTTGGTCCCACTGAGGCTTCGTTGTGGAGTTCCTCAGGGTTCAATTTTATCCTCTATGTTAACATGAAATTGCTGAGTGGGTTTACCTGGAGTTTTGGAGTACGTTGCCAGCTCTACTTCTTTACACCTGCAGGTGTGACAGTGGATGTGTTGGACAGTTGTGTTGCCTCGGTAATGGACTGGATGAGAGCCAACAAACTCAAGCTCAATCCAGGTAAGACTGAGATTCTGTTAGTGGGCAGTTCCCTAAACTAGATGGATGGGAGGTTGCCTGCTCTTGATAGGGTTACAATCTCTCTGAAGGAGTAGGTATGTAACTTGGAGTACTTCTGGATACTTTGCTGTTGCTTTCGGCTCAGATCTTGGTGGCACAGAATGCCTTCCATCAGCTTTGGCTGCTGTTCCGGCTGCATCCCTATCTGGACAGCGATAGCCTAACTTCTGTCCTTTATGCTCTGGGTAACCTCTAGGCAGTGCCAGATTTATGTATAAGCTAAACAAGCTATAACTTAGGGCCCCACTCTCTTGGGGGCCCCTAAAAAAATTAAAGGGAAAAAATGGATGTACATTTCCAAAATATAAGATAAAAAACAAATAAAATAAAACCTACATGCAGCAACAGCATTTTGTGTTGTGTAGGCTCCTATGATCAATGCAATTCTGGGCTGCATCAACAAGAGTATAGCATCTAGATCTAGGGAAGTAATAGTACCACTGTATTCTGCTCTGGTCAGAGTACTGTGTCCAGTTCTGGGCACCACAGTTCAAGAAGGATACTGGCAAGCTGGAACGTGTCCAGAAGAGGGCAACCAAAATGGTCAAAGGCCTGGAAACGATGCCTTATGAGGAACGGCTTAGGGAGCTGGGTATGTTTAGCCTGGAGAAGAGAAGGTTAAGGGGTGATATGATAGCCATGTTCAAATATATGAAAAGATGTCATATGGAGGAGGGAGAAATATTGTTTTCCACTGCTCCAGAGAAGCGAACACGGAGCAATGGATTCAAACTTCAAGAAAGAAGATTCCACCTAAACATTAGGAAGAACTTCCTGACAGTAAGAGCTGTTCGGCAGTGGAATTTGCTACCAAGGAGTGTGGTGGAGTCTCCTTCTTTGGAGGTCTTTAAGCAGAGGCTTGACAGGCATATGTCAAGAATGCTTTGATGGTGTTTCCTGCTTGGCAGGGGGTTGGACTGGATGGCCCTTGTGGTGTCTTCCAACTCTATGATTCTATGATTCTATGATGTAAGTAATCGACCCCGCCTGCTAGCCTGCAACCTAAAATATCACTGGCTTGCTCATATCTACATATAGGGTGTCTACATTCTGCATGGACTGGTTGCAAGGCATGTATTTCACTATGGATATACTTCTTCTTAATTGTATTTCAGTTCAACAATTACTTTGATAAAATACATATTTTGTTACATGCAAATGGCTTTAGATACCTATTAGGTCCATAAATTACCATATACTGTAGCATATATTCAAATCCAAAAACAGCAACAATTTGTTGTTGACAAAGGACAGCTGGACATACCGTATAAAGAGCCCCATTACCTTCAGTAGCTTAGGGCCTCATCAAACCTAAATCCGGCCCTGGTGGTAGTGCTGACATAAAGCAGAAAGAAGGCCAGGGGCTTACACATCTGGCCAGCTGCAATGGCGATGAATAGTCCCCAGATTAAAATTGGCAGTGGCTCGCACAGTAGAACAGCCTCTGAATATAGTTCTGAAATTTCAGCTGGTGCAGAATTTGGCGGTCAGGTTGCTCCCTGGGATAAGATGGTTTGAGCATATTACACTGATCCCGGCCTGACTGCAGTGGCTGCCAATTACTTTCCGGTCCCAATTCAAAATGATGGCTTTAACCTATAAAACAGGTGAAGACTGCAACACCTCAAGGACCACCTCTCTCCATATGAACCAACCTGGGCCCTGTGATCACCAACTGAAGTCCTTCTTTGTGCACCTCCTCCACAAGAGGTCTGAAGGAGGGCAGCACAAGAACAGGCCTTTTCTGCAGTGGCTCCCTGCTTGTGTAATGCTCTTCCCAGGGAGGTTAACTTGGCGTCTTTATTACATATCTTTAGGCGCCAGGCAAAAAAGTTTCTCTTCAACTAGGGTTTTGGCTGATTAACATTCTAAGGCTTTAAAGATAAGCTTGCGGGAAGGGGGTTATTGCTTATTTTTGTTTTATTATGTATGATGTATTTTGTGTTCTCATTTTGTATTTTTATCCTGTGAACCACCCTGTGATATTTGGATGAAGGGCAGTAAATCATCATCATCATCATCTCCCAGGAATAATAATAATTTATTATTTATACCCCGCCCATCTGGCTGGGTTTCCCCAGCCACTCTGGGCAGCTTCGAACAGAAAAATAAAATGATTGATTAAACATTAAAAGCCTTCCTAAACAGGGCTGCCTTCAGATGTCCTCTAAAAGTCTGGTAGTTATTTTTCTTTTTGACATCTGGTGGGAGGGTATTCCACAGGGCGGGTGCCACTACCGAGAAGGCCCTGTAACTTGGCTTCTCGCAGCAAGGGACCCCCCAGAAGGCCCTCGGCACTGGACCTCAGTGTCAGGGGCAGGAATCCGTTAATAGGTTTTCTCAAACATGCATATTTCACTTAACTTTGCAATGTCATCCAGAATGAAAGAGCAACTGAATTGAATAGCAAATGTTCATACCATTGAAAGGGGTCTTCGAACCATAAAGAGGCAGTATCATGGGATGGTCAAGATCTCAGAACAAAAGGGTTAAAATATTGTTAAACTGTAAAATGCTCACTGAAACCACAAATCCATTACTGGATGAGCATGCAATGGATCTGAAAAAAAGTGTTGTGAAACTTGTTAAGGCTGTTTTGCATTTTTCGATGAATATTCCAGTATGTTGGAACTGCAGTTTCTGAGCCAGATTCTGCCATTGTTGAGATCTGGCAGCAACCCAAAGCTTAGCTGCTGCAAAATGATACTTGTTTTATTTGTGTATGTCAAGAAGTCAATAAACAATTTAGTTGCTTGGGCTGCTCTGGAAGCATGTGACTGGTTGACATCTGTCACCATCCTGACAAGCCACGAAGAAGGAAAAAATGAAGCTTAACTAGCTGGCATGGTCTGAAGACTCAAGGCCCAATTAGGGACAATCTCGCACTGAGGCCCAAACAAGATGTGACATGCAGTTGTGTATATCTCTTCCCCTCCCAATTACAACAAAACAAAACAACCCCAAAACAGCCACAACAGGCTGGTGGAGATACATAACTATTTATCCTTACCCACTTTCACCTCTGGCCACTTTTTGCTCAAGGCAACACATCCCAATGCGCTTTTCTCTTCGTAGGAAAAGGTTGCTGTGACTCCACCTTTTCTTCCACATCTAGTATGGGAAGGGTGATTTACAGAAGGCAAACCTGTCAGGAGTATGGGCAGGAGTCAGGCTCTGGGGCCTGTAGTGCTTTGCAGGACTGGGGCCTGCCTCAGCTTGTGCTGGAGAAGCAAGGAGTGGCCACTCAGGTGAGGCCACTTGATACCTCACTGCACCTGGTGGCAGGAGCTGGGAGGGATAAAAGTTCAGCATTTCCCTTCAGCTCTTTGCCACAGCAACGCTATCCCTGCCTGCTTGCATCTGGCCTCTTGCTCCTTGCACCCTTGCATTGCCAACGCCTTGCTCCTTGACCCTGCGACTGCCTGCTGCTGGACCCTGAGCCCTGCACCTGTTTCTGCTTCTACACCACCATCTTGCCTCTGGTCCTGACGTCTTCAGCCAGGGCTTCAACCGCCCGCCGACCGGACCGTTACAAAACCCTCCCCTTGTCATTACCTCCTCTTGCACTCACACTCTCCTGAACCATTTTTTTTTTTAGTTGAAATGGGGCTGGGAAATGTGCATGGCGAGGGGGGTGGGTGGAATTTGGATGTAAATTTCAGCTGCTATGCATAACCAAAAGCTGGTTAAGGGTTGGGAAAGAATTAAAGGAGAACCTCCAAGTGTCCTTTTCTCCCAGATTCGCAGAAGCATCAGCCCCCTTCCCGATCACCTGCCATATGGAAATAATTAAAAGTGACCTATAAGATTTTTTATTTTGTTTTTTAGGTTTAGTGATTCATCCGAAATCAGACACATTTAAATTGCATTGAAGTCAATAGGATAGTTATGTATATCTTTAAATCTTCCCCATTAGAAAAGGTGCTTCATTTTTGATATACCTTAAATTGTTGTTGTTGATGGTGATGAAAAGCTGGGGAGGGAGGAGTCTTTCTCTGAAGCGCAAAGTTATTTAGCAGAGAAATAGATGTTTTGTTTTGTGAAAGTGAATTAAAAGAACACAAAAGGCAAGGGGTAAAAAATATTAGACAAAAGGCTATTATATTCAAGCCCACACAGTTTGCAACGGGAACAATGGAGCACTGAATTAGGATTGCCAAACTCAATACAGGTTAAGGCTTCCATGCCCTTTTAACAGTTGCTTAGAAGGGAGAATGTTGGCAGATGATGCAGTGGTGCGAATTGTGTCAGCTGCTGATGTTCTTTCTCCCTCCAATAAAAGCATTAAAGAGCACAGGAGCTCCTTGCTTGCTGGAAACGGGCAGGGAGCTGTAGCGGTCAAAGAGTATTTCGGCAGAGGGCCAGGCTTGTAAACAGCTGCTCATCAGGTCACCTGTAGTGAATACAAATTTCTTCCAAAGTAACCATGCAAGAAAGGGTGTGTGTGACTAATTTAGGTGTGCAGTTTCTAAAATCATTTATGGACTGTAAGTGGCGTTGGCTTATTTTGCAAGGCTTCACAGTGGAATTCCAAGTTAATTTTACCGGCTCCATGATTAATGGAACACCATCCAGACTAGTCTTGTGTAAATGGCTTAAAAACAAAACAAAACACCTTAAAATAGTTTTGTAGCTCATTATTCAAGATACAATCCTATGCATGTCTATGAAGAACTAAGTTACTGTATACTTTAATTAAAAAAAATCCTTCCAGTAGCACCTTAGAGACCAACTAAGTTTGTCATTGGTATGAGCTTTCGTGTGCATGCACACTTCTTCAGATTCTTCAGACTGACATCTTCTTTCAACTAATTTTTTAATTTTGTTTCGACCACGTCAGACCAACACGGCTACCTACCTGTAACTAAGTTATACTTTGAGAGAGAGCCTTTATGGTGGCTGCTTGGTTGCATATTCTATATCTATACCCTCCAACATTTATCCTATGAAAATAGAGACATCCCATTTCATAAAGATAATTTTACTATTTATGCCCCACACATCTTATTGGGTTGCCCCAGCACTCTGAACAGTTTCCAACATATATCAAAACATAATGAAGGATTAAGCATTAAAAAAATCCCTATACAGGATTGCCTTCAGACAGTTGGATAACTCCATATCCTCCAACAGTTCTCCAATGAAAATAGGGACATCCTAAGGAAAAGCAGGACATTCAGGGAACAAATCAGAAACTGGTGGCTTCTCTAAATCAGGGACATCCCTGGAAAATAGGGACAATTGGAGGGTCTGATATTTTCTTCTTTTGAGCTTCTAAATGGTTTTAAGTTGTTTTGACTCAGTGCTGTTTTTAATATGGCAAGTTGCTTAATTGCTTTTTAAATACTTATAACTGACTGGTTTGGGTTGGGTTTTTTTTTAGCTGTATCTAATTCATGTTGTGAGCCCTGTAGGTCCTGCAAGGGGGCGGGGAAGGTGTAATATCAAACAAACAAACAAACACTGAGATCACTGGGACTTATTCCATAGTAAATGTGTACAGGACTAGCCCCACACAGCTTTCTCACCACCTGCTAATCTGTTCATGGCAATTTTTCTTAACAAATGCCAAACAGAAAAACAGTACTGCCTTGTGTAACATTCATGGGAAACCCTCTGTGCCATTACGGAACAAAGTGTTTGTTTAGGGCTGTGCGGTTTCATCGGCTGATCTATCATCTAAAGCTTCAGTTGATTAAAGCTTCAATTGGTGTGGCTAATGTTTTAGGGCACACTTGTTTATTTTTTTATTTTGGTTCTGCCTTGTGACAGTGATAATTAAAAACAATACGATAAATATGGTTTAACTTCTTATTAGTTGTTGTTTCTTAAGGAGTAAGTTTATTTCCTTCAACATTTCAATTTCCCAGTTATTTCCAATGTACATTTTTTTGAGCTTCCGATAATTAAATTGAATTAAACATAATAATAAGTTAACAGTCCTATCTTTTGATTTCCAGTCTCGTTCCCATTCACATCCATGGGAAAATGGGGACATAAGAACAGCCCAGCTGCATCAGATCAAAGGCCCATCCAATCCACATTCTATTCTCACACTGGCTAGCCAGATGCCTATGGCAAGCCCATAAGCAGAACATGAGCACAAAAGCCCTCTTCCACTCATTGATACCCTAGCAGCTGTTCTTCAGAGGCCCGCTGCCTCTGATCCTAGAAGCCCCACATGGCCATCATTGACTAGTAGCCACTGATAGATGTGAAAGCACCATCTGACCGCAGTCTGCAGAATGTGGTACGTGTGTGTCGATAGCAGAGCTAAGCACTGAGCTGCTACCATTTGGGACACCTGAGCAGCGCTGCAACGAAGAAGGAAGAAGGATCGCTATTATCCCAGGAGTTACTGCAGGGACAAAATGAGTTTCAACGATTATAGAAGAAAATATTAACCTTGGCTTATTTGCTCTAATTAAAACGACAGCCTCCGAAATAAATCTGAGCATAAGTGGTGTGACATTATGTAGAAGAAAGCCAGCAGAGATTTCTTTTGAGCTGAGAATGTCGCCTCTAAACTAATACATAATATTGATTAAATGTCCACAGAGCTCCTCATTTGAAAAGGCTGAGTTCAAAGTTATTTGGCAGAATTCTTTGGTCACCCTATGATATCACCAAATCATGTAAGCATACAGTTTGGGGAAAAAACAGAGTCATTTGGTGTAGACAGTACACCAAAGTATAATAATAATAATTATAATAATTATAATAATAATATATTTATTATTTATACCCCGCCCATCTGTCTGGGTTTCCCCAGCCACTCTGGGCGGCTTCCAACCAAACATTAAAAACAGTACAGCATCAAACATTAAAAACTTCCCTAAACAGTGCCGCCTTCAGTTGTCTTCTAAAAGTAAAATAGTTGCTTATTGCCTTGACATCTGCTGGGAGGGCATTCTACAGGGCAGGTGCCACTACCGAGAAGGCCCTCTGTCTGGTTCCCTGTAACCTCACTTCTCGCAATGAGGGAACCTCCAGAAGGCCCTCGGTGCTGGATCTCAGGGTCCGGGCTGAACGGTGGGGGTGGAGACGCTCCTTCAGGTATACAGGACTGAGGCCATTTAGGGCCATTTAGTATGCCTTTTCATGCTCCCACTAGAGCATAATAATGTATTTATCTAAGTATTTGTATGCCACCCTTCAAACGGATATGCTGTTGACGTCACAGAGCAGGACTGGCGAACTGGTGGAAATGTTCACATTTCCACTGTCTGTCCAAGGAATGAATGTCTGAAAAGGCATATGATGACCACTGCTAATCTGCCCTTGTTTGTGTGTTTGTGTGTGTGTGTGAGAGAGAGAGAGGGGGGGGGATGCACCATTCCTTTTATGGATCCTCTCTTCAAATCAATGACCCTATACAACAGAAGTGGGAAACCCCCTTTCAGCCTGATAGTCACATACCCTCATGAGCAATTTTCCTGGGGCCACATGTCAATAGTGGGTGGGTCCGAGGCAGGAGTAGGTGGAGCAGCAGGTGACTCTCTTACCTTTGCACAATAGAGCTCAAGGGGTTTCTACACTGTAGACACATCTCTTGATTTATTGCTTGCAGGCAACAGGACTGACCTTGAAGGGGAACTGAAAGCTGCAATTAGTGCGGAAAGCAGCTGTCAGAATGTTAATGGGCAAAGCGGCTTGGAATCACCCAGCACCGATTGTGAAGGATCTGCCTTAGTTGCCTAAATGCTTGTGGGTCAAATTCAAGGTGTCTGGTGATGACATTAAAAGCTCTAAATTGGGATTTCCCCAACTAGGGTCTCTGACTGTTCTTGGGCTACAATTCCAACCATCCCTGACCACTGGTCCTGCTGGCTAGGGAAGATGGGAGTTGTGGTCCAAAAACAGCTGGAGGCCCAAGTTTGGGAAGCCCTGCTCTAAGTGAATTGTGACCTAAACATTTGAGGGAGCACGCCTTTCTGTACCAGACAGCCCATGCCCTGCTTATAGAATACACTTGTTTTGGCACTAGATTAAAACCGATTTATTTGCAAGGCAATTGCATGATATTAATATCATGGATAGAAGGATGATGTTTGCTTTGTAGTTTTAAGGATTCTGTTGGTGCTTATCATGTTCTTGTGCTCTTCTTGTGAAATGGATTTTGTTTCTCATTGGTATTGTTTCATATTATATATTGTATGGTATTGCTCTCTATATGTCACAAACAGCTATTTTTTCTTGGCCAATCCTCTGGGAGCTGCATGCCAATAGCAAGCATGGTCATCTCGTCTCTCACTGCTCTCACCCTGTGCTGTTCAGGGTGTTGGATGTCTGGTGTGGGCCTTCCTATTTTTCTAGGTCACCTCTTGATTAAATGATGAACAGACAAGTGTAAACAGTTATTACAGAAAAAAATTCAGGAACAGACTGGAAAGAGAAGTTGCTGAATTGGAACTCATTACCAAGCTTAAAACCATGGAGCCACCTGGGATGAATAAAGACATCGGATTCTTATCTCATTATGCATGATCAAGCTTTCTTTAGTGCCTCCCCCCAGGACCAATTGCAGTCATCAGCAGTCGTTAACAGCCATCTACAGGTTTACCACTCCCATCAGCCCATCACCCATTCCCATCACCCCCATCCCCACCCTCTGAATATACATAAGGGTTTGGTGGATTCTGTTTCAGTGTATCTGAAGAAGTGTGCATGCACACAAAAGCTCATACCAAAATAAAAACTTAGTTGGTCTTTAAGGTGCTACGGAAGGAATTTTTTTATTTTCCTAAAATCATATGTTTGAGTTATAAGATATTCGTGTAGCCTGAATTATCTGGATTTTTTCAGAGTCCAAAAATTAAGTTAGGGTTCAGCAGTATGAGGAATACTGACATAACCTGCATGCTAGACAACATTAGGAGAAAATGCTATTTTGAGATTTGTCAAATCATTACTCAACATTTTATTACTATGTTTAAGTGCCTCTCTCCTGCCGCAGCAGAAATAGGATGGCTAGTTTTGGAATGACATCCCCTCCCCGCCAGGATCCAGAGAAATCTCTCTGCATCTTACATTCACTTATAAGATGAATGATGATTCCACGAATGGTCTTGCAAGCCAGCTGCAGCAGAGGATGACTCAGAAGTATCAAGTCACAAATCCACACACGCAAACAGATGTAAGTAGAGTTGCTCCCAGTATATGCTCTTCAAGGGGAAAGTGCAGAGCTTCTACACAGCTGCATTTCAACACCATGCAGTAAGATAGTTTTCCACCATATATAAGATGCCCATTAGAGATGCTCATTTTCTTGCACCTGGCATTACACCTGTGTCGATCCCTCTCTAACCCTTAAAGAAAAATCTATTACTACATGAAAGAAATATTATAGAGGTTGCTGAATGGCATAATAAGGACAAACATATTTCATACCATTCTTTCTATTTTACACTTAAGAATCTTGAATTATTTGTGTACTGAGTATGGTGGAACATCCCAAACCCAGTGAATAATAAGCTCAGACTCTGCAATTGGACTATTAGTAGGCGTAATTACATATTGTATGCCATGTTTTGCAAAAATTTACATCCAATCTATGATTTTGTGTATGGGTGGACAAGTTTTCAGAATTTAGAAATTGGTGCTGCAAATATTTTTGTAATGGGCTGGGGAAACACCAGTATAAGCCACATTTTGCTCTTTCGCTTGGTGGGCCAGTCCTGTCCAGAATGACCTTCATCCGCCAGGCACCATCTAACTTCCTTATACATGCTGCAGAGGCAAGGCTCTTTCCTTCTGAAGTGGTTTCAGCCCCAAATAGTCCACTTGACCACCACCTCAGCAGTGAATGAGTTCCTGGAAATGCCATGGGGCTGGATGGATGACCTGGATAAAACTAATAGATTTATGTACAACTCAATAAAGAAAGAAATCACAACTAAAAGGGGTGCCCCAAGGCTCTGAGAGGCATTAGGTTATCAGGCTTTGGATCCCAACCTGAAGCTGACTTTGCAATGTGGTGGGCAGGGCAGGAGGGGAGATTAATAGTAATGTATCAAAACTGCATACCTGCTACTCATCTCTGTATTTCTCCTAAACCTATTAGTACCTGGTTCTGCCATGGTGTGAGAGTGACAGCTCACAGTAAAACAAAGCAATAGAATGTGAATCTGTCTATCTATCTATCTATCATCTATCATCTATCTATCATTTATCAAACATGTCATTTTCTAGTGGGTAGATGAAGAAGTAAACAAAATACAACATAATCAATAATAACCTAACCAGCTGTCTCATCTAATACAGTACAGTCGTGCCTTGGATCCCGAACGCCCTGGAACTCGGATGTTTTGGCTCCTGAACACCACAAACCCGGAAGTGATTCTTCTGGTTTGCGAACGTTCTTTTGGAACCCAAATGTCCGACGGGGCTTCTGCGGCTTCTGATTGGCTGCAGGAGATTCTGTTTGACTTCCAAGGTATGACTGTATTTACTTCATATGGATCCCTCACTCATGGCAGTCTCGAGCAGGTCGGGCGCCCTGGCGCTGAGGGGCGGAGATCCCTCCGGCGCCCCCGCCCTCGCAGGGCGCAGTATGGTTTCCGCGCAGCGCCCTGCCTACTGGCCCGGCGCCCTGGCACACCGCGCCACCAGGGCTCTAGCTAGAGCCGGCCCTACCCTCACTGTTGGTGCAGATGGTCAATGAGATGCAAAAATTTCAATGAAGTAAGAGAAATGAAAGGAACAGACATGGGTATTAATTTTGCCTCTGACACTCTAGTTATAAAGCAGCAATTAAGAGTTCCGAAAGCTGCTAATCTCTCTTTCTATTGTCTGTTTTATGTGTCCAGAGACAACAAGTTAGGAACAAAACAGCATGTTTTACCAGATGGGCACTATCCTCAAAAAAGGAGGAATCATTTCTGTACTAAAAGGAAAGATTAATACAAATAATAACAAGAATAGAAAACTAACTGTAAACAATGAAGAACAGAACCAAGGCTACTTAAATATCAAACTGGTGCAGCTCTCTGTGAATTTTCACAGCAAATATTATCTTTAGTCTTCTCTGGATGTGCAAATATTTAATTTCTAGCACCAATATTTGGCATCCAAAGTTTCTGTAATACAATCAACATTTGACAGTACTAATTTGCAGTATAATTCAAAGCATTTATATTGTATGACAAATCTGAATAGGCACCCTTTGACTTATCACCTCAAATTTTGAATGTCAAATTATGAAGCTGGATCTTGACATCAAAATGTGAATTACAAAATTTAAAACTTCATCAAATTCTCAACATTTAATTTCATATGTATATTTGGACAATCGGAATGTATCTGCATATTATATTAATACAGACACTTATTATTGGCATTTGCATAGAACATAGATTTAATAGGAAAACAAGTTCAGACTGTTTAATTTTTGATCCCGCTTTTTAAAAGAGTTTAACTTCTGCTTTTAATGTTTGTTTTATGTAACTGATTCTTTTCATTGTAATTGGTTGATTTTCTCATTGCAGGGCTTTTTTTAAAGAGAGGGGTGTACACACCTCTGAAAGCCTTTGGATGGAAAAAATAGCCTATATATTTTGAAATAAATAAATGTTGATGAAGCTGATGGACTTGCTGTTTCTCACTAAATGTTAACCAATGATGTCATAGCTGAAGGGATAAAAGCCTGAATAGATTTAGGTAGATAGTTCTTTAGAAAGTTTTGGAAAATATATCTAAGGTACCAAATATAATTTGTTTTTTCCCTTCAAACCATAGGTTTGGGAGGCTTAGGTTTGTTAAACAACCTGTAATTCTAAGTTAAGATGTGCATTTGAGTGTTGGCCATAGTGACCCTGGTCTCACACCATGTAGAAACTCTAGTTTAATGCAAAATGGAACAGAAATGTTAGAAGTATCGTTTTAAACAAATTGCTGTTTCGCCTGCAATAATATTAACAGGCTGGTTATACACCTTGATGTAATATCTTGCTGTGAGCCAAATAGTCTTCAGCATCTGAAGAGCAAAATATAGCTGTTTTGTTCATGTTACAATCAACACATTTTCATTATTTAGATAGATCAGAATTTATTTATGATGCTGGCAGCCAGAAAGTGTTGCCAATATAAATTTCAGGAGTTTGCAAAATCCTGCTGGGTTTTGCAAGATACCAGGTTGTTTTTGCAGATTTTCGAAAGAGCCCCTGCCGTGATCATGGTTTCATCCAACGGAAGTGTTGGAGACATAATACATACATGCCACAGCTGTGATGCAAAATATGTGTATGTCACTGAGCCTTGCAATGAAAAGTTGCTCAGTGCTCTTAATGAAATAGAAATAATTGTTGGAGCTTTATATGTATACAAGAAAGATACCTATGAATTTTCACAGATAAAGAAGTGTCTATTATAACCTACCCACAGACACAGAATGATCATATTTACTTAAGCCTCTCCTATTGCTGTCTATCCAAGAAGTCTATGCATATATGAACCTGCTTGAAGAACTGCCCTTACAGCAGCAAGGAATACTGACAAGTTACTTTAAATGGTTATTCATGTCATAATTGTGCAAAGCTACTTGAATAGTCAAATCAAGCTTGGGTTTATTGCTCAGCCAGCTGTCCATTTCAACACATAATAATTAGCTGACAAACAGTAAAATACAACTAAACATTCTCAAATATAATTTGCAGCTCCAAGTGTAATTAAAAGAGAATAATAAAATGACCCCACAATTACAGACAAACAAAACCAGCAATCATGCATCTATCAAAGCCATCCATATAAGGTTGGATCTAGACTAAATTGTCATCTTTATAATTACTAAAATGAGGTGAAGTAAACATTTCTTATAAATTTATGCTGCCACCATGTTACCAGACTTGTTGCAGGAGGAAATCTATTGCTTTGTAGGAAGACCAAAAGGTAACTGTCGCGGTCACACTGACCTGCACAACACCCCTGGACGTTTGACGGTCTATTGGTGTTGTGCCAACGACAAACAAATACTCTCAATCACTCACACACCTCAGACCAAGATATAGTAAAATAAAACAGAATAGTTTATTGAATACTCTTATGTGTATTGGTTACTGTACAAAGCTTAAACGGTTTCCAAAATCACAGATGGTTCCTATACCGGCCTAATACCTCTAAATATGATTTACCGGCCTATTACCTCTAAATAATACTAATAATAATTATCACTAAACTCCTAACACTATATCCTGTCTATCTCGCTATTTAACAGCCACCACAATATTAACCAGCTCTATTCTTCACACCAGCTCCTCTCATCTATCTCTCTCCCCTCACATCTAACTCTCTCAACTCTCCCATCATCTCATCCTGCCTGCCTGCTTCTCTCTATATACACCCTGCTTCTGGCTGGAGAGCTCCCATTGGTCGTTTCCCTCCCTGGCAACTTAACCCCTTCTAGGCCCTCTAGAGGTGAAACGCCACATACCTCCCCCCTTAATTAAGTTTGAAACAGGAGGGTTAACTTCTTACAGTTACTCTCCTGTTCAAACAACAATAGTTCAAAATACAACATTTATACTTTTACCTTTTCCTCCTCCCATTCCAAATATACACATATACATACCACTTCTAAATGCATAAAACAAACTCTTTTTTTTAAATGTCCCCTTGGTCTTCTTCCTCTGGTCTCCTGGGTAGATTGTCAGTCCAAATTTCGGATAACAGAGGTACCGCTGTCACTCTTGTCGGATCCAGACGTTGATGAAGCACTCGATCTATGATCTAGAGATGACTTTCTTTGGGTGTCAACTGGGATCTCTTCTCTGACGTAAGCTCGTGGACGCTCACAACCGACCTCTCTTTCACTCTTGTCTCCCTCGCGAATAACATTCCTCTCAGGTGGGCATACTTTTAGTCTGCCTCTGGGTCTTGGCATCTTTGCTGCAGACGCAACTGGCATTCCTCGGTTAGGACTTGTCTTTGGATTGACAGGCACTGCCATGGTGGTTGTCTCTGCTATTTCTTTAACTATGGCTTGTTTTCCAGCCTTTCGCTTCCTCGCTCTTCTAAACATCTTAGGGATAGCTGTATCATCTGATTTCTCAATATCTTCCCTAGGTTTTTCTGACAAAGTCACACTTTTCGAGATTTCTAATTCTGTTACTTTTACTTTATCTGCAACAGATATTCTATTGCGCTTAACTGACCCACAATGCACAGTCAGCTTTCTCTTTTTGGCACCAATTTGGTCATTTCCTTCTGTATTACTTAAGTTAGGTTCTTCAGTAGTTTCCTTAAAAACTATAGGCTTGGCCTCTTTGGTTTCTTTGGAACTAATAGACTTCCTGATCACATACTCTGCTTTCTCAGCTGGCACTTGAGTAATATTGCAGCTATTTTGGACTTTGCTTACATGCCACAGGTCTTTCTGCCACTGAGTCTCAGTATCATTCAGACTTGTTTTTGAAAGAGTAATCGTATCAGTTACTGAAGTGAAACAATCTCTAGGCACGGATCTTGACCTATTGAGTTTTCCTGGAGCACGGTTAAACTGTATCCATCTGGGTTTGTCAGAAGTGTTCGAACCACTCTCATTCATAGGTAATATATTCGCTGAACCAGGAACATGGTATGATAAGTTTTCCCTATCCATACCACTCTTGTGAGATTGTGCGACATTAGGAAGCTCTTGTGTGGGACCTGAGAGACAAGGATCACTCTCTAACTTGGAATCTTTTTCTCCCCCCACTTTAACTTCTTCATGCCCTTTTACTGCAACTTGACTCAGACTAGTTTTATCTACTTTTCCCCAGCCTTGATAAAGCAAGTTGTTTTCCTTTGCATCACTGGTGTTAGTAAAGGTATTCCCTAAAGAACTTGGTGGGCTAATTATTACTTCTGGGTTCTGAGTAATTTGCATTAACAATAAATCATGTGGCAGCCTCTCAGTGTCTTCGTTTTGCTTTTTAGCCAAACTAAGGGTTTGGTTCGCAATCACAGGTTCTATAACCATTCCTTTTCCTTCCCTGGCTTGTGTAGATTGAACTTCCCTATCTAAAAGTCTCTTGCTCAAGCAAAACTTTTCAGGGCTTTCAGGTGTTAGAGTATTGGCTGCCTCAAAACAAGTTAACAACTCTGAATCTTCTTGTTGCTCATGAGCCAAACTAGATTTTTGTTTTCTTATAATAGGAACCAACAGGGCTTCATTTTCCCCCTCACAGTTTAGTTCCTCAGCTCTAGCTTCATTGGCAACAGTAGCAATCTCCTCAGCGTGAGGTGACTGCTGACTCACTTTAGTACGTGTTAATACAAAAGAACTCTGTACGTGCTCTATGAGATCCCATCCTATTAACACAGCAGAGGGAATCTCTTCAGATATTGCCACTTCCCATTCTCCTGACCAATTCTGGTACTGAATTTGAAGCCGTGCGACTTCCAGCACCACTGGCTGTTTAGAAATTCCTTTTAATCTCATCAATTTTCCAGGGATTATTTTAGAGGGACAGACCAGATCGGCGTGAACAATTGTCACCTGAGATCCTGTATCCCGAATCGCAATAACTTGCTTCCCCTCAATCCCAATAAATTCCCCAGCATTCTTCAACAACTGATTTTCATATTTAATGGTATAGCAATGAGCTACTGTGTCTTCAACTGCCACAGCATGAAGGCTGAGTGGAGCTGCTGTCGTCATGGTGACTGGGCTAGCTTGACTTGCCTCAGCTGACTGGACACAGTAAGCTTGCTTCTGAGGGCTAACACTTGGAGCTTTATCCTGCTTATTTTTACAGTGAAAACTTTTATGGCCAAATTGATTGCACTCCCAACATTTTATTTCTTTAGGATTTGTGTAATTATTTTTCCTCCCCTTCTCTTCATTACTACTAGTGCTGCCTTGGGTTCTGTTTCCTTTCTCAGTCTCTGAGGAAAGGTTTCTCTTCACTGCCTGGGATTTGTTTTTGGGAGACCCCCACAGTTTCCCGCCAAAACTTGGGTCATCAAATCTATGGTCCCGTATTTCATTTATCTGATCAGCTAAATTAGCAGCTTCTTGAAGGGTTCTAGGGTGTTTCTCTTTTATTAGATATCTTAATTGGCCGTGTATAGTTTCATAAAATTGTTCTAAAGCAAACACTTCTTTTATTAGTGAGGTGGTACTGGCTTTCTCTGTGCCTAGCCACTTGGTGAGGTAATGTGAAATCTTGGTGCCCAGTTGAGCATATGTTTCCTCCTTCCCTTTTGTCACACTTCGGAACCTCTTTCTTAGCTGTTCTGAGGTAATTCCGAAATGGGTAAAAGTTATTTGTTTAAATAATTCAAAGTCGTTTGCTTGCTCTTCTGGCATATTAGCATAAATTTCCGCTAACTTTCCGCTAATTCTAGCCCTTAAAATGATCATTTTCTCCTCATCTTTTACTTGAAAATCGTTACAGGCTCTCTCAAATGATATTAGAAAAGCTTCTGGGTTATCTTTCTCCTTAAATTCAGGGAAACGTTTCAAATCTATTTTCCCTTGTGTTTGGGAATTAGTGTTATTGCTATTATTTTGGTTTTCCTGAGCTGTTAGTTCTAGTTTTTTCATTTCAATTTGAAATTGCATTTCTTTCTCTCTCAGTTCTCTTTCCTCTCTCTCCCTCTCAGCTTGCAATCTCATTTCTGTTTCTGTTTTTTTGCAATCTCATTTCTGTTTTACTGATATTCTTTCTCTAATTTCCATCTCTCAAATTCCTCAGACATTTGTGGAACCCTCCCCTCAGATGGGGTTTCACTAACTGTTTCAACTCTAGGCTCTTCAATTTGTAAAGACCCATTTTCCTCCTGGGTTCTTTCAACTGAGGTTTCCCTCACAGCTGGTTTACTTTTCTTAGCTGGCATTTTGTGAGAGTCTCTATTAAACTTAACAACTCTAGAGAAATTTCCTCTCAGTTTCTGTTCCTCTGGCTAGGCTCTTCAAGATTCCTGTCACAAAGTTCAGCTAGGGGTTTTCTCTCTCACCCTTTAGCTAACTTTCACTGACTCTGAATCTAACCCACAACCAGAACAGCTTTTGAGTTCTCTTCTCTTGTTGTTACAGCTTCTTCTCAGTACCTCAGAACCACACACTCACACCCCCAGGTTAGATAATTATTCCTCAGATTATCCTCCCCTCCAGGTGTAATGTTGTCCCTATTGGTACTAGTGTTCTAATTCGAACCCGATGCTGTCACTTTTATAGCGTGATAAATCGGATCCCGACGCTGCCACCAGTTTATGTCGCGGTCACACTGACCTGCACAACACCCCCGGACGTTTGACGGTCTATTGGTGTTGTGCCAACGACAAACAAATACTCTCAATCACTCACACACCTCAGACCAAGATATAGTAAAATAAAACAGAATAGTTTATTGAATACTCTTATGCGTATTGGTTACTGTACAAAGCTTAAACGGTTTCCAAAATCACAGATGGTTCCTATACCGGCCTAATACCTCTAAATATGATTTACCGGCCTATTACCTCTAAATAATGCTCTAGTGCTATGGTCCATGGGGTCACGAAGAGTCGGACACGACTAAACGACTAAACAACAACAACACCTCTAAATAATACTAATAATAATTATCACTAAACTCCTAACACTATATCCTGTCTATCTCGCTATTTAACAGCCACCACAATATTAACCAGCTCTATTCTTCACACCAGCTCCTCTCATCTATCTCTCTCCCCTCACATCTAACTCTCTCAACTCTCCCATCATCTCATCCTGCCTGCCTGCTTCTCTCTATATACACCCTGCTTCTGGCTGGAGAGCTCCCATTGGTCGTTTCCCTCCCTGGCAACTTAACTCCTTCTAGGCCCTCTAGAGGTGAAACGCCACAGTAACTGATACCGTAGGTTTGTTGGTTAAATTAGGTTAGCTAACTTGCATGGCCTCCAGATGTTGCTGGACTAAAACTCCCATCATCCCTGACCATTGGCTGTGCTGGTAGAGGCTGATGGGAGTTGGAATCCAACATCCTTTACAGTGCTGCAAATTAGTCACTCATTGCATATATCCATATTCAAAGAACCAACCAATAGAGGCTACCAAAAGATTTTTTTTAAGTAATGTGTTCTTTGGTTAATCCCAATTGTTAATTTTTTTTGATGGCACCTTCCCCTATGGACCATGGTGTCCATAGTTGTAGTTATAGCTGGAGGTATTTCTACATCCTTGGGGCACAAATAGGCTACCTAGGAATTTACATAAATATATAACATATCTCTTGGCAAGTTAAGATGGTGGGTGACTAGGCTCTCATTGATATTGAGCTGTGTAATGTGTTCATGTACCCTGTAAGCATACTGTATTATTATTATTATTATTATTATTATTATTATTATTATTATTATTATTGAATAAGGCAGGAGATCTGGAGCCTGACCACAGCATTGCTGGACCATGGGCCCTATTGCCTAACAATACCCCACACTATAGTGAAGAAGCAGCATTTCTTAATTTGAAGACAGGCAAAAATAATCAGACTGTCCATTATGGCTTAGAAGGCTCATAGCTCAGTAGCAGAACACCTGCCTTGTATGCAGAAGGCACCAAGTTCAATCCCTGGTGCCTCCACATAGGGCTGGGAGAGAACCCTGCCTTAAACCCTGGTGAGAAGCTGCCAGTCAGAGTAGACAGTACTGAGCTAGATGGATCAATGGTTTGACCTGGTCTAAGGCAGCTTCCTGTGTTCCTAACAAACATAAGATACAACAATGGTAGACTGCCATCACCCTCTATCTCTCTACTGTTCCACCATGTGAAGATACCATAATAGCTTCTCTTACCAAGGCTGACCCTCAAACTGCTGCCTGCCCACTAAACACACACAAATAATTCTTTTTGTTGAAACTGAATGTTGTTTTGCTCTGCAATATGGATTCTCCCTCAGTGTCTAAGACTGCAGTTGGGTTATACATGTACATATGTAACACTGGAGTCACCTGGACTCTGCTTCCAGGAGCAACAAGGTTTTTCGTTAGGCCACAAATAATAGCAGCTGCCTACCCCAACTTTCTGGGATGCAGGTGGTGCTGTGGGTTAAACCACAGAGCCTAGGGCTTGCTGATCAGAAGGTCGGCGGTTCGAATCCCTGCGACGGGGTGAGCTCCCGTTGCTTGGTCCCAGCTCCTGCCAACCTAGCAGCTCGAAAGCACGTCAAAGTGCAAGTAGATAAATGGGTACCGCTCCAAGCAGGAAGGTAAATGGCATTTCCGTTCGCTGCTCTGGTTTGCCTGAAGTGGCTTTGTCATGCTGGCCACATGACCTGGAAGCTGTATGCCGGCTCCCTCGGCCAATAATGTGAGATGAGCGTGACCAGAGTCGGTCACGACTGGACCTAATGGTCAGGGGTCCCTTTACCTTTACCCCAACTTTCATGACTCCCATCAGTAACATGAGACACCCTGTCACATTCATACTAAGTGGTCAAGTGGCCTAGATAAGGAGAGGGAGAGGGGGGAGGGGGAGGGGGTATTTAAGAAATCCATTCATTATGGTGTGAAAACTGCAACTCTATGAAGGGACTCAGTTCTCCTCTGAATATTGTTGGAAGAATTTATCTGCTTGGGAGCTGTCCATAGTCCTGCAGATCTTGAATCAGGCTTGCTCCCAACCTGGACTCTGCCTAAACTTACTGAAATCCCAACAGCCCTTAAAGCACAAGTCTATGGTTTCAGTGACCACAATAAGCTCCCTCCCAGTTGCGTGTGCAAAATGGCACACTTTACTGTGTGGGCTTCAGCTTGATAGGACAGGGAACTGACATAGTTTGTTGGAAAGCTCTATATTATTGGGAAGGTTTGCAGCCTTGATCCCAATACAGAAAACAATGTATGTTATAGAATCAGAGGCTCTTTTCCCATGGGTGTTAAGGATACCATGGATTGATACATCTTGGAAGTCACTCAAGAGAGGCCCAAGCAGGAAATTCCTGGTGTGTAAATTGGGATAAAAAGGTTAAATTTGTGAAAGGCATAGCTGCCATCCCAATGGGTTGCACGTACTGCAAAAACTGGTGATGCTTCCACTCCTCGTACTATGGAATTATATCATGGCTTTACAGCTGTTATCTCCTATTCCATGCTGCATGCCTTTCTGAACCAGGCATGCAAGCATTTAAATATCAGCAGAGTTTCAGGAAGAAGAAAGATGACACTTCATTGTAAGCCAGCATGCTGTACTTCATCAGCATTGTTTTGCATTATAGATTTCTTGGTAGTCTGAAAGTTTAAACTGTTTGCAGCTTCTTCTTTTTTTAATAGAGCACTGAATACTAATAGGTTATTGACTGTGCGGATTTAGTAGGGAAAGAAAATGCTTAGCAACAGGGACTACTAGGACAACAAGTTCATCTTCATATATATATATATATATATATATATATATATATATATATATATATATAGATGAAATATTCAGCCTCAGTATAACAGAGAGTGGGTAGCAATCAATAGCTTATAGCAACTGCAGTGCAAATTATAGCAATTGTCTGGTGTGTGTAAAAATAGCATTGTCCATCACTTTTTTGCCTTACATCCCAAACTCCAGCACATTTACTTAGAGGTATCCCACTGATTTCTCCTTTTTTAATTACCCTTTATTAGTTTTATATATAACATTCAAACAATACAACAGACAAACAACAAAATAAAAAACAACAACCATAACATAGAATACTAAGAAATTGTTACATAAAAATAAAATACCTTTCTTCTTTATGTTTTGACTTCCGTCAACCTCAACATGGGTCCTATGTTTCCTTGGTAGCTGCCTCTTATATAATATTTAACTTGGCATAAATTATAATATTTAACTTAGCATAAATTATGTTTTACTTACATATTTCTAACATAAGCTTTTATCTTGTGATAGTTAATCGGAGCATGTTAAAGATTTCATATGGGAACGGTATCCCACTGATTTCAATGAAGCATCCTTCTAAACAAGTAAAGACCACTCTATTCTGCCTTGGTCAGATAATAATAATAATAATAATAATAATAATAATAATAATAATAAATTATTATTTATTATTATTTATACCCCACCCATCTGACCAGGTTTCCCCAGCCACTCTGGGCGGCTTCCAACAAAACATTAAAATATAGAAATCCAGACTACACCTGGAGTACTCTGTCTAATTCTGGGCACCACAATTTAAGAAAGGTGTTGAGAAGCTGGAATGTGTGCAGAGGAGGGCAACCAAGATGATCAAGGGTCTGGAAACTAAGCCTTACGAGGAGTGTTTGAAGGAGCTGGGTATGTTTAGCCAGGAAAAGAGGAGAGTGAGAGGAGATAGATTAGCCATCTTCAAATATATTAAGGGCTGTCACATGGAAGCGGGAACAAGCTTGTTTTCTTCTGCTCTGCAGGGTAGGGCTCGAACCAATGGCTTCAAGTTACAAGAAAGGAGATTCTGACTAATCATATCTGATATTAAGAGCTGTTTCGCAGTGGAACAGACTCCCATGAGAGATGGCGAAATCTTCTTCCCTTGGGTCCCTTCCAGCTCTATGTTTCTATGATACAGTGGTACTTCGGGTTAAGAACTTAATTCGTTCTGGAGGTCTGTTCTTAACCTGAAACTGTTCTTAACCTGAGGTAAAGTTTTGGAGCCTCCCATCGCTGCCGTGCGATTTCTGTTCTCATCCTGAGGTAAAGTTTTTCACCCGAGGTACTATTTTTGGGTTAGCGGAGTCTGTAACCTGAAGCATCTGTAAACTGAGGTACCACTGTACTATGCCAACAAATACTAATGTAAGTTGTGTTTATTAGAGAATTAATCTCCTTTCCTACAGGTATCTTCTCTGCATAGTTAAGGCTACAAAACATCAATGAGGGTCTTTTGTTACTTACCCAATTCTCTCCCCCCCACCTGCCTGTCATATTGTAAGGGACTTTGGTTGTGACAAGGTTAATTATTCCAGACCTGAATGTTATAGTCAGCCTAGGGCTTGCCGATCAAAAGGTCGGCGGTTCGAATCCCTGTGACAGGGTGAGCTCCCGTTGCTAGGTCCCTGCTCCTGCCAACCTAGCAGTTTGAAAGCACGTCAAAGCGGGAAGGTAAACAGTGTTTCTGTGTGTTGCTCTGGTTCGCTATAAGCGGCTTTGTCATGCTGGCCACATGACCTGAAAGCTGTACACCGGCTCCCTCGGCCAATAACGCGAGATGAGTGCCGCAACCCCAGAGTCGGTCACGGCTGGACCTATTGGTCAGGGGTCCCTTTACCTTATGTTTTAGTCAGATTGGAACCACAGGATTAAAGATCCCAATTAGGTACACACCATAATATTGACCTACCATATATGGTTGTGAAGTATATGGAGGGCCAAAAATCATCTATTCCAATACCCAGCAATGCATAAATGCTGAGTTTTTAGTATTATTAAATGTGAGACTGTAAAATGGTAGAAAGGCCATTAGCTGTTCTAAAGCAAAGATGGGAAACCTTTGGCCCTCTAGATGTTGCTGGACTCCAGCTCCCATCCTAGTCAATAGTCTGGATGGTGAGAACTGGAGTCTGACAACATCTGGAGGACCAAAGGTTTCCCACCTTTGCACATAAGCAGCTTTTTGACTCTGTATCTCATTAAAAAGAACCACTGGATTGCACCATATCACCATGACTGATCCATATAATACAAAGTTTTCTACTGCCTGATTTTTATTTTTTTAATTATTTTTTAAAAAAATGTTCTGGTGGAATACTGGATGAACTATTAAAATGCAGCTCTCTGAATGGCATTTTTTCCTGGCTTGTCAGCTCTCCCACCCACCCCTTTAGTACGCTGCTATATTGCTATAAGGTTTTATTTGCTTTTATATATTGCTCTCAGAGATTGGTATTTCATGCTAAACCTACCTGCAAGGAAATAATACAAAGTGGACTCTCCATGTGTTTTTTTTTTTTTAAACAACAACTTGAAGACCGTTTTGAAACAGACAAAACGAAACACAGTGAGCTGCTAAAATTCCCAGGGGAGGCTCACACATGACAGTTCCTATGAAAGATACTACCGTAGCAATTTATTTAAGAAGTTTTAAAGACTTGGCAAAAGCTTTGTCATCTGCGTCTGGTAAAGGCTTGTTGGGAGACATATGCTGAGCACCTCCTTAAGGAGCCTGATGCCTTTCAAGGGGGTGGGGGGTGGGAATTGCTGAAGAAATTGTGGGGCATTTCTGGTTTTTTGTTTATTATCACACAACAGTTACTTTTTAGAGTCTTTTAAAACTGTCCAGATCACAGCAATAAAAAGGAGAAGTGTAAAAAAATAAGTTAATAATATTGTTATTAAATGCAATAGCCACACATTTCTCATGAAATATACACTCAGCTTAGGACTCTGGTACCCTGCAGGGTGGGGTGGGGATGAATGGAGTTCCAATAACATTGAGAAGAGGCCAAAACCCAGTTCTTATGATATGGCAGAGGTAGTAAACCACCATTCCACTGGCTCACTGGGCTGTGAATCAACTCAATGGAGCCAGCAACATAGCCAGTATTAGTGGATGAAGCACTTGTGACATTCCGCCGAGACCATATAACACCAGTCCTGAAAGACCTACATTGGCTCCCAGTATGTTTCCGAACACAATTCAAAGTGTTTAAAGCCCTAAACAGCCTCGGCCCAGTATGCCTGAAGGAGCGTCTCCACCCCCATCGATCAGCCCAGACACTGAGGTCCAGCTCCGAGGGCCTTCTAGCAGTTCCCTCACTGTGAGAAGTGAGGTTACAGGGAACCAGGCAGAGGGCCTTCTCGGTAGTGGTGCCTGCCCTGTGGAACACCCTCCCATCAGTTGTCAAGGAAATAAACAACTATCTGACTTTTAGAAGACATTTGAAGGCAGCCCTGTTTAGGGAATGTTTAGGGAATTTTAATGTTTGATGTTTTATCGCTTTTTTGTTATTGTTATTAATATTATGTTGGGAGCTGACCAGTGTGGCTGGGAAAACCCAGCCAGATGGGTGGGGTAGGGGTATAAATTCTCCTCTTCCTCCTCCTCCTCCTCCTCCTCCTCCTCCTCTTCTTCTTTCTTCTTTCTTCTTCTTCCTGTCCACCATTGGGAAGCACTGAGTCTGTTCCAGTTTCGGGAGTATTCCAGCAAGGTAGCAATGGTGACAAGGAGCAGTACCACCCCTTCTTGTCGAATGGAGATAATCCCAGCCAAACCTTCTCAATGGAAGGATGAAATCATGTTTCAAAAGGGGGGTGGAAACATGTCATGTGGATTGTCATAATTATTTCACAGGCATGAAAATGCCCCGTCCTTTATTGTGAATACAAAAAATGAAAGTAATTTGACAATTCATATGAACTCACTACTTTTTACAGACTGCACCTCACTTTGAAATTTTTGCGTGCAACTGAGGTTTCCAAAACAACTAATAGTTTTTTTGAAAAGATGAATTAAACGCAATGCCTTTCTCCCTGGAAAACCTTGGGGGCAAAGTGCCATGGTGGAATTTTCTTAATTATATTAATGTTTCAAGCTAGCAATTAAAACACTAATTGGGAAAGCAGACTCAGATCAACAAATTAAGGAAGATCACGCTTTGTTACTTCTAGAAAGGTTATTCCACAGAAATGTCTTCTTAGTCATATTTAGGCAGATTCAGGGACAGATTCTTCTTTTTTGAAAAGGATGAGGAGGAAAAGGGAAATTATGCCCATGTTCTCTGCAAAACGTCTGCCAGGTTGTTCCGGCTTTTTTTGGCTATGCCTGTACTGCAATTCCATTACACAAAAGTAATTCTTCTCCCTGCACCAATGCTTTCAGCAACTATTTCCATTTTTTTTTTTATCATCTCATGTTAAGAATAGCTTGGCCACCTCTTTTTTTCCTAGCGTATCTACTCTCACCTTCACCATCATGAAGTTGCTTACAGCACGAGATGAACATGAACATTTCATTTGTTTATTTCTACAGGAACTAAGATCAGTCTACATCCCAATTCCAAAGAAGGGCAGTGCCAAAGAATGCTGCAACTACCGCACAATTGCGCTCATTTCACACGCTAGCAAGGTTATGCTTAAAATTCTACAAGGCAGGCTTAGGCAGTATGTGGACCGAGAACTCCCAGAAGTGCAAGCTGGATTTCGAAAGGGCAGAGGAACCAGAGACCAAATAGCAAACATGCGCTGGATTATGGAGAAAGCTAGAGAGTTCCAGAAAAACGTCTACTGCTTCATTGACTATGCAAAAGCCTTTGACTGTGTCGACCACAGCAAACTATGGCAAGTTCTTAAAGAAATGGGAGTGCCTGATCACCTCATCTGTCTCCTGAGAAATCTCTATGTGGGACAAGAAGCTACAGTTAGAACTGGATATGGAACAACTGATTGGTTCAAAATTGGGAAAGGAGTACGACAAGGTTGTATATTGTCTCCCTGCTTATTTAACTTATATGCAGAATTCATCATGCGAAAGGCTGGACGAGATGAATCCCAAGCCGGAATTAAGATTGCTGGAAGAAATATCAACAACCTCAGATATGCAGATGACACAACCTTGATGGCAGAAAGCGAGGAGGAATTAAAGAACCTTTTAATGAGGGTGAAAGAGGAGAGCGCAAAATATGGTCTGAAGCTCAACATCAAAAAAACCAAGATCATGGCCACTGGTCCCATCACCTCCTGGCAAATAGAAGGGGAAGAAATGGAGGAAGTGAGAGATTTTACTTTCTTGGGCTCCTTGATCACTGCAGATGGTGACAGCAGTCACGAAATTAAAAGACGCCTGCTTCTTGGGAGAAAAGCAATGACAAACCTAGACAGCATCTTAAAAAGCAGAGACATCACCTTGCCGACAAAGGTCCGTATAGTTAAAGCTATGGTTTTCCCAGTAGTGATGTATGGAAGTGAGAGTTGGACCATAAAGAAGGCTGATCGCCGAAGAATTGATGCTTTTGAATTATGGTGCTGGAGGAGACTCTTGAGAGTCCCATGGACTGCAAGAAGATCAAACCTATCCATTCTTAAGGAAATCAGCCCTGAGTGCTCCCTGGAAGGACGGATCGTGAAGCTGAGGCTCCAATACTTTGGCCACCTCATGAGAAGAGAAGAATCCTTGGAAAAGACCCTGATGTTGGGAAAGATTGAGGGCACTAGGAGAAGGGGACGACAGAGGACAAGATGGTTGGACAGTGTTCTCGAAGCTACGAACATGAGTTTGACCAAACTGCGGGAGGCAGTGCAAGACAGGAGTGCCTGGCGTGCTATGGTCCATGGGGTCACGAAGAGTCGGACACGACTAAACGACTAAACAACAACAACAACACAGGAACTAAAGGTAGCTACAGGAATAATAATAATAATAATAATAATAATAATAATAATAATAATTTATTATTTATACCCTGCCCATCTGGCTGGGTTTCCCCAGCCACTCTGGGCGGCTTCCAACAAAATATGAAAATACAATGGTCTATTAAACATTAAAAGCCTCCCTGAACAGGGCTGCCTTCAGATGTCTTCTAAAAGTCTGGTAGTTGTTTTCCTCTTTGACATCTGTTGGGAGGGCGTTACACAGGGCAGGCGCCACCACCGAGAAGGCCCTCTGCCTAGTTCCCTGCAACTTGGCTTCTCGCAACGAGGGAACCGCCAGAAGGCCCTCGGTGCTGGACCTCAGTGTCCGGGCAGACCTCCAATTTACCTTTACAGTATGTTTAACATATAGTGTGAGATAGTTCTATGGCCAAGACTGAATAAAGTGAATGTTTAGCTACAGAACTTCAGTTCTCATAGGTTATATTTGCCCTCAACTTTAAATCTTCTGGATTTTGTAATTCTGGAGCTGATCCTTGAAAATTATGGAGGCATTACCACGCCACTAAGAGTCCTGTTTTAAATCACTCCTACTGTCTGTATTCACTATCCTTTTCTCTTGCAAATGTCTGATTGGCTTGGATGGTTGGCATCCGTCTGTCTTGGGAGACAATGGAGGAGTGTGCCTTTGGGGATGAAGTCAAACTGTTGGCAGGTTGCAGCGCTGCTGTGACTGTACATACTGATACAGGAGAGACATGTTTTGCTGCAGCTGGGGCAGATGAAGCCGTAACAATGCTCCCTATGACCTTTCTGTTTTCACCGTTTAGCCTGTGCCAATATGAAAACTTGCCAGGCATATGTTGCTAGTTTCTACTTGAAAATCAAAACAGGAGAATATTCAGCACAGTTCTATTTGATTCAAACTGAAATAAGTTCCCCCAACTCTGCTATTGCATACACCCAAATGCCCCAAAATTTGATCACCTCTCTCTGACAATTGTTTTAGGTTAATTAATCATCACACTCCTCCCAAACCTTTTCTTAGATAATGATTTTTATACATAGTTAAACTTCCTCTACAACAACTGTGGCAAAACTGGCTCTCCATCACATATTTTCAGTGCTATTTTTCTAGAAAAAGAGGTGCCAGAACTCACCATGAACGCCCACCTGAAAGGTGCTGGAACTGAGTTCCAGTGAGTTCCAGCCAAAAAAAGCCCTGCACATTTTCCATATAAGCTCCCTCAAAGCAAATGTTTTATATGCAGAAGGAAACAACGGGGTAGTTGGCAGATATATTTTGCAAAAGAAGTGATGAGCTGCTACACTGAGTCTCAGTCATCTAAATTCCGTTCCATTAACTTTCTCAGCAAACAACCCCCCTCCCAAAAAATAAAATAATAATAAAAAATCTGTAAATGAATCCTTTGGGAATCCAATTCTGCTTTAATGCTTTGATTATGTCATGCCACACGCAGCCATTAATAGCCTGCTAAATCAAAACGACCGCAGCTCTTGACATCTACCATAGTGAGTCTGTGAAGAAGACCCATTACTTAGGTACATAATTTGAGTTCATTACAACTTTATTGCTTAGCTGTCAGGAAAGTGATGTGCAGGAAGAAATATCTAACAAGGGAAGGTGCATGATGCGTGGCTGGGGATGTGAACAAACAAGCAGACATTGTTGTAAACTTACGGTAGCTATTATACCTTGGCATTTAAGATAATATGGACAAGTAATATTATAGTGCTTATTGTGCCATAGCTAATGACAACACATTGTGCTGACATCACGCCTCTCGGCAGCACTCACTATATACTTTGCAAAACTGTAAATGATTAACATTTCAAAGCACTTCTGTGTCAGGGAGTTGACAAGTCTGTTCGCTTTGTTGCCATTCTTTTGGACTTCACTATCATTGGACTCCATGCAATGCAGGAGAGGAAAAAGTAAAAAAAAAAGGTATCTCTGGGTTGTATTTAACTAAGTTGCAAACCCACTGAAGCTTATGGCCCTAAGTTAGCCATGCCTATTAATTTAAATGGGTTTACTTTGAGTAGGACTTACACTGAAGACAATCCCCTAAGTGCAGCATTCTGTATTTGCCAGTTTGCTACTGGGTCAAGCACTTAACAACTTGGGACGAGTATACCTGTGAGATCACCTTCCTCCATATGTGTCCACTTGGATTAGAAGGACTGGAGCTACTACAGGTGCCACATAATACCCATTCCACATTTATAAGAACTCAAATGCAGCACATACCCTTTGGAACTCCCTGCCTATTGATATGAAGCAGGCACCTTGCCTTCACTGTATTCCTTTTGGTACCTGCTAAAAACATTTTTTGTTTAGGCAAACCTAATCGGAGATTTTACTTTCTTGGGTTTCATGATCACTGCAGATGGTGACAGCAGTCACAAAATTAAAAGACGCCTGCTTCTTGGGAGAAAAGCAATGACAAACCTAGGCAGCATCTTAAAAAGCAGAGACATCACCTTGCAGACAAAGGTCCGTATAGTTAAAGCTATGGTTTTCCCAGTAGTGATGTATGGAAGTGAGAGCTGGACCATAAAGAAGGCTGATTGCCGAAGAATTGATGCTTTTGAATTATGGTGCTGGAGGAGACTCTTGAGAATCCCATGGACTGCAAGAAGATCAAACCTATCCATTCTTAAGGAAATCAGCCCTGAGTGCTCACTGGAAGGACAGATCCTGAAGCTGAGGCTCCAATACTTTGGCCACCTCATGAGAAGAGAAGACTCCCTGGAAAAGACCCTGATGTTGGGAAAGATGGAGGGCACAAGGAGAAGGGGATGGCAGAGGATGAGATGGTTGGACAGTGTTCTCGAAGCTACGGACATGAGTCTGACCAAACTGTGGGAGGCAGTGGAAGACAGGAGTGCCTGGCGTGCTCTGGTCCATGGGGTCACGAAGAGTCGGACACGACTAAATGACTAAACAACAACAACAAAATCAGATGCTTAGGAAAGCTGGTGTGAATTTTAGTCTGTTTTAGTATTTTAACCTATCGTATGTTTTTAATATATTCCTGATTTAATGGCTTTATCCCTGCTTTGAGTTATTTTTTAACGTCTAGTGGTGCATAATTTTTATGAAATAAATAAAATAATAAAGATTTGCCTTAAGACTGTGGAAGTGTCATGTTATGTTGTATGACAACAAATCTAATCTTTCCTGTTTGCTATTATTTTTTAATCCTGTGACATCTGTAAAGCATTAATAACTGCTTACAAATCAATTAAAATATTCCGTAATAAAATTTTAACTTAAAAGGTCCCCGGTATCTAAGAGTATGAGCTGTGCCCCATGAATCTTCTGGAGTTTTTAAAGCAAGCAACTATCATTCATATTTCGTCCTGACCATCTATAACAGAATAATGATTATCTATTTTAATGAAGCACTGCAAAATTACTGAGTGGCACTTTGAACAATCAAAAAGTGCTCTGCAGAAGCTAAGTATTATGCTCAAGCAAAGATTGCCTTTAAATATGTCAATTAGTATTAAAATAGCAGGCACTTAGTTCTTGAGTATCAGATTTTGTGGCCTCAGTCCGGCATAGATCCACCACCAGGAAAAAATGGCTTAGATGTAGGCATTCCTCAAATATCTCCTGCAATAGAGCCATACTGAATCATCACTTCTATAAGCTAAACAGCACCACAACACATACAAGAGGGAGGCAAAAAAGTCTTGGGTGAATTCCAGCATTTGCAGAAGTACAAAATAAATCTTTAAAAATGTAATATAAAAAAGGGATACCCAAACTGCCAAGTGAGGGCCGTCCATACTCAGTGGCCATAAAACATTGATTAATTGTTGCTGGTAGGGACTTTAAACTGGGGCGGGTTTGGAGAGGAATGGAATGCATTGTCTGAAGAGCAGCATTCCATACTGCAACGTTTGTTACAAATTCCAGTTTTATATATAGTGATAGTGAACTCAAGTTATGCATTATGAAAGCTATGAGAAAGACAAAAGGGAGATATCGATATGCCTGGGGAAACCTCAAGTTTTGAAGAAGTAGAAATAAATATTTAGGAAAACAACCCGAGGAATGAAAACAAACTTGCAGACTCCAAAATAGCAAGATGAAAACCTATTAGTGGCCACAGACTGCCAAGTGTCGGGAGGGGTAAAAAGAAAAGAAAAGTATCATTGGGGTTAAGTGAAATGGAGTACACTAAAATAAGGCAGGGTTGGCTGGCTGGCTAATTTTGTTGCAGGTCCAGCTGGGGCTGTAATTTTGGCCTTTGCTTTTAGAGAATTGCAATTAGTGGAATCAAGCAGATACATAACCCCCCCCCCCAAAAAAAATTTCACCTAGCCAAATACTTGCATTGTTATGTGCTATTAGGCATCATTTTATCCCCACCCCCCACCCCAAAGTTGCTTCTTCTTTTTCCAAATCATAACAGGTGATCTTGTTAATTTGGCTTCCAACACACATTTTTAAAAACAATGTCAGCAGAATGCACAGGAGTATGTCTCCAGCCCAGGAAATCACTCGCCTTGAAATCTGAAATCGAGTATTGTCAATTAAATTTCCAACTGCAGAATGTCAGCAGTTTGATAGACAGTGCTTGGTGACACACACACTTTCCGTTTATCATCAACAATAAAACACAACACAATGGAGTCTTCCACCTGGGAAATGGTCTTCACATTTTTCGTGACATCTAGGATAGCAGCCACAGGTAACACAATGCCCAGCCTGTCTTTCTTTGTTAATTTCTCACTAAGCTCTCATGGAGAAAAATTAATTTGCCACGTTAAAAATAAACAAAATTAACCCAGGCTAAGTTTTTCATTTGAATGAAAAGAATTTAGAATATCAAGCCGGAGCTGTTCGTCTCACATTTGAAGAATTTTGCCAGATTAGACTCATGCAATGAATGTGAGGTTGCTTTTGAAGGCTGTCACCTAGTTCAGAACATAGTTGCAAGCTTTTGATGGGCAGTAGTCAGTGGAGTCATACCTTGTCAGTTCTAGGGACGCGGGTGGCACTGTGGTCAAAACCACTGAGCCTCTTGGGCTTTCCGATCAGAAGGTTGGTGGTTCGAATCCACACAACGGGATGAGCTCCTGTTGCTCTGTCCCAGCTCCTGCCTACATAGCAGTTCGAAAGCACCACACCAGTGCCAGTAGATAAACAGATTCTGCTGCGGTGGGAAGGTAAACGGTGTTTCCGTGAATTCTGGTTTCCATCACGGTGTCCCATTGCGCCACAAGCGGTTTAGTCATGCTGGCTGCATGACCCGGAAAGCTGTCTGTGGACAAACACCGGCTCCCTCGGCCTGAAAGCAAAATCAGCGCCGCAATCCCATAGTTGCCTTTGACTGGACTTAACCACCCAGGGGTCCTTTACCTTTGCCTTTTACCTTGCCAGTTCTTAAACATCTTCCCTGTACATCACCAGCACATATCTGGTTACAGGTAGGTAGCCGTGTTGGTCTGAGTCGAAGCAAAATAAAAAAATTCCTTCCTCTAGTCATCACATACAGCTCCCAAGTTAAAACAGTACAACGCATCATCAGAGATCTACAGCCTCTCCTGGACAATGACAGCTCCCTTTCTCAAGCTCTGGGAGGAAGACCTTTCATTGCCTACAGACAGCCACCCAATCTTAAACAACTCCTCACCCACAATAATACAACCACCAGAGGTAACATGGACACTGGTACCAGAGCCTGCAATAAACCCAGATGCCAACTTTGCTGCCACATACACCCGGACAACACCATTACTGGCCCAACAACATCCAACATACCATCTCAGGACTATTTAATTGCTCATCTTCTAACATTGTGTATGCCATCAAATGCCAACAGTGCCCTTCAGCTCTCTATATTGGACAAACAGGCCAAACCCTACGCCAAAGGATAAATGGACATAAATCTGACATCAGGAACCACAAGACAGAGAAACCAGTAGAACACTTCAATCTCCCAGGACATTCTATACAAGATCTCAAAGCAGCTGTTTTATTACAGAAAAATTTCAGAAACAGACTGGAAAGAGAAGTTTCTGAATTGGAACTCATTACCAAGCTTAAAACCATGGAGCCACCTGGGATGAACAAAGACATAGGATTCTTATCTCATTATGCATGATCAAGCTTTCTTTAGCACCTCAGCCCTTGCCTTTTCCCCGCAGGACCAATTGCAGTCATCATCAGTTGTTAACAGCCATCAACAGGTTTACCACTCCTATCAGCCCATCACCCATTCCCACCCACCCCCACCACCCTCTGTATATACATAAGGGTCTGGCTCTTCTGTTTCAAGTGTATCTGAAGAAGGTGCATGCACACGAAAGCTCATACCAAAATAAAAACTTAGTTGGTCTTTAAGCTGCTACTGAAGGAATTTTTTTACAGTACATATCTGATCACAGTTCTAAGTGCTGGTGGTTATGTTGATAGGCCTATACAGTTTGGAGCCTCACTCGCTGCATCATCGCCTTTGTCATGGTGAGTGAGCTTGCACTTTCCTATGACCCTTGCGAGTGAAGCCATCAGGAATCTCATACTCCCAGCAGTGCTACCCAAGGCAGTAAAGGTCAAAGGGGAGGAGCTAGACAAAGAATGATCCAAGAAGTCCTCAACAGCAGAACTGGTGGATGACAACAAGTGATATGTTACAACAGCTGTGAAGGCGGATGAAGACTGCAGCAGATACCATCATCATCATCATTTTATTTGTATGCTGCCTTTCCATAGTTAAACCAATGCTCAAGGTGGCTTACAACATAACAAGATTTACAGATAAGAATCTACTGGTTGTTGTGACTACTCACGCCATCAGAACAGAGCCTTGCTGCGAAGACTGTGCGTTGGTCAGCATGGACTGATCTACACACATAAAACAAATTCACATACAGGTGTCTTCCAAAAACCCACCCCAAACCCAAACCCCAAAAGTCCCATGGCGATTGGCAAATGGTAACAGGGGCAGGATCGTGAAACCTGGAATGGATCAGTGTGGATAGAAGAGAATCCTTAAAACAGGTATGAGGCATACTTATTATAATTGGTTAGAGGCTGATGAATATCTATTTTAATTATGCTGATTTTATGCTTCATAGCATGTTCTGAAGTTGGATGATGAAAGGCATGTTACAAAATAACAAATGTAAATCTATGCATATGGATTTTCTTTAAAGTGTTTTAATAAGGGCAAAAAACCCATCTTCATAATCTGTAACTATATTTAGTTCCACAAAGAGATAAGAGTCCCTGTCTTCCTAGCTTCTGGCAAGATCTTTGGCTACGAAACTAACAATACACATTCATAATTTGTTATTAATATGTAGGAAAGTCACAGGAAAGTTTTCTTTTTGTGAAGTTTTACCTCTCTATATATTCAAACCCCACCCATGTTCACAGTATCCATACATATACACATACATCTAGCTTTTTAAAACCCCATTCGCTCACCCAGTTATTGGCTGGCTGGCTTTCAATTTTGATATTTGATGATATGCTATTTTTATTTTTTATATTTTGAAGAAAATACTGATGGGTTTCTAATGTGAATAATTGCTACATATTAATATACTGTTGTTTTCATTCTTTGTGTATACCACCCTGGGATATAGAGAGTGAAGGATAATACAGTAGTACCTCGCAAGATGAATGCCCTGCAAGACGAATGCGTCTTGCGATCTGATGGTGACTTGCAAGATGAATTCATTTTGCAAAAAAATTGTCTTGCGAATCACGGTTTCCCAGAGGAATGCATTGAAATTTAATTAATGCGTTCCTATGAGCAAAAAAAGAAATTTCAATGCATTCCTATGGGGAACTGCGATTCGCAAGACGAATTTTTCGCAAAACGAATTGACTCGCGGAACGAATTAAATTCGTCTTGCGAGGCACCACTGTATATAAAGATTTCAAATAAATAAATATTTAGGCTAGCATTTAATCAGTTACCTGCTGTTTCATGATGTTTTTGATGGGGCTTTAATACCAATGCCTTATGATGCTTTACTGCTTGATGTTACTGCTGATCTCTTTTGTTTTCTTATATCCTTGTTTATTATTATGTTATTCTAATATTCTAATAGGGTTCTATTTTAACACAATTTGAAAATTTATTAAGCCTAATGGGAGGGTGGGTGGGTGGGAGATTAGTTTCTAAATTGTACTCTTTATTGCTTAATTTAATTTATGAATCTATGAAACCACTTGAAAAGATATGGGATCTGTGGTTGGCATGCATCTGTCTCGAGAGAAAATGAAGAGTGCCTCTGGGGAGGAAGTCAAATTGCTGTGTTATTGGCACTGAAGTGAACTCCCCAAGTGCAAGTCTAGTCAGTGTGTATGGAGGCCCTGGGCTGCCCAGACAACATGATCGCTCTCTCGGCCTCGCTGATGTCATCCTAATAATAATAATAATAATAAATTTACATGCTGCTGACTGGGTTGCCGCAGCCACACTGGGCAGCTCCCAGGATAATATAAAAGCACAATGCAACACCACACACTAAAAACTTCCCTGAACAGGGCTGCTTTCAGATGTCTGCTAAAAGTTGTATAGTTGCTTATCTCCTTGACATCTGGTGGGAGGGCATTCCACAGGGCAGGAGCCACCACCAAGAAGGAGTGTCTCTACCCCTATTGTTCAGCCTGGACTGTATACTGGGCTGAGGCCATTTAGGGCTTTAAAGGTCAGCACCAACACTTTGAATTGTGCTCGGAATCATACAGGGAGCCAATGTAGATCTTTCAAGGTGGTCTCAGCGGCCGCTCCTAGTCACCAGCCTAGCTGCTGCATTCTGGGTTAGTTGTAGTTTCTGGGTCACCTTCACATAGAGCAAATTGCAGTAGTCCAAGCAGGAGACAACCAGAGCATGCACCATTCTGGCGAGACAATGCGCAGGCAGGTAGGGTCTCAGCCAGCATACCAGATGGAGCTGGTAGACAGCTGTCCCAGACACAGAATTGACCTGTGCCGCCATGGACACCTGGGAGTCCAAAACGACTCCCAGGCTGCACACCTGGTCCTTTAGGGGCACAGTTGCTCCATTCAGGGAGTCCCCCACACCTTCCCGCCCTGAAACAGTACTTCTGGAACTATATTTGATGACCTGATAATTTTATGATTTGAACGCTGTTCTTTTAACTCATGTGCAACTACTCATTCTAAATGCCTATTTTATAGTTTTGCTTTCATATTTTAAATTTTGTCCATTGTTATAATTGTTCTCTCTGCTTTATATACATTATAAATTGGAAATCACACTTAACTTTACAAAAAATAGGGTTCTGTAATAACAGTGTTCGGTTCTCTATTTACTTGTTTGTTTGTTTGTTTGTTTGTTTGTTTGTTAATATACTACCTATAATAACAAACAAACAAGTAAACAAATAAATAGAGAACCAAACACTATTACAGGATACAGAAATCAGCTGGGAAGCAGCAGCAGAGAAGTCTGGCCAAATCAGAGAAATGGAGAGTAATCTGAAAGACAGTACCCCCGCCCCAGCTCTGCAAATGCCAACCCCTGGAGTGATAATCTATGGCAGCCCAACCATATATATATATATATAGAGAGAGAGAGAGAGAGAGAGAGAGAGAGAGAGAGAGAGAGAGAGAGAGAGAGAGAGAGAGAGAGAGAGAGAGAGAGAGAGGGAGAGAGAGAAAGTTTCTTGATTCTTGGGATAAAGTTTTATCCATTACATGCAGAGATATAATTTGTCATGATGACAATCGAATGACATTTCCTTCCATTGAGGCCATTTGAGTTCATCACATATTTTGACAGGTACACGCTTCCGAAGACAGTGCTTGCCAAGAGATGTCATCGTAGCTTGCCAGATCTTTCCCCCAGAGATCTGAAAATAGTAATTTAGTGAAAAGTTCAAAGAGAGAACAGCAGGGAGGTAAAGCCCTGAAATTTTGCAATTGTATTACAGTCCAGGAGACTGATTTTCTTTTGCTGCTGCTTTGAGGAAATAAAAACTGTTATTTGGATTATTCCCCCACCCCACCCCGTCTGCGGTAGCTAGAAAATCTTCCATGTGAAACACGAAATGGACAACAACTGTAGCAAGTTTGAGAAGAAGCGCAAAGCATGCAGCTGTGATGTGGGTAAATTATCAGGGATTTCGTGTTCCTTGAGGTGAACTTCATTGAAAAACAATGGATATTTTTAAAATAGAGTTGGGTGGGGAAACACATATATAGATGCAGGCTACATATTAAAAATAATTGGTGGGACTCAACTAATACGTTGCATGCATAGAAAGAAGTCCACTCACACAATGGACTTTTCCCCTCCATGCCCTCTGTGTCCCCTAAATCTGCTCGGGGGGGTGGGTGGGTTGGGTTAGTGTAAATTCCAGAAGGTGTTTAGAGGGCAAGCGGGGGAAGGAGAGGGGAAGCCCAGTTGCATGAGAAGAAGAAGAGGAAGAGGAAGAGGAAGAGGAAGAGGAAGAGGAAGAAGAAGAAGAAGAAGAAGAAGAAGATGAAGAAGAAGAAGAAGAAGAGTTTGGATTTGATATTCCGCTTTATCACTACCCGAAGGAGTCTCAAAGCGGCTAACAATCTCCTTTCCCCTCCTCCCCCACAACAAACACTCTGTGAGGTGAGTGGGGCTGAGAGACTTCAGAGAAGTGTGACTAGCCCAAGGTCACCCAGCAGCTGCATGTGGAGGAGTGGAGACACGAACCCAGTTCCCCAGATTACGAGTCTACCGCTCTTAACCACTACACCACACTGGCAGAGCTCTTTCTACACATGCACACCCCTCTTAGCGTTAAGTTGAATCCCACCTGACATCTTGTTTGTTCCTGTGTGATCAAGCAATTAGAAGAGCAAGCAATGAGAAGCTGCAATAAATCTTTCTCTCTGTGCCCTCTTTCTCTGGTAGTAGCAATAGTGATGTTGAGGAGTGGGTGGGGATACCCAAGGCCTCCCCAAAACCTGACCCTGACCCTATTTAAGCAAGGATGAACAGTAAATATAGTGTTTCCCTGAAAATAAGACACTGTCTTATATTTATTTTTCCTCAAGAAAAATATGGCTTATTTTCAGAGGGTGTCTTATTTTTAATTACGCGTCCAGCCTTGCCTCCTCCTTTGCGCCCTCGAGAACTGCACCTATCACTATGTTTTATTTTCGGGGTATGGCTTATATTGTGCAAATGCTTAGAAATCCTGCTATGGCTTATTTTATGGGTATGTCTTATTTTCGGGGAAACAGGGTATTTACAGCAGTTGTCTGGTGGCCGCCACAAAAAAAATGGCACCTGCCATTAATTTCCAAGAACCCCCCAGAATGACACTGTGCCGAGGGCATTCTGGGAAGGGGCAGGTGGTAGCATCTGTTCACTAGCAAATACAAGTGGTTCTCCCACCAAGGAGTTCTTGCCACAAATATTGGCAACTAGGAATTCTCCTTTTATACCTATTTTTTCCTTGCACCAATGTGTTCACCTTGGGACAGGTTGACCTGAGATTAGGGATGGATTAATTTAGGCTTCTAAATTAAGATGTTACAATGACATCTACATCAATCTGATCTATCATCTATATCTATCTATCTATCTATCTATCTATCTATCTATCTATCTATCTATCATCTATCTATCTATCTATCTATCACCAGGAAGATTTGTCAGCATTTTAATGTTCAGTTTTGCCTAAGGTACAGTACATGCTTTGCAAGCAATTTCCCCATATACAGTAATGCATTTTGTATGCTTTTACTAATATATGCATTTTGCATACCTTTTTTGCATGCATTTTAACACCCTCTAATACATGTATATACATTCCGTAGGCTGCATTTTTTGTACTGCATCACAAAAGTCAAAGAAGTGTGGGGTTCAAAAGACAGCTACATTTGGGTTGCATTTCAAGTGTGAATTAGTTAGGTTCACTTTAGAATGAAAACCAAACCTAATTTCTCCCCACTCCTAACCTGAGATTGGGCTATAGCACTACAACTTTTTAACTCTCTCCCCAGGGAGGTTTGTCTGGCAATGAGTTTGAGGACTTTCCAGCACAAAGTGAAAACCACTTTATCTGCCAAGGCCTTTTCAGATTGTACAATTATTAGACTCTTGTCTTAACCTCATCTGGTACTGCAGGGATCTGTTTCTTTGTGCTCTTTTTTTTTTTTATCGATCTTATCGTTTTAATAATTATTGTAAGCTACTTTGAGAGCCTCTGGGCAGGACAGAAATTCTACAACTAATAAGTGCTCTGAAGAGCAACACTGGGTTGCATGCCCACTCATATTTCCAAGGCTGAGATTTTGTATCGGGGTTGCTGCGTCTACAGCTCTTTCATTTATTACGCCCCTTTCATTCATCTGTTTATCATTACCTTTTAATGCTGGCTATTGTAACAATAAAATTATGTAGGGTGAAAGGTTGTTTTCTGCTGCTCCAGAGGAGCGGACCCGGAGCAATGGTTTCAAGCTACAAGAAAGAAGATTCCACCTAAACATTAGGAAGAACTTCCTGACAGTAAGAGCTGTTCGACAGTGGATTTGCTGCCAAGGAGTGTGATGGAGTCTCCTTCTTTGGGGGTCTTTAAGCAGAGGCTTGACAGCCATCTGTCAGGAATGCTTTGGTGGTGTTTCCTGCTTGTCAGGGGGTTGGACTGGATGGCCCTTGTGGTCTCTTCCAACTCTATGATCCTATGTCAAAATAATTAATACTGAGCAGAATACACTACCCACATTATAAAAATGCAAACACTTACAGCAATTTTATCCCCAATACCAATACATGAATTACAGAACTACTTTTTTCATAAAAGCTTTCATAACCAGAAATGTGAATGGTTCATAAATTTGCCATCTCTGGCAGGCCTCCCTTTTATTTATTTATATTTCAACAATTTATATACCGCTTAATTAAAATCAACCTTAAGTAGAGTAAATGCTGCAGTTTCAGAGCCGCTACTTCAGGCAGCTGTCCTGTTATAGTCAGTTTTCACCCGTGTCAGAAGGGAAAGCCTCCGACTCAAGAGGACTGACCCTGACTTGCCTCACTTACACTACTGGCTTGGGACTCCACCCCTCCTGACCAGTGTTCGAAATTCACCAGGCAACAGGCACATTTTGCACCTGAAGCTGAGGCTCCAATACTTTGGCCACCTCATGAGAAGAGAAGGCTCCTTGGAAAAGACCCTGATGTTGGGAAAGAAGGGGACAAGAGAGGACGAGATGGTTGGACAGTGTGCTCGAAACTACGAACATGAGTCTGACCAAACTGTGGGAGGCAGTGGAAGACAGGAGTGCCTGTTGTGCTCTGGTCCATGGGGTCACGAAGAGCCGGACACGACTAAACGACTAAACGACAAAATCAACCACTTGCGACCAAGTGAGGATGCCCGAGTGCCAGGATGGCACCTGACGTCTCCACCATCTGGAAGTCTGTGCCTGAGGATCTTTGGATCTTGACTGTTTTCACACACTAGCAACACATCCTGTAGAACTTTGTCCATTATATTTTATCTGCACAATCAGAATGAATTTCAGGAACCAAAAAAAAATCGTACTGAAAAATACGACTTTCAAGCCGTCTTGCCCCAAAATGGCGACTAGGTTTTCCGTTTTGTGACTGTAATCCTGGTTAAAGGAGCCATTTGGTGCCTAACTTATATACCTGAGTTTCTAACCTGAGCCATTAAGGACAGGAGAGGCATAGAGTATATACCTGAACCATTCACCAGCACTGCCTAATTCTGGTATTTGTTTCCTGGTTATATTAGAGTGTGACAGAAAACCTTATCTGGAACCTAAATTAATATACAAAGATGCACAAGGTAGAGTGATTGTGATTGAAATAATGGTACAAGGGGAGAGGATAACTGTAATCGGCATATATGCACCAAATGAAAAAAAACATGAATTTTACCAAAATTTGGAGGATAAACTAATAGAAAATGTGGGAGAAAAAGTAATTTTATTAGGTGACCAAAATGGAGTTGTAGCACCGGAATTGGACAGATCAAAGAAAATCTCTAAGAAATACAAACAAATTAAATTGCCAACAACCTTCTTCAGGTTGGTGGAGACATTAAATTTAGAAGATGCGTGGAGACTCCAAAACCCAGTTAAAAAAGAATTCACATATTTTTCCTATCCAAAAAAGTCGGCGGGAAGAATTGACGCAATTTGGTTATCTAAAGACTTGACTTTAAAAATATCTAAATCAGAAATTCAACCTAAAACATTGTCCGACCACAATGCAGTTATGGTTTCACTACAATGGAATAGAAAAACAAAGAGATGGAGGCTGAATGAGTCTCTCTTAAAAGATGAAATGATAGTAGAAAAAGCAAAGAAGACATTAAAAGAATACTTTGAATTAAATAATACAGAAGGAATGGACATAAAAAACTATATGGGATGCCAGCAAAGCAGTGCTCAGAGGTTTCTTTATACAACAAAACTCGCTCCAAAGGAAAGAAAAAGAAAAAACGAAACAAGAGGTGATAAAAAAAATTAGAGAAGCTGAGAAAGAACTATATAACAACCCAGACAATGTGGAAATTAAAAGGAATCTTAAAATATTGCAATCACAATATTCAATACTAATTTCTGGAGAAATAGAATGGAAGTTAAAATTAATGAGGCAAAGAAATTTCGAATTTGCTAATAAACCAGGGAGAGTCTTAGCTTGGCAACTGAAGAAAAAGGAAAGTGAAAAATTAATAAACAAGTTGAGAATAGATGATAAAATAGTATCGGATCCAAAGGAAATCGAAAATAAGTTTGGGGAATATTATCAAGCACTATATAAAGAAGGGAAAGAAACCTCGGAGGAGATAAAAGAATATCTAGAGAAAAATGGCCTCCCAAGGCTTAAAGAAGAGCAAAGAGAAATACTAAATGCCCCTATTACAATAACCGAAAATCAAAATGCCATTAGAAAAGCTAAACTAGGAAAGTCGCCAGGACCAGATGGTCTCTCGGGACTTTATTATAAAAAACTCGAAGAGGTACTTTTAGAACCTTTGAAGGGAATCATGAACAGTATACAGTCCCAGGGAGTGATGCCCAAATCTTGGAGAGACTCCTACATCACGATTATACCAAAACAAGGGAAAGACAAACAGGAAATAACAAATTATAGACCTATCGCTCTCTTAAATAATGATTATAAACTATACACAACCATATTGGCAGATCGAACAAAAAAGGTCCTCAAGGACATTATCCACGGGGACCAGGCAGGTTTTTTGCCAGGTAGACACATTCAAAATAATACAAGGACATTAATAAACATCTTGGACTACCTGGATCTACGCATTGATAAACCGGCTGCCATAATGGCAGTCGATGCAGAAAAGGCATTTGATAGGGTCTCGTGGAGATTTATGAATAGCATTCTTTACCAAATGGATTTCGGGTCACAATATAAAATGAGCGTGCAAGCGATTTATACAGAACAGAAAGCAAAAATCTTGATCAATGGTTCGATAACACAGGAATGTGATATTCAGAAGGGGGTGAGACAGGGTTGCCCGTTATCCCCCCTGATCTTTATATTGGTTCTGGAAGTGCTTTGCAATAAAATTAGAGAGGAAAAGAACATCAAAGGTATCCAGCTGGGGGAAAACAAGTATAAATTGAGATCTTATGCAGACGACCTTATCATTGTTACAGAAGAACCAAAGGAAAGTTTAATCAGAGCGATAGAAATTATAGAGGAATTTGGGAAAGTTTAAGGCTTCAAATTAAATATAGACAAAACAAATTTACTAGTAAAAAATTTAACTGGTGTGGAGCAACAAGATTTGGAGAAAGCAACAAAACTGAAAATACATACCAAAATTAAATATCTTGGGATCTGGATCACCTCAAGAAATATAAACCTCTTTGAGAATAATTACACAAAAGTGTGGGGAGAGATTAAAAGAGATATGGAAGTGTGGACTAGATTGCAATTATCTTTTCTGGGCCGGATAGCGACGGTAAAACAAAATATTTTACCTAGGTTTCTCTTTCTATTCCAAACGATACCTATTATAAGAAAATTGGATTGTATAGAAAAATGGCAAAAAGAAATATCAAAATTCGTATGGGCGGGAAAGAGACCCAGAATAAAACATAAAGTTTTAATAGACATCAAGGAAAGAGGTGGATTTGGTCTGCCGGACCTGAAAATATATTACGAAGCTGCTTGTATGTCCTGGCTAAGGGATTGGTTTCGTTTGGACAACTCGACTCTACTAGATTTGGAAGGGCACGACACCCGCTTTGGTTGGCATGCCTATCTTGTATATGGGAAAAAACAATCTCATGGGGGCTTTACAAACCATATAATAAGACATTCACTATTTAAAGTATGGGAAAAATACAAGAGGTTCTTGGAACCTAAGACACCGAAATGGATATCCCCTTTAGAAGCGCTAGCAGTAAAGAGGAGAAATATGAAAAGAAACTGGGCGACATATAACACTTTATTGACAGTATCTGAGGGCCAAATGGAAATAAAAAAATACGAAGAAGTGAAAACTCACTTTACAACGTGGTTAGAATATTATCAAACATATGATTTGTACAAAAAAGATAAAGAAATAGGATTTGATGAAAAACCATCAAGATTAGAAAGTGAGTTGATTAATAATAAGGTTAAATTGATATCCAAAATGTATAGGCTGTTATTAGAAATTGGAGTAATGGAAGAAGCTACCAAGGTGAATATGATAAGATGGGCCCAGGATATTGGTCGGCCCATCTTGATGGAGGAATGGGAACATCTTTGGAAAGTGGAAATAAACTTTACGGCGAGCTATGCTATTAGGGAAAACATGTTAAAGCTGCAACACCGATGGTACCTTACCCCCTCGAAATTATCTAAGATCTATAAGAACTTATCAAGTTTGTGCTGGAGGTGCGGGGGGAGTAGGGGCGATCTATATCACATGTGGTAGACGTGCGAGAAAATAAAAAAAATCTGGGGACTAATATATGAGGAAATAAAGAAAATGCTGGGAATAACATTTCAAAAAAGGCCAGAGATGTTATTGTTAAGCATAATAGGGAAGGATATACCAAATCCAGTAAAGGAATTATTTTTGTATGCAACTGCAGCGGCCAGGATTCTGGTCGCCAAGAGTTGGAAAGAAACAGAGGTCCCCACAATTTGGGAATGGCAATGCAAGCTGCAAGAACTGGCGGAGATGGCCATCCTGACTAACAACATATGAGGCAAATCAAAACAAAACCTTGCTGCAAAGTGGGAAAAATATAAAATATAAATGGAAAAATATTGTAAAGGAATATCACCTGTATTAACATTGGATTAAAATCCAAAAAGGCGGGGAGAAAAACAAATTTTTGAGAGTAAAATATTGGTGCACTAAGAAATAAGAACAAATTTGATAATTGATTCAGATAAAGGTACTGTGTTATGTACGTTCAAGGTTAAGACGAATAAATGCATCAAGGAAAGGCAGGAAGTCTGAAGATTAAATTAAAATTAAATATAAGAACTATCTATTAGGCCCATCTTCCTAACCCATTTCTTACTCAACAAAGATATAAAGAAAGAAAAGAATACAAACCTTAATAATAAACAACAACAAAACGACTTGATCAAAAGATTACTTTATTGAAGTGGATGACATTAAAATTGCAAAGACTATGGAATATTAGGTATAACAAGGAAACTTGGATGAATTAGGTGAGAGAGGGAAAGGTAGATGGGCGGGGAGGGGGGAGGGAAAGTGAGGGTTGGGGGTAACAACTATTTTTTATTAAATTGATGGACATATTGCATATTCAGATCTTGAGCTTTCTTTTTTTTCCTTTTGTATTTCCTGTGTTTTTTAGTTTTTTAATTGTTGTAATTTGTATTAATATTGTAATTCTGTATTGTTTTATGTGTTGTTTCTGGTACGTGAAATTTCAATAAAGTCTTTAAAAAAAAAAGACAGAATGTTGGGAACTGGCTTTTCTATATGGATAGTGAGGAAGACAAAACACCCACATAAAGGTGTTTGGGAAACATTTTAAATCACCCCTACCTCCACAATTGCCTGCATGGTTAGATTCGTCATTGAACTCCTTTAGGGACAGGTTATTAGTGTTATCAGTTCATTTTATCAGTATTCAGGGCCATTAATCAGGAAAAAAAACTTTCTTAGTTTCTTTTATATCCAGAATTAATCCCTTAAGACTGTTTGCATTAAACAATAATGCTTGATGGAAAATGCAAAGCGAGGAAATATCCTCACACCATGATTAGCAAAGATAGTCCATTTGAAGATATAAAGGCTTTCATCTCCAATTGGATAGCTTTCCTTATCACCTGCTTCTGGAAATTGGATACGTTTGAGATAACTTGGAGATAACGTGTAACAAACCATTATGGGTGGGGGTACAAGTGATGCCTGGGATTGCAACACTCATATTTTCCTAGATTCTGTTTTGATATGCATAACATTTATGTTCTTTAGTTTTAGGATTAAACAGTTACCCACAACACACAATGAATACAGTTTTGTTTGCTTTGGTCAAGTCAGGCAAACCATTATGTTGCTTTCTCTGGAAACTTAGTCCATGCAGATGACAGGGCTGCCCAATTCCTGGTCTCTCCTTATTGATATACGAGACTCTGGTATCACAGTTCATCTGAAATAAGGTTTTGACAAAGCTGAAACCAAGAACTACAATAGCAAAAATCTAAAGGTTTCTTTCCTAAGAGGACCATCACTTGTTATTAAATACCTTTTTGTCTAGTGCCACCTGCTGACCAGAAGGTGTTGCTTGTTCGGGACAGCAGAATCAGCCTGTGGGCTGAACTGGGGAAAAAGACTGGAGGAAAATCCAAACCAAAGAAAGAGGAAACCGTTTGCAAGATTAGGGAAACCCTATGAAAACATATTCATTCCTAAAGTAGGGGTCCTTATGTAGCCAAAATGTTGCCAAGCACATACAAGAGGCAGGGGTATTAGGAGACCTGGGGAAATCCCTGAGGCTTGCAGAAATACAGAAATATTTAGAAATTAAATTAGGTGCTGGGGCAGGGAGAGGCACCTCATATAGCCCAATGAAAACTGAGAATGCACAGTGGGCACAAAATGACTGACTGTTGCTTAAAGAAAATTGTGGAGAGGACACAGAATATAGTATCCTGAAGAAGGAAATCCTGAACAGGAGCACACTCCACACAGCAATATCTTGTCGCAGGTCTTACTTGTACAGTCATACCTCGGGTTACAGCTGCTTCAGGTTGCATCTTTTCGGGTTGCGCTCCGCACTGAACCCAGAAGTACCGGAACGCATTACTTCCGGGTTTCTGTGCGCGCCCATACGCAGAAGCGCTAAATCACGCTTTGCGCATGTGCAGAAGTGCCAAATTGCAACCCACGTGTGCGCAGACGTGGGTTGCAAACGCTGTGGGTTGCGAATGTGCCTCCCGCACGGATCATGTTCGCAACTTGAGCGTCCACTGTATTTCCTTAATTTCCATCCCAGTTTCAAATTTCAGAGTGTCTGGGGGAAAAAACACCAACAATCAATGACAAATCTATCACCCTAGCTGGGGGGGGGGAGCTTTAAATGTTAAAGCGTTGTTTCCTCAGACTACTAATTTTTTTAATACACAAATATATATTTGTATATATTTGGAATATATACATATATTTGGAATATATATATATATATATATATATATATATATATATATATATATGATGGAAGGGGACCCAGGTGGCGCTGTGGGTTAAGCTACAGAGTCTAGGTCTTGCTGATCAGAAGGTCGGTGGTTCGAATCCCTGCAACGGTGTGAGCTCCTGTTGTTCGGTCCCAGCTCCTGCCCACCTAGCAGTTCGAAAGCACATCAAAGTGCAAGTAGATAAATAGGGACTGCTCCGGCGGGAAGGTAAACGGTGTTTCCGTGTGCTGCTCTGGTTCTCCAGAAGCAGCTTTGTCATGCTGGCCACATGACCCGGAAGCTGTCTGCGGACAAACGCCGGCTCCCTTGGCCTATAGAGCGAGATGAGCGCCGCAACCCCAGAGTCGGACACGACTGGACCTGATTGTCAGGGGCCCCTTTACCTTTACCTTTATATATATATGGAATATATATATATATTCCAAAACGTTGACCATCAACAGTCAAGGGGGGGGGGACCTCCAGTAACTCTCCAAGTTAGACTGAGATTTTGCTTTGCTTTTCTCAGTTACCCATATACCAATTTCAAACTGTGGTGATTTATGTGGAAAAATTCCCCCCTAACACTGGAAATGTGGGGGGGGGGAGACCCTGTTCCCCATATGACTGTGCTCAGAACTATTCAGGAACACTTCTTTGACTGAAAGCAAAGCTCTCCAGCACTGAGAAGCAGTCACATTTGTTTTATTTACCAAGTAAAATCATTATAGAGGTGGCTGCAAGAGGCATGTGGGGATTTAGCGGGTCCAGCGATGCATAGCCCATGACTCAGACTCCTCAACAAAAACACGAAAGGCTTGGCTGTGTGTGAGAAGACTAGCAATGATTTGACAAGAGGGGTTCAGTGATTTCCAAAACAAGTCAACTGACAAGGGCCTTCACTTTAAGCCTCGCGGCATTTCTTGCTGGCTGGAGAGGCTTGGCAAATATGAAATGAGTAGCACTGTATCACCTTGGAGGAAAACACACTGTGACAACCACTTGGCAAGAAGGAAGCGGCAGATACAGATACAGTGGTACCCCATGGTTTCAAACACTTGGGGTTACAAACACTTCGGGTTACAGACTGCGCTAACATGGAAGTAGTACCTTGGGTGAAGAATTTCACCTCAGGATAAGAACAGAAATTGCGCACCGGCGGCGCGGCGGTAGCAGGAGGCCCCATTAGCTAAAGTGGTACCTCAGGTTAAGAACGGTTTCAGGTTAAGAATGGACCTCTGGAACGAATTAAGTTCGTAACCAGAGGTACCACTGTACACAATTTCAGGCTAAAGATCGCAGGGAGGCATCCGTACGCATTTATTTGTCTTTTCGGAGGGGCAAAATGCAGCATGGCTCCGCTCCACAAGGCAAGCTGCTCCAGTCATAATACTATCCATGGAGCAAACCCTCTTTTTCTTCTAAAGCAGCTATTAACTTAATAGTTAAATTCATAAGACTGAAAGCAGTGAGTACAGGATGGATTGGTGCAATTGTGGGGTATAAGACTGAAGGAGCATAAATAAGAAAATGGGTGTTGGGGGTGGGGTGGACCTCTGATAGGCTCGACTTAGAATAACAGACCTTCTATTGACAGGTCACACATTTTCTTTTGCCTTCATAAACTAGGACCCTAAAAAACCCAGACGCAGCACAATTAAAAATAAAATTAAATAAATGTATAAACCACTTGATAAACTTTTAATCCACATAGATTAGAATGTGCTAGAAAAAAATTAGCATGGGTGTCTATAAATAGAAATGAACAGCTAAGCCTAGGTTTTACATTAAATTTCAGCAAGCCCAGCATTGGTGAAACACTTAATCTCTTATCTATATACTTATTTTTTTTCTGACTTGAATGCCATGCTCTCCAGGGGTGTAGATCATGAAAGCTCCCTGGAACTCAATGGGGTTTGCTCCAAAATGTTAGACTGCTATTTTCAAAAGGCACAGACTTGTCAAAGCCCTTTCCCATGATACATTTAGCTTTTACACAGCAGACAGGTGACAACTCTCCCCCCCCTCCCGAAACCCACCCTGACATGAAATGACCTCTACTACAACTGCATTTGTAACAGCTAATTTCACTGCTGAAAAGCTGACGGAGCAGCAAGAATCTACAGTTCTAGAAACGAATGTGCTTACGGCACAAGATGCACAAGGGAATAACCTTCATGCTTCATGATCAAAGGTACACAGAGAGGCAAATCTGTGATGTCCACCAAACCGCAGCCTTGAGTGCTGCAGCGGAGAGCCATTAATCAGGGCCTAAACTGCCCCCTCCCCACCCGCAAGCCGTTGTTTGAGTTTGAAAGTTAACATCAGTTTCGTAGATTTTTGCTGCCAAAGCGCGTTCTCCGATCCGGGAGAGTGCGGGTTGCGGAAGGGTTGAAAATACATCTCCCTGGGTTGGGGGTGGTGTCAATTGAGAGGGAGTGTGTTTGATTGGACTCTTTCGGGTTACTGGGGAAATAAGCATGTAGCAAAATTTGATTGACAGGAAGGGCTCCTTATAATCTCAGCGTCCAGCAGTTAGTTTCACTTTGCAAAGTGCTTCGGATCTCCCTCCCGCCCACCGCCTTTTTTCTAATAGTTTAACCTGACATTGCTTTGCCTTTTATGGGGTCACTTGCTTTGCAAGGGCCCAGTAGGAATTTTGCCAATTGGCTGATTGGCTCCTGCCATTGGTTTTTGCCTACTGCTTAGCAAATCGTCACAACTTGTTAGGTTGGCGGTTAGGCATTGGTTAATAATTCTGGTTGGTGGAGGGGTTTGGCATGGAGGTGCCTACCCTTCAGTAAAATGCTGCTCCACATAGAAGTATTCTGTTAAAGGAATCCTGGGGCTCCGGGGCTCTAGTCCATACACGCCCGCAACGGGTGGGGCTGGGGCCATTACAGAGCACGAGCCTTGGGGAGCATTTCTGGTTGAAGGGAGAGTGCCTGGACACAGCTACCTCTTCTCCCATGGGGTGTTCACTTGACTTCCATATACGGCTAGGGAAGTCAGAGCTGATCTGTCCCAGGCGGGGGACAGATGGATTAACCAATGCCTAAGCCAACACTCACATTTAATTGTATTTAAATAAAGTTGTGGCCAAATTAATGCCAAAACCCAAACTAAAATTCTGTGTGTGGTGTGAGTTTTTTTGGGGGGAGTGTGTGTCTGGCAACCTCGGCACGCAATTACATGCAGCCTCCCTGCCCTTAAGATGGCATTTTCATAGAGCAGCCAGCCATACAAAAATCAAGGTTCTTTTCGCTTCGGGGGAAGATCATGTGGCTTTTCCTCCTCCAGCCTTCCTGGGACTATTAAATGAGACCCAGAGCAGTACTCTCCAGTCATGTAGCAAGATATTCAACAAGGGGGGGAAATGGCATGAAAGAAATGCACTGGGGACTTGGTCTGAGTGATATAGTACGAGCTATAATTTTGACATAAAATTCTGCCAAGGTTATTTTCTATGAATGACTTCTAAATGGCTTAATTAGCAGGGAAAATGTTCTCCTGAATACTTTTTCTCCCAGCTCATAAAGTTTTAATAATTATTTAATGATGACGACGATGATGCTAATAATAATAATAATAAATAGAGATTAGACAAATATTTTTTTCAGGAGTTCAAATTACAGTGGTACCTCGGTTTACAAACACAATTGGTTCCGGAAGTCTATACTTAACCTGAAGCGTATTTAACCTGAAGCGTACTTAAATTGAAGTGAACTTTCCCATTGAAAGTAATGGAAAGTGGGTTAATCCGTTCCAGACGGTCCGTGGAGTACTTAAACTGAAGCGTACTTAACCTGAAGCGAACTTTCCCATTGAAAGTAATGGAAAGTGGATTAATCCGTTCTAGACGGTCCGTGGAGTACTTAAACTGAAGCATACTTAACCTGAAGTGAACTTTCCCATTGAAAGTAATGGAAAGTGGATTAATCCGTTCCAGACAGGTCCGCAGGGTACTTAAACTGAAAATACTCAAACCGAGGCATACTTAAACCGAGGTATGAATGTAATATCCTTTTCTTCCCACAACTCCATTCTGGTCTCCTTGCTCCCACAGCCCGGCTTTCCAGCTGTTCCCCTCCTGAAAGCAGTCCCATTTGCCATTGGGCCCTCTATGAAGTTTCCCACAATCCCCTTTCTCCTAGGACTCCCTCTGCTTTTGGAACGTTCATCCTGATTTGCATGCACAAAGACTATGCAGTGGAGGTCCATTCTGATTTGTTGGCAAGGCAAATTGTACAACAAGTATTCCTTCTCCATTCATGTAAAATCATCATTATGGAATGGGACTTCCCTATTTTCATTGGAGAAACATTGAAGGGTATGGTGCTGTATCCAGATATTAGAAGGCAGGCTCTGGTATACAGCCTACTGCCTGCAAACTCCTAACATTTTTCTGTAGCAGGGATTCAAGAGTATACTGGAATTTGAGGTTTGCAAAATTAAAGTGGATTAAAGGGCTTTGTCACTCCAGAGCAATAAATCTACGTAAAAAAAGAAATTGTTTTTGGGATTAAGAAAATGACAAGGAAATTCACCGAGAAGTGTAGGACGAATAGATGACTTAACAGGAAGACATATAAACACCCCACAAGCAAATCTGGGTTGAAATGTTATGATTACCTTGCTAAAGGTGCAAATGAAGGCACCAGTACACATATTATTATTATTTTATTTAAATGTGGATAGCACCTTTGGGCATGTTAAACCTTGCATGGATATACACTTTGTCCACACTGCAGCTTGCATATATGCTAGTAGCTGGGTTTTCTTCGCACTCTGCTATAAAAGTGCTGAATGATTCTGATCTGGAGGTTTCAAAACGCAGTAAAAAAAACATTCCTGCATGGTGTAATTCTAAACAGTGGTAGCATGCTAATTTAACCAATGTAATCATTCAGTTCTAAAAGTCTGTATCATTCTAGTGCTCTTTGCATTGAATTTAGATGCTTAGCACATCAGATTTCCCAGTTGGTAGCACATCACCTAGTCCATTAAATATACAATTTACTCTGGCAGACAAATTCTTATTGTATGTGGGGTCATTAAGAAAACCTCAGTACCCGCAACTTGAAGTGCTTCCCTTTTTGAGGATACAATTTCAGTTGCTTACATTCTCAATTGTTTAGTAGGAAAGTTTCTGGAGTGCCTTAAGGGCACTAGAAAGCTTTGCTGATCACTGTCAATCTCCTCTGTCAATCACCACATTTTGTTTACAAGTTGGGATATTTGACTTTCATGAAAAAAGGTGAGAGCACAAACAGAATTCTGAATGCCCAGATTACAGTATGTAGCAACTAGACAGCCAAACTCCTTGTCTAGTGTTCCACATCTTCTGCATTCATTCATGCACCCCCACCCCACCCCAAAATGGAGGGTTCAGATACTAACTTTTGCTGGTTTCAGTCATGGCAGGCAGTATGAAATTAGGTGATGGCTTTACTGCTGGAGTTACTGAATGAACGGGAATCACAACTACCACAACCATGAACGCAATGAAACAATTGGTTTCAGGAGATGAGATGCTTAATTTCCTGGGAAGATAAGTTGCGTGTGGAGACCTTTTAACCACCCCCCAAAATAAATTAAGACAAGACTCAAATCTTTGGTTTGGTTTTTGGCAGAATTTAGGCCACAGCTTTATTGATTACAATCAAGTGAGTGGTTGCATAGGCTCTGGTTCGACTAGCTCCCTGCACCCTGACAGGCAGCGCTGACCCTGGGCACCAACCATAAGTCAGCCAAGGGTGAACACCAGGGACAGTGGCAAGAAGGGGGTCTGCTAGGCCTCCACCCAGATGTCCCCTGGACTCAGGCTCCGGGCACAACCCACCACAGGGAAGACCAACCATGAGTCCGTGGATTCTTTTGGCGGAATACCCAATGCATAGGGATGGCTAGGCAACCTGCCACTCCTATCACCTGAACCAGAGCCTATCCGCAACCTTACAAGTTGTGACGATTTGCTACGCGGCAGGCGAAACCCAACGCGACACATGACAGCATAGCAAGGTCAAGTGCAAGCCCTAAATATAGGGAGAGGCGGGCGAGTGTTCCGATGCACTGAGCCCAAAAGAGGAAGCTCAGGGACACATTCATGGGCTTAAATAGAGGTCCCTCGTTTGATTTTACTGACAGCCCACTGGCCCAATTGCACCCAGGATCGAGGGAGCTCCTATAGGGTGTTGTGGTCATCCAAATGTTCCCACCCACAACACAGGGTCTGGTTTCCAGGTTGCACCGCAACCAAGGCGTTTGAGTACCAAGGCATTTGAGAACCAAGGTACCACTGTATTTCACCTTCCCTTCCCTTGAGGAGGAATTGCACTGAGTGACAAACTGCAGGGCTAGTGGTGGCTGGCAGGAAGAAAATCATGTCACTCCAACCCCACCAGAGTGAATCCAAAATAACCTCAGAACTACCAGGGGCCAGTACAGTCATGATGTGCAGAAGTGCCAAGCAGGAAAAAAAAGTCCAGCAGTCTTGTGTTCCAGGTCTGTTGAATACAACATGGAAAATATAAAGTGTGTATCAAATGTTAAACACCCCTTCTTTAAACAGGAGTGGTTCCATAGGCAGTGGGTGATTGTAATAAATGAAAGAAATGGCAAGGAAACGGATTTTAAGTGCACTAATTATATGATGAAAAGATAGATTACAAGAGAAAGAGCACAGGGCTGGGGCAGAGACTGAAAGAGAAGGCATTCAGCGAAACTTTATGACTGCAGTTCAGGAAATACCATTGGAGACCAAATATGTAAATTAATTGCTCCCACAAAGGCAATTTACAATTTACATAGGACACCTAATGGCTCTTGTGCACCAGATGTAAAATGGACAAGTATGTTTTAGGGACTCTTGAACTATAATTCTTCTGACTAAATTTGGCAAGGTCAGATGCAGTACAGGTGAGCTTATTACCTTTGGCTTAACTTCTTACTACGCATTTCCAAGTCGAAACAAAGCCTCTCAGGCTGCAATCCTCTGCATGGTTACCTTCGAGACCAACTGAATTAAATCTGGTTACAGGTAGGTAGCCGTGTTGGTCTGGATCGAAGTAAAATAAAAAAATTCCTTCAGTAGCACCTTAAAGACCAACTAAGTTTTTATTTTGGTATGAGCTTTCGTGTGCATGCACACTTCTTCTGATTAAGTGTGTATCTGAAGTGTGTTAATTAAGTGTGTATCTGAAGAAGTGTGCATGCACACGAAAGCTCATACCAAAATAAAAACTTAGTTGGTCTTTAAGGTGCTACTGAAGGAATTTTTTTATTTTACTTTGAATTAAATCTGTTTGACTTCTATGAGTACACCCAGGTGTAATTTGGCCCTTGCTCCTTCAGCTCAATCCCTCTGTGGCTTTCTATACCATGGTATTCTCCTGGACTGAATATGTGGGGTAGGTGTTTGGGGAGCACTGTTTTACCATGGTTCTGATGTTACCTCTAAGGTTGGTTCCAGACTGTAGCAGACCCCCCAACTATCTCAATTTTCCAGGGACAGCCCCAGATTTACAGAAGCCGTCCCAGTTTCTGATTTGATCCCAGAATGTCCTGCGTTTCCTTAGAAGTCCCTATTTTCTTTGGAGAAACATTGGAGGGTATGGTAGGACGTTCCTATTTTCAGCAGAGGGTATGAAGTTACGTGACCCCCGAGCCAAGGAGATAAGTAACTATAGAACCTTTAGAAGACATCTGAAGGCAGCCCTGTAAAGGGATGTTTTTTAATGTTTAATGTTTTATTATTATTATTAATATGCTGGAAGCCACACAGAGTGACTAGGGCAACCAAGGCAAATTGGCTGGGTATAAACAATAACATTATTATTATTATTATTATTATCCCTACATAATAATTCGCTGGAGAAATGTTGGAAAGAATGCTGTAGTGCTGAGGGAATGCTCTTCATTGTATTGTTGAGGCATGGCATTTGTGTTATGGGGTGCCTTGAGGCACTATTTTGTCCCAAGTGCTATTTAACACATATGAAGCTGTTGGGTGTGGTCAATATGGGATCTGGAAGCAGCAGCTGGTGCAGAATGCAGCAGCTGTGTTGTTGAATGGGTTGTCCTGTTAATGCCCTATAACACCTCTGCTGTGGGAGCTAAACTCACTCCCAGTTAGGGTTGCCAGACTCAACAGAGGACAGGACTTCTGTGCCTTTAATTGCCCTGCTCTCTTTTGAGTCTGGAAACCAGCAGACCCGTTGCTTGGAAATTAAAGAAAGGGTCTGCTGGTTTCTCTTTAAGGTTTCCAGACTCAAAAGAGAGCAGGGCAATTAAAGGCACAGAAGTCCTGTCCTCTATTGAGTCTGGCAACCCTACTCCCAATATGCTACTGGGCGGAGTTCAAGATTTTCCTCTGGCACTTTAAACCCTAAACAACTTCAGACCACGTTATCTAAGGAACCGCCTTGCCCCTATATATTCTTGCCTAGCAACGGCACTCCTCAGATGGGGCACTGCTGAGAATAAGGCATGCCCCAAAGGTTACTAGGAACCAAGCTTTTAGTGTTGCAGCCCCAGTCCTCTAGCTGAAATTAATCAGGCACCCAGCATAATGATGTTTAGGTACCTTCTGTGTTTTTTTTTTAAAAGAAGGCTTTCCCTGAGGTGTGACCCAGTGACTTATAAAATATTAACTGTACATCTGTAGGAATTGTGTGTTTTTCTCTCTTTTTTTAAAATAGTTTATATGAATAGATTTGTTGTTTTTAGAGTTTGTGACAATGGTTTCAATTGTTTTTAGAATTCGTGCTTTGAGGATTTTATCTTATGTTTAACTTGTTGCCCACCACATTGGCCTCTGGCTGTAAATCAGTTTATAAATCTTAAAATAATTAATAAATAACTTGCTCTCATTTATTGGGCATTAGCCTTGCTCCTCTCTCTCAACCCCTTCCCGCAGGTCTTCCTTCCCCTGCCTCCCTCTGTGGTCTCCTCTTGCTGTTGAATCTGAGGATGGAATTTCCTTGGGGCAGGGACCTCACTTTTTGGCTTACATTACTCTGTGAACCGCCAAGCACATTTGTGGTGCTGTTCAGTAAATCAGGTGGAGGATTAAAAGGCTGACTTTCTGAGCCAACCGCCGCCCACACCGTGGTAGCCTAACCCCAAGGCCTAGATAAACTTGCCTACAAAAACAAGGGAGTTGTCAAAACATCGAGCCACTCACAATATATATAGCTGGTGGGCTATGTTTGGCCGGAGAGAAAGTTGTGCAGACCTGATTTATAGTATAGCGTAGTTTGAGATAATGAGAAGAAATATTGTCTGGGATTTATAGAGCTACTTAGGTTCTTGGAAAGGGGTTGTTCTTGCATGGTGTGTGTGTGTGTGTGTGTGTGTGTGTGTGTGTGTAGTTTATATTTTTATTAAATTTCAACAATTTCACATATACACACCAAAACATAATAATGTTTTTCCCTTTGGTTTTATCGACTTCTCCCATTTTCCATGGTGTTTTTAATTCCTCCACCTTACTGCACCCTGCCCATCTCTCTTAAATCACAATCACCATACAATAATCTCTAATTCCTTCTGTTGCTCGTAGTTCAAATCCTGCTCACGAATTCACCATACAATATATATAAAAGGCTTCCATTCTTCCACAAAAACAATCATCATTAGCTTCTCTTATTTTGACTGTTATCTTTGCCAGTTTCGCATAGTTCATCACTTTACTCAGGCATTCTTCTTTGCTGGGAACTTCTTCCTTTCATTTTTGTGCATAAAGAAATCCCAGCTGCTGGGCTCTCTTGAGTGTTCGGCGCTGCAGCAGCCACCGGTTCCAGGTGGCGGGGCGGCAAGCGTCCTTGGCCGGGCCAGGCGGAGGCCGCTGGCTCAGGTGCTCCGCCCGCCGCAGCAGGGCGCTCCAAGCTCCTTGGCCGGGCCAGGCAAGGAAGAAGCAGTGAGCCCAGCGGTGGCGGCAAGCACAGAAGCGGCAGGGACAGTGGTGGACGAGAAGGCAGAGCGCGGGGATGCAGCCAGCAAGGCGGGAGCGCGATCAGCTGTTAAGCGGAGCTGTTGGAGCGCTGCTTCACAGCTGATTGCGCTCCTGCAGTGCCGGCCGCATGGAGTGACTCTGTGAGTGGAGGGGCCTGTGGGGGTTGGTTTCCGTGGCGCAGATGTATGGCTTATTTTCGGGGTATGTCTTATATTTCTCAAATGCTTAAAAACTCTGCCATGGCTTACTTTATGACTACGTGTTAAAAAAGGGGAAACAGGGTACATACATAAACAGCTTATGGTAATCATCTTTTTGGCGACTTCTGTCCCTATAATCCCTAAAGCAGAACTGCTTTTTAAAAATCCCTCCCTTTCTTGAACAGCTACGCAGGATATAGAGCAGTGGTTCCCAACAGGTGGTCCACGGACCCCCAGGGGTCCGCGAGCTGTGCCAGAGGGGTCCGCAAGATGCTATTAGAATAAAAAAATATATTAAATATATTTCGTATGATAACAGATTTTTTGTTTTGGCCGTTTCCTGCATGAGCAGAGTCTAGCGCAAAACTAGAATTAGATAGAGGCAGTAGTTCTGCTGTATGCCGTTAGGTGGCGCTTTACAAACACTACTGTTTTGCAAAGAGGCAGCGCGCGCATTCTACTAACGCTCACCTCCCCAAGATGCTTTGCGCGCGTCGGCTTCATTTGTGCTCTACTGCGCAGGTACCCTGCCTTCTCCATTTCCCTCCCTCCTCCCTGGCGTTCATTAAGAACTGAAAATTAAAACTAACTGTATACTGATGGAGTACTCTGTTGTAACTGTAAAAAACGTATAAATATAAAATATAAAAAGACTCTTAATTTGGCTCTCACTTTTTAATTTTAGGATTAGGAATTAATGGGGGTCCTTGTCACAATAGCGGCTCGATGAGGGGTCCTCGAGAAAATTTTGTTGGGAACCCCTGATATAGAGTACTGGTAGCTCTCCCAATGTTGTTGGACTACAACTCCCATCACACACATACTGGTTGGGACTGAACAACAACCTCTAGAGGAGCACAGGTTTTGCACTGCGGCCATTGCTGCTATTACCATATAAACTGATTCTGAATCTCCGCAGTTTCAAAAGCCATTTGCTATATGGCATGGAGGGTTGCGTAGTCTACTATTTCAAAACAATTTTTTTTAAAAACCTCTCTGGGGGGCAGCTCCTGGAAGTAGTTCCACGGTCCTTTGGATTCTAGCCATTGAGATTTACAGCAGAACTAATCAGCTAATGAGAAGAAGTACCAAAGGGAGAGAGATCATGTTTTCCTCGCAGTTCTGGCTAAAAAGGTTGTTAAGTCTTCATACAGCATTAGGTTATGGGGACTGCGGAGCTGACATTTATATGAGTGTGCTTGATTTTAGGTGGTCACCGATGGGGCTGAGATGCCAGCCGACTTTTGTGGAAGAGGGGACAGTGCTGGAAAGCAGCAAAGTTATTTTTGTGGATATTGATGGATTGAGATGTTAAAATGCCCACTAAGGGAATCATGTATTTGGTAGAATGCTTCTGTAGATTAATATTCATCCCCCCAAATATTTCTCCTTAATAGAATGCCGCCTCTGAAAACAGAACAGAATGTTGTTCTGGTTTATTAGCATGCGGTATCTGCCTTTTATTCTAATAGTCCCTGTGCAAACAACTCCCATCAAGTGTGATCTATCAAATGTGATTATTTCTCAGGAGCATATCTATTTTGGGGGGGGGGGTAGCTATGATGAGGTCTACAAAGTAGCACAACAAGCAATCTTAAAATATACCTGGTGCACCCAGTAGAGATGACTGTGGTCTGTGGGAAAGTTCCCCCTGCAAGTTCCAAATATCTCAGAAGCCTGCTCCACGATAACTCAGAGCAGGGCATTTACTGTGGCTGCACGTAATGTGGAATAAATAGTGTTCCTGTTGAGATACGACAGGTTCCCACGAGCTAAACTTTCCAGAAGCAGTTGAAGACATTTTTGTTGGATAAATGGGTCTTCATCATGAGTGTCCACTAGTCTTGTTTTAAATGTGTTGTACCGTATTTTTAATTATGTGTAAATTGCCTTGTGGTGGTTGTTTGGAAGGCAATTAATTAATTAATTGTCATCATAATAACTGTCCTGTCAGAGTTCACCACAGTGAATTCCACTTAAAGCTTTAGAATGGGAATTAGAATAATGGGAATTAAGAGTTGGAAGAAGAGTCAAAGATCATCACGGAGTCCGGCCTCCTATTGAAGCAGGAAAATCCATTCTTATGGCATCACCGATCACTGGCCTGCTTAAAAATCTTTAATGAAGGAGTCCACCACCTTCCATGTATGGTCTGTGCCACTGTCAAACAGCTTGTAGCATTAGGAAATTCCTCCAAATGTTAAGGTCCTGTCCTTTGGTGCAGTAGATAATTTCATCATCTATGTGACACCCCATCAAATATTTGAAGATGGCTATCAGATTGCCTCCTATTCATTTCTTTCTTCAGTTGCAGGAACAGCTAGCTTAGATTCCACTGAGTTCAAGGGGACTTAGTGGTGACTAACTTTTCCTGGATTGCGCCAACTTCCTTACCTTGAAATTTAATCTTCAATATAGCCAAAAATAGGCCTTTGACACTTGCTATGAATCTTGTCCCCCGCATAGGCCCCGGCTCCGCTAAACCCACTGAAATGTCAGCCTTGGTTCCCATTTTGCATTTCCTCAACTCTTCCCAGGATTCAAATGTTCTGGCTGCATCCTTTGCTACTCCTGACATTTTCAAGTCCTTATTAAAATCCACTGCAGTTAATAACTTTATTTCATTGCACTGAAATGTTAGGAGCTGTTTTAATATCAACTATGTTAACTATATTTAGCCATATGAGGCGACACATAAGAGAGAGTTGAGAATGATCAGATAAGGGTCTTTTAAAAAAAAATGTCATTTAGGGCTGTTGGCTCCCATGTAAATGTCTGGCTCTGTTTAGTCATCTCCAGCGTAGACCTCACTCAGATGATTCTTATTCACGGCTTTCTCTTTGTAACTCTTTTTCTTATACCCTAAGATGTTTCTTATACTTTACAAAATTGTGTGGTGTAGAAGTTAAGATTAGACTAGGAGTTGGGAAACTTGGATTCAAATCCCCGCTCAGCCATGAATGGATAGGGTTGCCAGACTCAATAGAGGACAGGACTTCTGTGCCTTTAATTGCCCTGCTCTCTTTTGAGTCTGGAAACCTTAAATAGAAACCAGCAGACCCTTTGTTTAATTTCCAAGCAAAGGGTCTGCTGGTTTCTCTTTAAGGTTTCCAGACTCAAAAGAGAGCAGGGCAATTAAAGGCACAGAATTCCTGTCCTCTATTGAGTCTGGCAACCCTATGAATGGATGACCTCAGCCATAACTTAATTTAGGAGGTTGGTGTGAGGATAACATGGAGGGATGGGGACAATTTTGTAGCATGTAAAGTACTGCCTTCAGGACTCTGCAGGAAAGTGGGATAGAAATACAGTATAACATATATAAAGTCTTTATTGAATTTTCAATATGTGACAATCATTAAATACCATATCTACACCTGTTCTGCACCAGAACACCCTATCTGTTCAATAATGCTAGATATTCTGCAAAATGACACAAGAGCAATTATTTTTACATATTTTCTTGTAATGACATCCTTCTCAAGAGTGAACAACCTTCCCCTTTATGTCCTCCATTAACTGTCCCATGGGATCAATTTATCAATTATAGCCTTAGTTATATTACACTAATCATTCATTCATAGCTGCAGTCTAGAATCATTTGTTCTGCAATTTACCAGAGATATTTTTGTTTCTCATACTCAGTTCAACTTTCCAGTCCCCCACTCCCAAACATGGAATGCTTTTATAAAGCTCGTGCTTTAACATTTCTTCTTAGGAAAGCCTTCTTTGGGGGAGAGGAATAGTAGTATTTTTATATAAAAACCTTACCATTATTTTACTTCTGTTACCATTTTATTTTATAACCTTTGTATGTTTCACATCAAACTTTTATACATTCCGTTTTGTTAGCTGCCTTGTTCTTTGGATAGCTCAGTTGGTTAGAGCATGGTGCTGATAATGGCAAGGTTGCAGGTTCGATACCTGTATGGGGCAACTGTGTATTCCTGCATTGCAGGGGGTTGGACCAGATGATCCCCGGTGTCAGGGAGTTCTTGCGGCTACTCCTGAGTAAAGATGCTCCAGTCCATTGTGTCTTTAAAGGTTTTATTGTGCATGCTATTTACACTGCAGAGATAGCAGAAAACATGACCGCCTAGTCACTCTCAGAACCCGACAATGGCGCCCGTCGGCTTCGGAGCCAGCATAATAACCTGGGCACCCCGAAACGCCACCCCTTCGCCCTGCGTTTGGGCGCGCGTCTCAATTCGGGCGCCGGAAGGAGCGGTGTCCCTTCTTCCCCTTGCTACCTTCCTGAGCCGTCCCTCCTCCCCTAGATGGTCAGAGTGGTGCAGGGGCTCTGATACGTCTCTGAGCCCTTCTTCCCCAGAGCGTTGCCAGGGCTCTGATGCCTCGCTGAGCCTTCCCCTTTCCATTCCGCTTTCCCCTGACCCGCTGCTAGCGCTGTCGCTGGGCGAAGTGCTGGTCAGGATGGTGGGGAGAGGCTCCCTGTAAGGAGTCCCCCTGACACCCAGAGATCCTTCCAATGCTAAAATTCTAAGGTATATTTCAACTCAGTGTTTTCAAGAGAGTTTATTCCTACATGCCTGCAGATTATTAATTTAAAAGGTAAAGCTGTGCTTGTCATATTTTTTGGACTCTAACTTGAATACTATGAACATAACAGCGTAAGTGCTGCAGACACTAATACCGGTGGACAGATCTACATGACGTGACTTGCAAAGCATCCTAAGAAACACCACTAAGGGGAAAAATATGAAAAGTTGTGGGGGAACCAACTATCCTCTAATTTGCATGATTACCAACAGCCAGAAGAATATATCTCTAATTAAGGAACCAGCATGTATTCAAAGTATGCACTTCCCAATTAGAAACACTCTTTACCTTAATCCTATAATAAAGTATTTCCATTTTAGGAGGTCTTTTTAAAAAATTGACTCTAACCATGAATTTCACCAGCATATTTAGAAACAACAGAAATTCATCCTGGCATCCTCTTCATGTCCCTATTATTTTAAATCAGAAGTTTATGTATACTGGGATGCATGCCAGCTGCACACCAGAGTTACCTCCCATATATTATCACTATTTATGTGCTCACACATGGAAATATATCATGATGACAAAGAAGGATGTGCATTTTATGTGTACAAGATGGATGGAGCTTCATTACTCGCAAGTGAAACAAAGGAAGCTTGTCCCAATTATGGTAGATACTGCAGCCTCTTCATTATAAGGCTATGCCTTTCTCTGCAACGAGGCAATGCTTTCCGATGATTCTTACAAAGCAACTCTTTCTAGTGGCTTAGAAGACTTCAGTGTCTTCTTAATGGTAGTAAATTATCTCAGGATGAAAAGCTTTTAAATGGAGCCAGTCCACACATTCAGTCATCAAATGCTGAGTAAACAAATAATAATAATACTTGTTGTTGTTGTTGTTGTTGTTGTTACCAAGTGCATGTGTGAACACAAACTTTGGAGAAACTGATTTGTGTACATGCCTGGAAAACTGAAGTGTAAGCACGGTCATGCAGCTCCTCAAAGCCAGAGCATAGCTGCCAAGTTTTCACTTTTCTCGCAAGGAAGCCTATTTAGCATAAGGGAAAATCCCTGTAAAAAAGGGATAACTTGGCAGCTATGATCCAGAGACATCAGGTCAGTTTTTCCTACTAGCGCAATTTAGGCATTTTGGTGTATTTACATATTGACTTTGTTTTTTGTTGGCATGTTTTTAAAAAGACGATAATCCTCCCTATAGAGGGATGCAGAAAGTGGAGTCCCCTCAAGGCCCTGTGCTTTTTTTAACTTGTCCATAATCATATAGAGTTAGGTCATGAAGTTAGCCATGTTTTCAGAGTACAAATCTGACTCAGCGTGTGGCAGCAGTGAAAAATACAGATTCCATATTCGGGGACCATTACAGAAAGGAACTGAAAGTAAAATTGCCCATATCATACAGCCATTATACAAATCTATGGTGTGACCCCCACTTGGGGTGCTCAGTGTAGTTGCTTGCTACTCCTCAAAAAGGACACTGTAGAGCTAGAAAGGAAAGAGCAAGCAAAATGATCAAAGGGGCTGAAGCAAGACGTTTATAAGGAAAGGTTACAGCATTGGGGGCTTTTTAGTTGAGATGAAAGGCAAGTAAGGGGGACATTTGACAGAGGTGTATAAATCTATACATGGTCTGAAGAAAGCGGCTAGACACCCTGCCATAACACTACAACTCAGGGCTATCCAATGAAGGTGAATTTTGGAAGTTTCCGGAAAGGCAGGAGGAGACTATACTTAACTACACAGCACATATAGTTAAACAGTATGGACTTCGCTCCCACAAGATGTAGTGATGGCCTCCAACTTAGATGGCTTCAGAAGATTAGAAGAATTAAGGGAGGGTCAGGAGCGTCTCCACCCCCCATCCTTCAGCCCGGACACTGAGGTCCTCCTCCGAGGGTCTTCTGCTGGTTCCCTCACTGCGAGAAGCGAAGTTACAGGGAGCCAGGCAGGGGGCCTTCTCAGTAGTGGTGCCCTCCCTGTGGAACGCCCTCCCTTCAGATACCAAGGAGATAAAGAATTACACAACTTTTAGAAGACATCTAAAGGCAGCCCTGTTTCAGGAGGTTTTTAAAGTTTGATGTTTTTATTGTGTTTTTAAGGTATGCTGTAAGCTGCCCAGGTGGGTGGGGTATTAATAATAATAATAATAATAATAATAATAATAATAATAATAATAATGGCCATTAGTACTAGAAGTGATGCCTATATTACATGCAGAATCAGAGGCAGCATATCTCTGAGAATACCAGCTGCTAGGAAACAGCAGTGGGATAGGGATATTGTGCTCATGGGCGTACCCAGCGAGGGGCAGGGGGGCAGCTGCACCCCCAGAAGCAATAAAATAAAATAAATGGTTATAAAGTGATGAAACGAAACAAAATTAGGTAGGGTGATGGCGAATAATCAGTTGTTTACCACACTGAAAAGGTGTAAAAACTGAGAAGTATCTAGAACCATCTAGCGACTGGTAGAGGAATCTATGTCAGCCAGCCATTGGGATTCAAGGGAGGGAGAGGTCCCTAGCGGGCTCTAGCAGAGAGAAGAAGGAATCTTCTAGAGGGGTCTAGTGAGTTCCGCGTCACTAAACTGAGCCGCCCGCCGCTAAACTGAGCCGCCCGCTATTAGTTTACCTTCTTATTTACATTTGGAAGACATCGAGGCTGCCTAAATGGATATAAGAAACTGGTTCCAAAAAGGTAAGTAATTTCTGTAGAAAATTAAAATTTAAAGGGTAAAGACCTGGCTCAGAAGTACAATGGGAGAGGACAGACTGACTGGGTTGTGTTTGATGAGCGTGCATCGGAAATTCTTCAAGGAAAATCAGGACTGGATTGAAACGAAAGTTTTGAACAAGTTTTCTTAAAACCCAAGAAAAATGATATTAGTATAAGACATGTAACTAGAATAAAAATAAAATAAAAATTCAAGCAAATAATTGTAATAACTACCGTAATAAAGCATTGCTATAATTATATATATATATTTTTAGAATTTTGGTTTCATTCGCCTTTTCCGTGCCGAAATATCTCAACCTGAACGACCATGGCTTGCCCCCCCCCCCGCTAGTTTTGATCCTGGGTATGCCCCTGATTGTGCTAACCACAAGCATCTTGGTAGGCCTCTGCGAAAAGAAAAATACTGGACTAGATGGACTTTTACTCTGATCCAGAAGGGCTTTTCTTATGTTCACTCAAAAGGAAGAGATTTGCAAGGAAACCAGATAGTCAGAGTGAATATTCAGGATTATTGTGGGGCATTCCAACAGATCACAGCAGCTCAATAAATACAAGAAAGCTACTGCCTTAAAAAAGAAACCCCATTAGATGTATGCACTTTTACTCTGATTTCAAGCACTCATCCAACTGGGCAAGTTGATAAATACAGGAATAAGCCCACCATGAAAGCTCTTTCATGGTAGGGTGGTAGTTTAATTTCTCAGAAGCTGGCTATGTATAATATTAGAGGAATACATACAAAGCCACAGAATGCACTGCTGGCTGCAAAATTCAGCTTCCTTTCATTTTTTTTTTCTTCAGTCAGGCTTCTTGGTCTTAAGGCTCAAAAGGTATGTTTGGAATTGTGTGAATCTCAGAAGTCACAGGGATGGTTAAATAAGGTTTTTAGTTTTTAATTGGACAGGGTTTCTGTCCCCTGTAGCCAATGAATAATGTAGAATAAGCAAGAATGCAAATCTTCTCACTTGTTTTGCATAATTTACACACGTAACAGATTCTGGATTTTCTTAGCATCTTATTAAAGTTAGCATTGCAGAATTTTACATATAGTACAGAGTACACACAGCTCTGCCTTATGGTTTGATGAAACGTTTCCCAGCTACTAAAAATGAAGCTTCACTGCATTAGCTAAATTGGTTTTAGTAGCTATCGATTGTGGACTCTGCTGTGCGATGCCCATTTAACAGTGCTAAATGCCATGCTTAAACCAATGGAAAAAGCCAGTGCAAAGACAAGCTAGGAATAACAGCCTGTTCACCTGCTGTGGCTTGACATCTACCACCTTCACGGAAATGAGATTCTCATTCTGACGATGCATGTAATTAGCTCACGGTTTTCAACATAACTCATGGGGCTTTTAAAAAAAAGAACCACAAAAAAAACCAACAGCTCATCCTTTAGTTTTTTTCATTATTGGTCCTCGGGAGAGAATGGGAACAAGACTAAGAATGCTGAAAATAGGTAAATAAACATCACCCCCCCTTTTTTTGTAACTGCAAAGGAAGAGAGGGAGAATTGCAACCATGAACACCAAGAAAGCAGAAAGCATTTTGTGACTGGGAAGAGAGGAAGTCAGTGAACCATCTATTTCTTCACTGGCCTGCTACCTTGAGCCAACAACCACTTAAATAGAGTTGTTATTAAGTGGTATATAAATTGTATGAATAACACAAATAACTTCTTTACATGAGCCATTACTGGGACATTTGCTGGTAAGTGGCGCTAAAATACAACCCTAGCGTACTCCCTTATTTACTGGCACTGGGTTAGTTAGGTCGCCAGCAGGGGTTAATCTCACCCTGGCCATGGACCCGGCATGAAGTTGGGAGATAAGCCACAGAAGCCTTCTATCTATTCCCCAACAGGCCAGTTTATCCCATAGTAATTTCCTCGGGATACTATCAAACACAGCTTTCAAATCTATGAATGCTGTGCAAAGTAGGCCCCGTCGAGGTGTCGAGTATTTCCGGGCTAAGTGATAAAGAATAATTGCCTGATCTGTTGTGGATCAGTTTAATCTAAATCCAGCTTGCTCGTGCCCAATAAGGTCAGCCTCGACCGACCACTTCATCAACCTTGCCAGCAAAAAAAACGGGCATATATTTTCCCAATGGACGATAGCAGACTAATTTTCCGGTAGTTCCCTGGGTCACGGGGGGGGGGGGCTTTTTTGTAGATAGGAATAATAATGGCCTCCTTCCACATTCCTGGTATTAAGCCTGCGGCATTAATTGCGTTGAAGGTTTTAGCTAAAATCCCTGCCCACCATGCAGAATGTAGCTTTCTAGCCTCAACAGGGACCAAATCCGGCCCAGGGGCCTTACCAGTTTTCAGCTCAGCTATCAATTCTAGGATTTCAGCAGGGTCGGTGTTGGGCCAGACAGGAAGGGGATTAGAAGAAAGTCTCCAGTGAGTGGCCAGAGCTTCTGCCACTGAGAAATATTTTCTCAGGAACTGCTCCCACGTAGGGGCCGGGATCACCGTTAAGGGATATTTCCTGTTTCTTCCCTTTATTAAGGACCAAAATTTCCGGGAGTTATAGTCTTTCAGTGACGTGGTGTTCAGGTGGAGCTGCTCTTTTCTGTTTTTAATGTTTCCGTTTTGTATGTCACTTTTAATTCACCTTTCTGAAAAGCAAATGTTAAATATAATTAACTAACTAACTAAATATATGTATAATAACCTGAATATAGCTTATGTTATCTAGTATCCCTGCAAACAACAAATCAGAACGAATGTTCCATAAGCAGGTTGTCTGGAAGAGCCCCTTGCCCATGTATAGGCGGAACCGTTCCGGGTGCTCCTCACAGGGTGCAGCGCCTGGCAGTGCTGTCTGGGGTTGGTAGGAGTTATAGGCAAAAGCATCTGGTAGGTACCAAGATGTGGGAGGCTGGTGTACACACCAGGTGGTGCTCCTGTTTAGCATAGGAATTAAATGATTGCTCCTTGCTTTCTGCTGGCAGGAATACCTTCTAAATCTAAAACATCAGTATACTTTATTAACTTCTGTCTTTACCTATAAAACCATCTCTCTAACAAAAGTGATATGTTTTATTTTCACCCACCACACATTTTAAAATATATCTTTTATATTGCTAAACAGCAACAACAACAATTTATGTTACAAAGAGAGAGGAGGGGTTCTCTAGGGATAATGGGTACATGTCTATTTACAGGTCATCTACAGTCAAGCAGCATTGCAGCACCTTAGCACAAGATCTTCCAATGCACTTCATTGGGTCCTGCCAAGGAAGAGCTAGCTCTGCAAGGCCTCCTCCAGCTTCAGCATGTCCATGGGGGGATACATGGGCGTACCCAGGATCAAAACTAGGGGGGGGCAAGGGGAGGGGCCAAGGCACGGAAGGGGAGGGGCCACAAAGTGGGCGGGAACGGCGAACTCGCGCTCCGCCGGGCTGTGCCCCTCCCTAGAAGCAGGGCTGGTGGGCGGAGGCGGAGCCCAGCCCAGCGGAGCGCGAGTTCAGCGTTCCCGCCCGCCGCGCCGCGCTCTCTGGTTCCCCGCCGCGCTTGGCCTTGCCAGAGGGCGCGACGGGGAGCTGGAGGGAGGGCGCAGCGCGGCGGGCGGGAACGGCGAACTCGCGCTCCGCCGGGCTGTGCCCCTCCCTAGCAGCAGGGCTGGTGGGCGGAGGCGGAGCCCAGCCCAGCGGAGCGCGAGTTCGGCGTTCCCGCCCACCGCGCCGCGCTCCCTGGTTCCCCGCCGCGCTTGGCCTTGCCTGAGGGCGCGCCGGGGAGCTGGAGGGAGGGTGCGGCGCGGTGCGGCGGGAATGGCGAACTCGCGCTCTGCCGGGCTGTGCTCCGCCTCTGCCCACCAGCCCTGCTTCTAGAGTAGGGCAGCTGCCCTAACTTGCCGCATGGTGGGTACGCCCTTGGGGGGATATCTTGGCTACCTCAAAGAAGACCCGATGGTAGTACTTGCTGCGCACAGATTTGAGTTTTTCATCATGCCTGTAGGTCAGCATGAAGTTAAGTTTCTTCACCAGAGGGTAAAGCTCTTGAGCTTTGTAGCCACTGCAGTGTTCTAGTATGGGATCCCAGCCCCCGAGCTTCTTCATCTTGAACGCCAAAAGGAGGCAGACGGAAGCCAGCTGAGAGGGGATATCCTGTGCAAAATCGTAATCCTGTAGGGTGAGCTCGCAGATGAAGCGAGCCAGCGTCAAAGTCTCCATGTCGACATGTGTATACTTGGCATATTGCCGGAGGAAGCTGTTAGCGATGGGGATGTTAATGTCATACTTGAGCACCTTCAACATTCTCTTTTCAGCGGAGAGGAATCTCTTCTCGCTGTATGCATAATCACAGATGTACAGAATCTCATCTACACGGGGTGGGTCGCGGTCCTCAAACTTGGAGGCAATGAAGATGGCTGTGGAGCCAATAAGCTGCAGCTTGTTTCGCCTGGGGGTTATTTTTGCCAAAAAGTGGTCCAACAGCTTGACTGCCAAGTAAAGTGTCTCATGAAGGAGCTCAAAGTTCGCCTGTACTTCCACCATCCAGTCCACCAAGATGGCCCACATTTTTTTGGTGATGTCAGGCTGATAATTCATGTAGTCTCGGAGCAAGAATCTCTTCTCACGCTCCCGCATGTAGATAAAGATGTCCATGGCATATTCACAGTTGGCATAAAAGTTGTCCAGCTGGTCATTGTTGTCGACTGATACCACCGATGTTAGGGAGTGGTCTATCTCCTCTTCTTTGTCCTTAGTCGCACCCTTCTTAGCAAAGTGGTCAGAGTTTAGTTGTGTTTCCTCAAAGGAAGCTTTGCTTGGAGGCTTTTTCAGGATGTGTCCGTTGTTGTCGGTGACGTGATGCAGAGGTGTTGTCTCTGAGGCTTTCTTGGCCACCTCCTTCTTCTGTTGCTTCTGTAACGGCTTGTGGGCATTGGTCATATCCCCAAATGCAGAACGATTTGGGCAACCGTCACAGCTCAGCTCCTGCTCCGCTTGGGCATTATCCGCAGCTGCTGCTCTGTCCACTTGGGACGGCATGCGCGGGCGAGGCATTTTTCCAAGCAGAAGCCAACCTCTCCAAAGAAACCTGCTTTCGCTTTCGCTTTTTTTGCTGCTGGTGCTTCCAACATCAGTATTATCAAGCATAAACCATTCTTTCATCCAGCAAAATGCTGCAGCTTCAAAACATAACTTTAAATCTGGCAGAGAGAAGTGAAGGGAAATGCTGAGCTTTTATCCCTCCCAGCTCCTGCCACCAGGTGCAGTGAGATATCAAGTGGTCTCACCTGAGTGGCCACTCCTTGCTTCTCCAGCACAAGCTGAGGCAGGCCCCAGTCCTGCAAAGCACTACAGGCCCCAGAGCCTGACTCCTGCCCATAATCCTGACACTGCCTTTAGATCAGGGGTTCCCAAACTAAGGCCCGGGGGCCGGATGCGGCCCAATTGCCTTCTAAATCCAGCCCATGGACGGTTCGGGAATCAGCATGTTTTTACATGAGTAGAATGTGTCCTTTTATTTAAAATGCATCTCTGGGTTATTTGTGGGGCATAAGAATTCTTTTTTCTCTCCAAAATATAGTCTGGCCCCCCACAAGGTCTGAGGAACAGTGGACCGGCCCCCTGCTGAAAAAGTTTGCTGACCCCTGACATAACGGTTGCTCTCCCTGCAATATTTATCCAGTCCCTTCCTGTGATGTTGTCCAGCCATGCAAAGCCTGAAGGACTTCAATTTATTACCACGGTTCATGATGTTATTTGCCATCAAGTTGAATAGAGTGCCAAGTAGTGGCCAAGCAGCAGTTTTGTAGCTCACTCTTAGGAATTTGTTCAATTCCGTAGGCTTACCCTAATACTGTAATAACTTAGGTTGACACCTCCAGTTATCGCTGACTTGTTTTTTCAGGCTGAGTTTTAGAGGAATGCCCTTTCATGTAAAAGATTTGCAGCACACAGTCATTGAGAGTGATAAAATATTCAAACTATTGTCTATAGAAGCAACAGGGCAGGTGATATATGTTTGTTCAAGTAAAAAACAAATATAAAAATAAAGGAGAATTCCTGGATGCCAAGATCCAAGTTTGGGGCAGGAACACTTTGGTGACAGAACTCCAGCAGAGATTTAAAATCACAGAATAGGCAGCAAAGTAAAGCATGGAAATATATTTAAACTATGCCCTTCTAAGTTCCTTCAAAAGTTCCCATCTTCTGCTAGCATAGAAAAAGGCCACACATTGGGTAGGTTAAAAATGGTTTACTTACAAAGCCTGCAAAGGTCAGATTCATGTGCTTTTCCATACAACATTCAGAAAAAGCAGTAGAGGTAGTAAAACATGGCTTAGTTACAGTGGTGAAAGTTTCTAAATTATTGGAACATATAGCAAATCAAGAGTGGCTTGTAAGAGCCATTTGGCTAAGCTGGAGCAACTAATTTAGCTTCCTCACATGCTCAGCTTTTCAGGTAGTTTGATTACCTTCCACTCGAGGTGAGGGGGAATGGCCTAGCTAAGTCTGGCAGTACACCTTACTCTATGACATTAACCCCTTCATGAATTAATTAGACTTAAGCAGAAAGGCTGTTCTGTACACAAAGGAGAGTAAGCCCCAGGATTGAGGTGTAAGGGAGGGAAATCTAACGTTTTTGCAACATGGCAATGGAAGGTGAGGTGGGGTATAAATTGGAAGTGCAGGTAGAATAGTGCCTCACTCCATCTTTCTTTAGCTGTGGGTCTATTTAAGTCACAGGGCAGGAAATATATATTTTGAAGCTCATTATGCAGAACGAAATTATTTATTTGTTAAAGCCGTGCATTAAGCCACTACCATTTTCTCAGTTGTATGCCACAACAAGCTATGTGGTACCTTTCATATT